>NC_087216.1:3927873-4217873 GCF_015104395.2 Macrobrachium nipponense
TCTGAACTATGTGGAACAGGTCTAACGTGCGTGAAACATTTCCACCTCAGTGGGTTGGCTGACGGAGAACACACAACTACACAGCTACTGGATGTTGTAACACGGTGTCCGAATCCCTACGTCACCAGCTATGACCACCGACTCGCTCTGAATACGAAGCTAATTCGGCCCCTGGTTCTCCCTTCGTTAAGGGAGAGCAGTGTCAGATCTCGGTTCGCTGGCTTTTGCCCGGCTAGATTGCCCGTAGCTGAGCGCTCGCTTTGTTGATCTCTTTGGTAAGAGTTCTGTTTTTAAAAGGACGTCCACACAGCCCTCTCTAATCATTTACCTGCGAAGCCACGTCGATCAACGCACTCAGAAAAATGGGACAGAAGTACGTTCCAGACTTTACATATACTATATTCGTGTATACAAGTTCGTATATTGCAGGAAAACGTGACTTGGACATACGTGAATTTATGTGATGTAGGCGAATGTGTGTGTGTGTGTGTGTGTGTGCATATATACTATATATATATATATATATGTATATATAATATATATATATATTTATATATATATATATGTGTGTGTGTGTGTGTGTGTTTATATATATATATATATATATATATATATATATATATATATATATATATATATATATATACACATACATATAATTACTCAAGCGAGATTCAGACTGTAAATGGAAAGATATATCATGCGAGTCTACTGCAATAGCAAATAGCACATTTAAAAAACATTACTGTCTTTGAAAGCGGTTGTTAGAAAGAATGTAAAATAATCTCTCTCTCTCTCTCTCTCTCTCTCTCTCTCTCTCTCTCTCTCTCTCTCTCTCATCTCTCTCTCTCTCTCTCTCTCTCTCTCAGAATATTTGTACTGATCGACACGGACGTGTAAATATATACATTCCTTCGGATTTTCCTGGGCATTTAACCTTCCAAATCCTCCAGTTTTCCAGGTCTTCTGACCTTCCAAGCCCCTGTTTCCCTAGGTCTATACCTTGCCAATGTCTGGCACTTAACCCTGCAGGCCCTGAACTTTCCTGAACATTTAATATCTTGAGTCGTTAGTTTTCCTGGTCATCTGAAATGTCTAAGTCTTCGATTTACCCAGCCATTTAATTAAACATTTCAAGCCATGTAAACTTGAAAGTTCTGAATCCTGGGCTTTTAACCTTTCATTTAACATTGCAAGTTAACATTAATCTAAGCTATTTCAACTTTTTCAGAACCTATTTTCCCTGAGAACTTATATTTCCGAGTCATCCTTTCTCCTAGTAATTCAGTTTTTCTAATAATTATTCATGGAAGTTTCCCCTTTTAATTCTTCTCCCATGGGATTCTACCATATAAAATCTTCATTCTTAAAGAGACTGAACTTTCCGTTTTTATAAGATTAAACTCTTCAGCTCCTTATCTTTCTGGCAATGTAGCATTTCATGCAGTCGTTTTCGTCAAAATTTAACATTTCATGCTGTTGTTTAGGTAAAAATTTAACATTTCATGCTGTCATTTTCGTAACAATTTAAAATTTCATGCTGTCGTTTCCTTAAAAATTTAACATTTTACGCTGGTATTTTCGTAAAAATTTAACATTTCATGCTGTTATTTTCGTAAAAATTTAACATTTCATGCTGTTATTTTCGTAAAAATTTAACATTTCATGCTGTTATTTTCGTAAAAATTTAACATTTCATGCTGTTATTTTCGTAAAAATTTAACATTCCATGCTGTTATTTTCGTAAAAATTTAACATTTCATGCTGTCGTTTCCGTCCGTAAAAATTTAACATTTCAAGCTGTCGTTTCCGTAAAAATTTAACATTTCATGCTATTATTTTCTTAAAAATTTAACATTTCATGCTGTTATTTTCTTAAAAATTTAACATTCCATGCTGTCATTTTCGTAACAATGTAAAATTTCATGCCCCTTACATGTGCCGCTGGCGCAACATACAAAAGTTTTCTCAGTCATCTTGGCATCCTTGCATATCCTGACCACACTGTACAAAATAAGATCCAGACAGTACTTTCCAAACGTCCCAACCTCTAGTGTCTTTCATCTAAACTAGTTTACGCAGTTCCAACACAGCCCTTAGCACCCCTTCCCTACCACCTCCCCAAATTGTTTCCTTATTTCTCTCCATATAAAAATAAATTTTCAGATGTCTCCAGCTTCCTAATGACAGGTTCTTTTTAAATCAACAGCTTTAACTATATAAGCCATACATCAGTACGACAACATCACACGTGAGAGAGAGAGAGAGAGAGAGAGAGAGAGAGAGAGAGAGAGAGAGAGAGAGAGAGAGAGAGAGAGAGAGAGAAAGTAGACGCTGCTACGTTCGCTCTCTAACTGAACATCATTGTACAAAAAACTATCATAAATCCTATATGGAAACTTATGTGACTGTGGACATCCTACCGCAATATGTCCGGCTACAAGTCGCAACAGAAACGAAACCCAACGTAGTCGGAGGGGGCCACTGTGCGCCAAGCGAATAGGCCGTCGAGATGACGTTAATTGCAAAAAGACCCAGTCAATTCCGACTCATTGGAATCTGCCGCGGAGAAGAGAAGGTCGGGAGGGATTTTATTGCTACTCGGCAGTCACAGGGTCTTCAATGTACGTCGCGGCCTCGGAGGATCGAATGATCCTTATCTGCTCCTCCCAATTAGCTTCTCTCTCTCGAAAAAAAATAAAAAAAAATGGATAGGTTTCGAGTGCGGAATGGTGTCTGCTCGTCCGTTAGCGTCTCCTTTGAAAGACGACGCCCGGCCTTCGTTGACAATATTAACAAATAAAAAAATGCCCCGAAGTTTCTTCGGCGCGATCGAGTTTTCTGTACAGCGTATAATGCTGTATGAAACTCTCAGCCACGACCCGGTGGCTATCTGTGTTGCTATCAAGGTCATGGTTAATTTTAACTTTGAATAAAATAAAAACTACTGAGGCTAGAGGGCTGCAATTTGGTATGTTTGATGACTGTATGGTGGATGATCAACTTACCAAATTGCAGCCTTTTAGCCTCAGTAGTTTTTAAGATCTGAGAGTGGACAAAAAATAGAGAGGATGAACATCCAGTTCCATCTCAATACTTTCTTTTACAGAAAACTAATACTTCTATAAAGAATAACAGTTTTTTTTAGTCAACTCAACACCTAATTCATTTCATCCCTAACCATTACCATCCTTGCACTTAACAAGCCAAAAATTCCTTGAAATTTTCATTAATGTAGCCATTCTCTTTGGAAAATTTAACTTGGGGGAATCACCACATGCATACTACATACATACATAAAGTAAACATTTGTTGAAGAAACAGGTGAATGCTCTGGAATGACCGGCATTAATAAAAATTCGGGCATTAAGAAAAATTCACTCTGCACTATAACAATCTCTGGGCAGAAAAAGGAAAAAATCATTCTGCACTATAACAATCTCTGGGCATAAAGAGGAAAAAATCATTCTGCACTATAACAATCTCTGGGCAGAAAAAGGAAAAAATCATTCCGCACTATAACAATCTCTGGCCAGAAAGTGCTTTTAAGTATATCAAGAATCCCCTTTCAATGTAACGGAAATTTTTTCTTGCTGGCTTTCGTAATGTTCTACCAAATAACAAATATACTAAAGTCATGTTGAAAACATTTTGCCTTAATTTTTTCACAAGAGGTCATGTTTATCAAGCAGTGAATCAAAATCTCCAAGTGCATCGTTTACAATAAACGAGTACCTAGAAGACAAGTACGTGTCAACCAGACCGTTACTTTAATAACTGTATAATTTTAGCTCTATAGATAACTATTATTCTATGAGGTCTTTACTATCACTACTCGCGCATAAGAGAAACTCCCCGACCAGATGCAGACTTACGCTTGCTCAAGAAGAGCCTTATAGTTTCAGTGAAAGGAAAATCTCTTACAGTTATCCATTGCTACTCAGATGTATCCCACTGCCCATTTCATTAACTGTTCATCACTTCACATATATGCTCTCTGAAATTATGTTCTTTAACTAATTGACTTGAATATATTTTCACATTTTTAAAATATTACTCATACACTGCTCGACTCCCTAGACTTTGGTATCGTAGATTTCCTCTGTTTAAACTTTCAATTCAATCATTTTACAGCATTGCATTTTTAAATAGCATTTGTATCAAAAGTTATTGTCTGTTAAACTGCAATTAGCGATATTTTTTTGTGTTGTTTTTGTTTTGTTTTTTATTTACTATAAATGTACAAAATCCTTTCGACACTACAAATGCCGAAATGAAAGTCCTTTCAATCCAATCTTTCATCTTGAGACATTTCCAAAACATTTATAATCAAGACTTTCTTACCAAAATTTTCCCTTTCCTTCCAAAAATGTAACAACTTTCAAGATATTTTCATAAAGATTACTTTCTATTTCAGTTTCCTTTCCAACCATAAAATACTGCAAAATCTGAAAGTTAACTAACCATTATGTTCTTTCTTTCTCCCGTTCTTTGGTATTCCCCACCTTTCCTGACACTCGTTAAAATGCGCCCATAAATTCAAAGAACGTCTGCGAGCCCCCCCCCCCCCCCACCCCAAAAAAAAAAAAAGTAAATAAAATCGAACCAAAGTGCTCACAAAGGAACAACGTGCATCCTGCTTTGTTTCAAAATTGCCCTTACAAAGCATCAGGTTTCCTATGCAATAAATGAGGACACTCCACAACAAAGAAAAGCGACAGATTTCTCAAGTTGGTCAAAAATACTTTACGATTCCTGTTACGACTTAAGTTCCCAAAGCAACTCCTTCCAGCTAAGGTTTTTCAACAAATATTCCGAGGGAATAACTGAGCAACAAGAAAGAGAGAGAGAGAGAGAGAGAGAGAGAGAGAGAGAGAGAGAGAGAGAGAGAGAGAGAGAGAGCAGAGGCGTGGTCAGTTACTGGGGAATTTGCCAAAGCATGTTTGACAGAGCATAGTAACACCCAGATGTAGGTCAACTTATGAAAACTGACATCGCCATTATATGTTATTAACAAGAGAATTGATTTCGAAGTCGTACATCTTATCCCAAGGATCACTTGAGCAATCCCGTGTATTTTTATGAGGTAAATAAAATTTACTTTGAAAATCTTATATATACAAGAACCACAAACGTATAAGAATATCCATGCCTCACTCGATCAAGACTTATAGAGATATATGTTTGCATGTAGAAATAAAAGCACATAGGCTTCAGCAATTCGTACAGAGAATGAAAACATCGAAAAAATAAATAAAGATCAAAGTATTATGTAAAATTGGCGGTAGTACTCAACGATAGCCAATAGAATTGGTCTACCTATGGGTGTTTAGCCATCGTGAAGTGAAAATACCAAATCAATAATCAAAAGAAAACAAATTATAGAATACATTAAATGTCTAAGACGTTTTGACCCATACTGCAGAGACTCTAGTACAGGTACAAGTGCATGATTGATTAGATGAATTACGCTAACATAAAAATCAAGTTTTAAGAACACATATCTTCTGCTGAATTTACTCGTTCGTAATTCTCCCCCTCTTTATCTTCTCAGTTGACATCATAATTTGAACGTTTACAATGCGATCGTGAACAAGTAAAGACAAAAGAAACCTGAAATTCGAGTTCCAATCCCGTTTATCTTATCTTCAGGATCTACTTTGTCTCTTCTTCGCTCGTGTTGTCTTGCCTCTCGTTTTATTTGCTCTGTGCGTTACATTTCCCCTTCCTCCAATGATAAAAGTTCCCCTCGAAAAAAAAAAAAAAAAAAAAAATAAGTTTCACTCGAAGGTGCAAGATTCTGCCGAAAGATTAGGGAGGAGATACAAGGAATGCAAAAAGAGTTAAAAATTTAATCTTGATTCTTCTTTAAATAGAGGCATCTCTATTTCTAAGCGATGTCCATCTCTCCCAAACTATTTACATCTAAATAACATCTCACAAAGAGACCTGTTCTCCTGGTGTCTCCCTCCCTACCCCCAACACCAACCCCTTCTCCAACAGGGCGGCGAGAAGGATTAGGAGGAGGAGGAGGAGGAGGAGGGGGAGAGGCAGAGAGAAAACTCTCACCCTCCCTTAGACTGCTACTACTAACACTTCTCTACTGCCCTGTCTGCTACTCCTGCTCCTGCCCGCCTTCAAAAAGAAGAAGAAAAAGAGGAGGCTCTCTTCTTCGAGCGACTCTTGTTAAATGTGAAATCCAGTAATGATCAAACAATGCCAAACAAGGCAGTAAAAACTACTCAGACCGGCCTGCCCCAAAGTATCACGTTTCGTCGAAGAATCAATAAATTGGTAAGACTCGGTTGGGGGTCGAGAGACCTAGGGCAGTTATGCCTTGTTGGAAATCTCTCTTGCTCGCTCGCTGCCCATGGGGGACGGGTGAGGGGTCGGGGGAGAGGGTAGGGGTGGGGCCACTTCCATAGGGGAGAGACGGAGAGGGAGAGGGAGAGAGACAGAGACAGAGAGAGAGAGAGATGGACAGAAAAAGAAAGAGAAAGAGAAGAAGAGTCAGGGATTTTGAGATGAGATGAGACCGGGGATGGACTAACAGATCCCGTATAAGACACTTATGCATTTATCACTAACAGATTTAAGCACAGTACAATTAAAAATCAAGCTGTGCTCATCCCAAAGGTACGTCCAAAATAGAGAACATAAGAAGTTACAGAATTCAGTTGCGGATTGCTGACAACCGTATAGCAAGAATAGTTTCGTCACTTTCATATACATAACAATGAAAAGTTACTCTCATTTTCAAAACTGAATTGTTCATGAGATTTACTTCCCGGCCAAAAAGCAAGTATAATATACTAAAACAATTTATACATCATGAGAAGAGTATGGCCTTCTGAGGAACTGGGAAAAGGGTATTTGAAGAATTTTTCTTATTAATATCAGTTACAAAACATTGACGCAATATTACGATGGACACCAAAATCCGGCATAATGTTAGAACGATATTACTGCAGAGATTAATTCAAGACTGGCAACATCCGACCACAAGAACAGGGTATGCATCGTCCCAATTTCATTTAGGAATTAATTACTGCAGCTTGTTTAAGTCCTAACATGACGCTAGATCCGACAGATATTGTTAATTTTACATAGGAAAATGATAATTCAGCTGTTAACCAAATCATTTGATTATATACGGTGAACTATAATATGATGTCACTAATCGGTATAAAAGTTTTTACATGCTAAAAGGACGTTTTCACGTTTTGATAACCAAGTATCATAAGACCTTCAATGCATGTATTATTAAAAGAATCACCTGGCATGGCTTTGGTTTAACATCAAATCTCACTCTCTCTCTCTCTCTCTCTCCTGTACTAGCTTAAACAGGAGCATGCAATTTCTCTCTCAACACACACACACACACATAAAACCGTATACATATTATTCTACAAAAGGCTGCCAACAGGAATTCATGAACCCTGAGTAGTACACTCAGTGCAGCGTACGACCGAATTTTCCTGGCAATAAATCATTCCTTAACACGCTTCAGCTGCCGTCTAGATATCTCCTACAATTAGCGACGTAACAAGAGTTCTGAAAATGAGTTTTTTGTTTTTTTCGCTTACAGAGAAGAGTGAACTCGAAGGCACAACAAACATAGAAGTCGACGATTACATGGAGCAGATAAATGGACGACCAGGAACGTCTCCCGCATTGTATTCAACATCTTGTTGTGGCTTCATTGAAGAAGAAGGAATCATGCTTTAAAGACAACCAATATTATAATTATTATTATTACTATTATTATTATTATTATTATTATTATTATTATTCCAAAAAGAGTGCAAATTCACACTGAACAAGTCAGAAATATCGAATGAATTAGTGTGGAAGTTTTCATTAATTTGAAGGAACTTACATTTCAAATAAAAACAATGAGTTTTTCCACGCAATTAATGTTTCGGTTACAAAAAAGGAGACCAAGTTTTTTCGCCCGAAAAATAAAATGTAGATAAAAATACCAAACCTAAATCACAACCATCTCGAGACAGTGACGCCTTTAATAAATTAACCCGCAGTATGCACGGCTTAGCGGGTCGCCCGAACCCGTCTCCCAAATCCGAAGGATAAGAAAGGAGTAGAATTCTGTTAAAACCCGGAGAATAAAATCCAAAACAGAGAGAGGAGAGTAATTGCGAAGGGTGAGTAAGGAAAAATAAAGAAATGGGATACATAAATTGTAGGTGACCGGCGGGGGGTAGTAGACCACTGGGCACTTACATGTTGTTGAGACCAGGGCGCAGAGGGTGGCAGACGTTCATGAGAGCCAGGCGCGGGCGGAAGGATAATGACTTGGAATCACTGCTCCTTAAGACAAGGCGAAGAACTGGACGAAGGTCTAGTGGAAGGGGAAAAACCCACTGAAAATAAACCGAATTGGAACGTCCAATGGTGGCTAACGAGAGCTCTATCTCGGTTTTAGTCGAATTAAAATCATTCCACGTTTTTGCTGCGAAGGCTAAATGGTGAACGAATGAAGCATTTCTTTAGATTGAAGGGGAAGTTAGGAGATTCAGTCGGAGACCAGCAACGTTGGAGGAAAGGAAAGCACACTCTTACAAATCACACAAATGTTTTCCTAAGCAATATAAAAAACGAGGATTTCTGTTTATTCCCGTGCCCAGCATAAAAGCCGTAGAGGAAACGCTATGCGTGATGCTGAAACCTCAAGCGGTGTGTGGACTTTAACACTCATCATCATCCATTTTCAAATATCAAACCCTGCGACTTTATACATACATCATATATATATATATATATATATATATATATATATATATATATATATATATATATCATATATTATATATATATAGATATATTATAGGTATAGTATATAATATATATTTATATCTAATATATATATCTATATTATTATATTATTTTTTTATATAATATATATAATATTAGCGGAGAGGAGAGGGAGAGAGAGAGAGGAGAGAGAAGAGAGAGAGAGAGAGACGAGAGAGAGAGTAGAGAGAGAGAGAGAGAAAGGAGGAGAGAGAGAGAGAGAGAGAGTGAGTGAAGAGAGTGTCAATGCCAATCAACAAATGTACAAGAAAAGTAAAAATTCTTAAGTTATGCCTCGGCTGTCGGAAAATACACAGCAGCAAGGATTCCTGCAACATGTGAAGGTGTGACATTAATTAATCAATAATTAATTAATATAAGTGTCTAAGCCTTAGTTTCCAACGATGCCTTTCGAGTAAGGAGCAGACGAAAGAGACAGGGGAGCCAACCTACAGAGGAGAAGAGTTGACTAGCTATTATGGTACACAAAACAGACAGTCGTGCTGTTGGATATGCTTCTGTGCATATTCACGAAGCTTTGAAAATATTGACATTTCTACTAAAAGCTTCAATCATATTTGATTCAGCAGCCAAAGAATGACTGGGCCTGTGAATGTGGGCTTGCATTTTTTAATACATCGACTCTTTAAGTATTTCTATTCAAGCATTAAATATACACCGGCAATTTTTAGAACGCAGAACGCAACTAAGTTATATAGGACCGCAAATCCCAAGGCTACTATCTGAAATCAAACTTTATTTTTTTAGAACGCAACTAAGTGATACAGGACCGCAAATCCCAAGGCTATTATCTGAAAAAACTCTATGAGTAAAAACTGTTTACTAGTGAAATATATATATGTATATATATTGAAGCCCAAAGCCTATTCAAATTTTGTAAATACACTGAGCTGTTTTTATCATTCTTTTTTTATTACTAACAGCTTTCTCGGAGTAACCATAGGTAGTACTGATATGTCTAACTACCTCTCTCTCTCTCTCTCTCTATACACACACAGACACACACACACACACATATATATATATAAATATATATATATATATATATTATATATATATATATATATATGTGCGTTGCTTGTCTGTAATTATAATACATATACAATAATATATTATACACACATAATTATTATTTTTTTAAAAAATAAAAATAAAATCATATTATAATATATTATAATATTATTATTATAATTATAATTATAATTAAATATTTTTACATATATTTCTAATAGTATAAATATTTATATTTATATAACAGTCAACACTCACAAAACAAATTCCTTGTTCAGTGACTGCCTAAATCAATACTCTCTTCACACACATACGCGCACGCACACAATATGCATATGCTTTATATATATATATATATATATACTTTATATATATATATATAATATATATATATATATATATATGTATGTATGTATGTATATAGCATATGCATATATTTGTGCACACATTCAATATATTATATATATATATATCATATATATATATATATGTATGTATATAGCATATGCATATATATTTGTGCACACATTCATTGTATCTATCATAATTCATACTGTATACACTGAAAAACGTAACGCACAAACATACGTGTGTATAAACAACGCAATAAAAATCTCCATTATTGTCATTACTATGACGAAAAATAAACGAGACAAAAAAAGGTCACAAAGGAATTCTTCTCAGTGGAGTCCCCACAACAAATCTCGAGATGGTGAATCGTTAAGAGCAAATCTCCCATCGAGAATTTCGAACAATACCCAATACAAATTGAACAAAAAATGACGGAACTCAAATGTCATCGTGTGTATTGGTCACATATAATAGGGTTGGCAGATCAGGGAAGCCTTACACACACGCTCCCTCAATTTCTTTTGACTTTCGGGAGCTTTCCCAAAATATCTCGTGCTCCGCTGCGGTCGTTTTGTCCAGCTTTCGCGATGGTTCGCTGCGGGTTTTTCGAATGCGAGTAGAAAGCTTTGCGTTCTGCAAGTCTTAGAAAACCTGATGAAGATCATATATGTTCCAGGGAACTGCAAATGGAATTCACAGGAGTTTCTATGAAAGGTGATGTCGAGCGGTGATTTAGGGTCGGTCCACCTGACTTTATAAAACCGAAGGACGCAGGGGAAAAGGTGGCCCGTCCGAAAGATCACTTCTATACAGAGAATTGAAATCCCTGCTACCCTTCAAAACACGCTGATTCACCGGGGCATGACTTAATGTCGCTGCCTTTCTTTATTTGTTTTCTTTCTTTTCTCCATAATTCAGGAATGAATGGAAATCATTGGGAGGAAGCGTAGCGGCATTCTAAATTCGTTTCAAATTTCCGAACTTTTGAGTGATCAAAGTGGCTTCATTTAGATCGATCGTCGATTGTTCACTATCAAACTCTTGCGAGTCTCTCTTCATATGTGATTTTGTAGTCAACGGTGTGTCGAATATCGATGGCCTTTCCCATTTCACCCGTTGAATTTCGAAAATCATAGACCCGCTTTCAATATCTTCCGTACGAACCCAATAAAACCCATTTTATCCGTATATAAGAAGCCGATGTGAGTTCGGCCTTGAAGATTCGGTGTTTTGACTAAGAAATAACATAAACAAGTAACATCCCCTTAATAATATTTATACAGCGAAATTGTCAAAGAACGAAACCCAGAGAGAAAGGGATACAACAGCGCGTCTGCCCGGGACCTCGATGAGAACATCGGCCCGAAGAAAGGATTACGTTCGTGAAGAAGGAATAAACTTTTGGTCCCTATTTGTGTTTACCGAATGACAAATCATGACGGTGCCGTGAATAGAAATGGACGGAGAGAGAGAGAGAGAGAGAGAGAGAGAGAGAGAGAGAGAGAGAGAGAGAGACGGCGGCGGCGATAAAACTCCCAAGAGAATTGCTCCTAATACAATGTGCATCTCCTGAAAGGCTGTCGAAGAGACACAATGGCTCAAAGACGTAATTGGAATAAGAAGATGAAAGAGAGGGAGGAAGGAGATAAATAAAGGATTGGCAGGACACCTCAGATCCGGGTTACGAATATTAGAGGTAATTTCACAGGGGACTTTTGGATATAAAGGTCTTCATTTTTCTTATCTGACGGCGTTTTACTTCAGGCCGGGGGGAAGCTTTACAGTGAAGTGTTCCCGGGTGTTTGCACGTGAAATTTGTATATCCGATAACTAAATTTAATGAATGCTGACCAGGACTACAATTCCACAAACGTGTATGTAGTATGTAGTATGTATGTATGTATGTATGTATGTATGTATGTATATATATATATATATATATATATATATATATATATATATATATGTGTGTGTGTGTGTGTGTGTGTGTGTGTATATACATACTACATACATACATATAACATATATATATATATATATATATATATATATATATACATAATATATATATATATATATATATATATATATATATATAAATATATATATATATATATATATATATACACACATACAGACCTGGTCACTATTCATTAAATCTAGTTTATAGGATATCCTTTAACAAAATTTAAATATAAAATTAATATATATAGATAATACATAATATATATATATCTATATATATTATATATATTATATATACTCGTACGTTTTTGGGAATGGAACAGCCCTGATCACTATTCGTTAAATCTAGTTATAAGAATATACAAAATTTTAAATAAATAAATTATTATATATATAATTCATTTATATAATCAAAGTTTAAACTACAAATGTCGTCTAATACAAAATTCACTTAAAGTAGGAAAAAAACACCGAAGGGGAATTGACAAGTGATAAGAGATCAGTCAGCAGGTGAACTCAAACCACCGAATGGCTGGGAAAGGACTTTTCAGCTACACTACCATTACGGCATTTGTTAGCATAATGTCTGAATATATATATATAAATATATATAATAAAAATATAAAAGATATAATATACATAATCATATATATATATATATATATATATATATATATATATATATATATATATACATGAATTATCACACCACCGTGACATTTAACATACAAACATTAAGCTACAAATATAGTTGAATGGCCAATTAGCGCCACTTCAGGAACATCACCGAAAGAATATTATAAGTGGTAAATGGTTTGGTACCTAAAAGTGACGAACAGTCGACAGTAGGAACCAACGACTTCCAGTCGACGTTCAAAACACACACACATTTTATATATTATATCAATAGCATAATTTAACATTTTAACAAGATCGGTCGGAAAGTACAACACAAAGGTTACTGGACTACACTGTGAACAAGTATTTTGGAATAAACAAAAGAGAAAGCGGGAAAAACTATGATGATGATGATAGCACAAATCAACTAGAAAGGGACTAGGAAATCCAAACAGGTTCCTATGAAAGTTCGATGTGACTTTATAAAGGTTACGTATTAATTAGGTTATTATCCATCCGTCAAAACGATCCTTAGGTTGAAAGCCTCACAAATCTACGCAAGCACGTGTATTTACCACAATGTTCTCGGAAACATACTTCGCTAATAATCGTCTCATTTTATCTGTATGGAAATATGAAGGTTACAAGGGAACTGACGAGCATAAAGACAGTATAGTGCATTCCCTTCTCTCTCTCTCTCTCTCTCTCTCTCTCTCTCTCTCTCTCTCTCTCTCTCTCTCTCTCTCTCTCTCGTGCCTTTTTGAGATCTAGTAGCGATAAATAATTATATGAAATGTGAACTTGTATAATCAACTTAAGAGTTATCAGAAAGCACTGTTTTCTGATACCACTGCATACGTCGTTCCAACGCGTCTCATTCGCTTCCTTTTATGCACATACTTCACTCGCTGTCACTCAACGTCCCATGACAACATTCATTTTCAATTAAAGAAACAATAACAGAGCAATAACTCATGCCTAATGGTGCACTTGTACGTTTCAACTATCATTCAAGACTCAGTGCTCTCAATAAGAAGATTATACGCCTGAGAGAGAGAGAGGAGAGAGAGAGAGAGAGAGAGAGAGAGAAGAGAGAGAGAGAACATTCAATTAAATCAAACTTCTTTCAGGGAATCGTCCTCTGGATGACTCAGGAGAGGTCTGTAACAACTGTTATTCAGACAAGTGGAAACCTCTTTCCTGGCCCATATTTCATCCTTTAAAAGATTCCACCCAGCCTAAGGTATTGCTTACCTCCTAAGGTCAATAGAGTTGGGGCCATAGCATGGAGTGTTTTATGTTTGCTCTTTTACCCTTAAACGTGTAACAAATTAGAGGAGCGAACACAAGGAATTTCAGATGGAAATTTTGGCCTGCTGGCATTAAAGTTCTGAGGTCCACATCAGGTCTCTTATCCCTTCAACACCGCTGTAATCTCAAACGACGAACCAATTTCAAACGAGAAGTGATGGGAATATTCTGTTCTGGCATCTAAATGTGTTGTCTAGAATGCAGCAACAATAAAACTAGATTCATGGTACAAGGCAGAAAGATCGATGCCATTCATAACTTCTAGTACTACTTAGGAGTCTAAAGACAATAAACACTGATTAAATTTATTTTAACACTAATGTCTTCCATAACATTACTGAGGCACAAGCAACTTCAGAACACCCAATTGTGAATGAAAGTTTTTTTTATCCAAAATCTAAAAAAAAAATAATAATATTGTATTAGATCATGCTATGAATATACCAGCGCAGTGAGGTAAGCTGTTTAAACGGAAATAGAGGCATTGTGTGGGTCCTGCGAAACCTTCCCAAATAACCAAGATGCAACATAAAAGATTCCTTTAGGTCAACAAGTCATGAATTAACCCACATACCCCTCTAACCAGTTGCAATTAAGGTAGATCTAGGGTACTTATCCGCGGCGGCCTAGACTATGGCAGTTGCGGTTTTTCTATGCAGTTTTGCCTACTGAACAAGAATTTTAAGTAATATTTATTCGGACGACTGTAATTAACCCCCCAGGGGCCAGTACTAAATACGGCGAAATACATTGGACGTCCCAATCCCTAGTGAATGTCGTATCCGCGGTTACGTTCCTTGCAGTCCTTGCGGACTGCTTCTGTAGAAATACCGCAATGAATATTCTCATCAAGTGAGCCTTTGATATAAGTCCACTCCAAAACAACTAAGCATCACTATAATCCTAAAGAGTTGGTATTTCTAGCATATCCTTCATCGTACTGTTATCACGTTGCTTGAACTTTAACCCGTTTAGCTGTAGAACGAACAGATTATCTAAAGACCGTATAACCAATCTTCCATGGTAATTTACATGGCACCAAACGTATGGTGCAGTAGTAAACTTGGTCTCACCATTTGCGTATACTAGCTGCTTTACTTGCCTCGCGTTCTCAGAAAACTGAGCTTGCTGGGAGAGTTAAAATTCGGAAAGGGGATAAGAGTGAATGTCTTGGCCTTTATCTAAGGTTAAGTGTAGGTCGAGATGGATTGGATACGAAAGGTGTTTCAATAAGGAATATGCCATCAAAATGATAAGTCATAACTCACAAGCTTCAAAATTAGCCTGCTGTCCACGGACGCCGAAGCCAACGACGACGTCGGGATACAGCAGTAGCTCTCCGGACATTATTCCTAGTGAACTTAACGACAGAAAGAAACAAGAATCTCATTTATCAACTTTCTTTCCCGTCTAGAATTAAACTTCTTCGCCTCTTTGTTTTTTCCTCGCGAAAATATTCTCGGCTTGGCAAAAATAATGCTCCAAGAGCCCTAACAAAAAAATAAAATAAAATATCGATAGCATATGAAACAAATGCTCCTAAACAATGCCCACTAACCCAGACAGAGTTCGATTCCCGCGCCATCTCTTCACGACTGGCCCAATACTGATATCGACCCTCCTGATAAGGACTTACAGAGTGACGTGAGTTCTGAACCCAATTCCATTTAAGAACACAAAATAGATACAATTCACAGCCTTCATTTATTAGGAAGCCAAACCGGGAATCGACCTTTGACACAGTCTTTGCCACAGAAGCACAATGACCACAGGGTTACCAATTAGAGTCTCATTGACCCTGTCACCCTACAAATGGTAAAGGTACGGTGGTGTTACTTAGGCTAAAGTTAACCAACCGGGAAAGAGGTACTTTATGTATTTCTGACTCAACTGCTCATTTGGTAGACAGATTTAAGAGATACCGTCTTATGCCGTTCTTTGCTTCCCAATCCGTTGACTGCAGTTATGTATTAGGAACAGATTTACAATGAATCTCTCTCTCTCTCTCTCAAAGCCTAACAATACTTAAAAATGCACTAAAATAAAAGCAAGTGATATGAAACAAATAATTCAAACAAACACACACACACACACACACACACACACACATATATATATATATATATATATATATATATATATATATATATATATATATATATATATATATATATATATATCCAGATAACCTCACACCTCCACGGTGCACATATATTCACATTACTCGCGTTAAGCTTCAATAAGAGAAGATGGTTTAGATTCCAGGTTTTTAATCTCCAAAGTAGAATCCAGGTTTTTAAATTTCCAAAATACTACAAGTTTTCGAAGACATACAGCTTTCCTCATCAGGTACAGAGCAATGAATGTTAGTTTGGGTACCTGATGAAGAAGACAGTAATATGTCTTCCAAGCTGGAAGTCATTTGGAAATTAAAGTCTGGAATCTAAACCATCCTGCCTCATTGTCGCCTAACACGAGTTTTACAATATATGTGCATATATATATATTATATATATATATAGATATATATATATATATAAATATATAGATATATATATACATACATACATACATACATACATACACATACACACATACTACATACATACATACTAATAAAATATTTACACAGGAAGTGGCAGCCTAGGAAAAATGTCTGGCTGAAAGAAAATTTTCCGAGAAACGGAAGATGAATATATTCAGCTGCATAAAAGGAAGGGTGATAAATGTAATTGTAAGAAATATATAGCCCTAAAAATAATTACTCTGCCTAAAATGTGTATGTCAGGTTATGACTGAAAAAGAAAACTATTACTACATAACTGAAGACAAATACGAGAGACATTTCACTATGGCAAGGAAGAGGATGAGTGGACTATGAGTACAGGTTGTTAATAAAACACACTGCGGAAAGTTTAAGAGCAATAAGTAAAAACTGCGGGAGAAATCAACGAGGACAGGAAATGCAAATGCAGCATTAAAAAAAAATGAAGGGGCGTTTTTCGGAGTGTAGAGTGACCGGCGTTTTCAGATTTTATAACGGTGATTGACGATTCAGAAGAAACATTCGAAAACCGGTAATAAGTCTACCAACAATAATACCATGATTTAACACACATGAAAAGGGTCCTACTTTATATTCATTTTAAAAGCACTTGTTTGTTCTTAATAATAATAATAATAATAATAATAATAATAATAATAATAATAATAATAATAATATAAGTAATAATAATAATAATAATAATAATAATACAATCGGTGGGCGGGGCGGTAAGCAGGGATTTTAATTGGTCCAATTAAAATCCCTGCTTACCGACCCGCCCACCGATTGTACACGACCTTGCCTGCTATAAATACAAATAATAATAATAATAATAATAATAATAATAATAATAATAATAATTCTGTGCGACTCATTCGAAAGGGGACAATACTAATACCATATTAAGTATATAACTCGTTTCAGATCTTTTAGCGGGAAACCCTATCCCTGGACATTGACCAAGATGAAATGCACGTTTTCAATATCTGAACAATAACGAGTCCACATACACAGAAATAACAAACGATCGTTCACCCGGATGTCCGGTTGAACAAGATCTTCCCCCGCAGCCCCTGCAAGCAACCCTGCAATCATATATATTTCCCGAGGAAGTCCGAACAAATAAAACATACACACAGGCAAACCATTCAATCGGCAAAACTAGTTCCAGACCCCACATGGTTCATTTACCTCCGCAATTCTCGATACATTTTAAAGAGTTACGTATAGGAAGCAATTCGGAGCTATTCGGTTCCGCTAACAGACCACGAAGTGTCAGTTATTCGCTCCATTGCCATCGGATTTGAACGGTACAAATCTTTCCTAAACATCGTGAAATTTCCCATCAGTGACTACTTACCCGTTGTCGACGGGCTGTGCTTTTTAAATGCATGTCACGCGTTAGTTTTTATTCCATTTTTCTTTAGTATATTCACGGCGTAGGTTACATTCTTATAACATATTCTAATTATCTTTTCTCTCCCCGGCCCCTGTCCGACCTCTCTCTCTCTCTCTCTCTCTCTCTCTCTCTCTCTCTCTCTCTCTCTCTCTCTCTCTCTCCTTACTTGGCTTCATTATCCTCCTTATCTGAATCTTTACAAATGTCGTAATTATCTCCACGAGTACACATCCCACACACCCCTACTTGCCCGGCGAGGACTAACAATCCAGCATTGTTGGTCTCTCCCCACCTGGAGATTTCAATGCTGAATAAAGAGATCATCAACTCTGCCAAACGCGGCAATCAGTGGCTGATTGCCCTAAGAAAAGGGACCCATATAATAAATGCAAATCAACCGCTGCCTTGCATTAAAAGGGATCAATCAACCTTGCATCATTGACCTTGATTTGTTGCACTTTGAATTGCTGTTGTGGTAATATCGAGCTTCCAAGTTTGTTTTCAAAGTCCGGCTAACCGGGTAATCATTAATCGAAGCACTTATCTTTTAAAGGCACGCACCAAAAAAAGGAAAAACAAATCTAGAGATTTTTCAGTGCTGTCTGTCCATAAAGGCAAAACCTGAAACCCTGCGCTGATAGGCCCTGTATCACCGAGCATGTAGCCTGCGGACGCGTATCATTGGCAGATCAGGCGAACAGTGGGCCATAAATTCACCAATCACAGAGGGGGTCTACCGCCGCGCGACACCCAGTCCAATAGGCGCTGTCCGACAGTCTGTCATCCTTGATTCCTTGCCATTGTCTCCTAAGCGTCCTTCGGGGTATGACGTCTGTGGCAAGAGTCACTTCAACTGTCGCCTCCAAAGCTACTGTAAACAACACTACGTACAACTTCATTGCCGTTTTGTTGTCTCCAAACGTTTTCTTCTTAATATTCTTTCGTGTCAATTAGTTGGAGGCTAAACAGGGGCTTAAATGTCTCATTACTGTGGGACATCAGGATTGACATACGACAAAAATATTGGTTTTAGTTTCATAGACTATATTTTCGACAAGTTAAAAAGAAATAAGTAAAAGTCTGATTGCTTGGGGGGAGAAAGGGTAGCGAAAGGGCTCTGCCCTATTAGAATTGGCTGCGATATGGCGTAGGTCATTGCAATAATGGCCGAAAGAAAAAAATATTCCAGACGTAATTCAGTTGCGATACCACCGAAACAATTTACTCCATTACGGCCAATTAATGGACAACATAAACCAAGTGAAGCAGCCAACGTGGGAAAATATTCGTATCATTTGTAAAATCGCCATCAAATAAATTAAAGGGATTTTAAAAGGGTTATACATCTCCAATATCTGTGCCATCTGCGTTATTTGTCTTGAAGATAAAGGAAACGTAGTTCTGCCAGACGCATGTTTGTTTGTTTCACCTTCCTAATTCTATCGTGCGCATTTCTCCTCTTCTTAGTTTCTGTGAAAAGAATCCAGACCATTATGCCTTGCAGGAAATGTTCAACTGTGAACTGATCAGCCTCAGATTGTTTGTAACCAAAAATCACGTTCAGAACTTACCCAGCCAACTGCAAGACGTACACATTACGTAACCCATCTGTCTTAGACAGACGAGTATGGAAGTTGTAATAGAATGTGACAGTAATCGTTTTCATAGGTGGAGATAATGAGGGAGTTAACTCTCTCTCTTAAATGTGAGAAAAGGAGACACGTAAGACTCAAAATAAATAGTTCTTGCGTTACTACATATGCAAAGTATATATATAGTATATATATATATATATATATATATATATATATATATATATATATATATATATATATATATAAATATATATCTATATATATATATATATATATATATATATATATATATATATATATATATATCGTTGTATATGCATTGAGACGTAACCTGTAGACTGTGTACAAGAAAAAATTTTCAGGGGGCTGTATGTGACTACATTTGATGGTCGAGATCTGCGAGCTACAACAACTACATTTTGTTTCCCCTAAACCAATACTTATCCATTTCCCCCAATTTTCAGAAAATAAGAGACGTGTATTTTTAACATGAACAATGACCTCTCAACGTATACACTTTTTTCCTTATGGAAATGGCATATAGAATTTAGGCCAACGACCAACAGCTGAGACCTATGATGTCATTCGGCGAAGAAAGGGTACTTAAGTGAAAATGCTTTATAAATGTATAAAGAAAAAACCTCGCATTTGCACTATGAAAATGCTACATATAGAGGAGGTTTTATAATGATCAATCACAAAACCGCGAAACTGATGCCATGTAAGGTCCAGGATGTTCTCACCTAGAATAAATCGCCTGGAACAGTTAGTCTACCTTTTTAAAATAATGCAAGATTTCAGATTATGCCTGTGCAAGGCATTCGCGACAGCAAAAATGGACGCGATCATTAAAACAATAACTGACGAAACAGTAGCAGCAATATACAGTAGACAAGAGACCTACCTGGAACCATATGGTATCAATCTTTGGAAGGTGAAGCTGGAAAAGCATTAATGTCAGAATAAATATACAATCAATCCCATCGATGCGCAGACAGAAACAGGGACATAGCAGGAGAAGCTACAGGAAGCAGCGCTGCTCGACAGCTGGATTGGGAGAAGGAGACTGGACGGGAAGGAGGCAGGTGGGTGGTGTATCTCCGGCAAGAAATTCAATAAAATAACAAAAGCACTTCGCCAGATAACACTTCAAATGTGAACACCAGTACTCCAAACATGTATTCAGTTGTTTCCATCCTCATGGCAACGCAACAAACGAGCATGATGATTCATTCATGGAACTCCAAGACGTCACGCAAATGTCTATCTGGCAGATGAAAACTCTTAAATAAATTGTCTATCCAGCAGATGAAAACTCTTAAATAAATTGTCTATCTGGCAGATGAAAACACTTAAATAAATTGTCTATCCAGCAGATGAAAACTCTTAAATAAATTGTCTATCCAGCAGATGAAAACTCTTAAATAAATTATCTATCTGGCAGATGAAAACACTTAAATAAATTGTCTATCTGGCAGATGAAAACTCTTCAATAAACTGTCTATCTGGCAGATGAAAACTCTTAAATAAATTGTCTATCTGGCAGATGAAAACTCTTAAATAAATTGTCTATCTGGCAAATGAAAACTCTTAAATAAATCAAGAGGAAAATCCATCGCAATATAACAGTCATCCTTACAAAAACATAGCTTAATGTCAGTCATACGGTTCAGTCGTGAAACTTTCTCGAATACCTCTGCTTGGTTAATCAGAACATACAGACATATTAAACCTTTTTTAATATATGGATTTGAACACATTCTGTTCCATCTATAGGAACGACTAGCAGTCAAGTATTCATAGGTACCCCCTTCCTGATTCCCAGTTTATCCACATACCTCTCACTATGATAATATTTCTAATATTCGAGAATGCAGTTTCCAAGAATGAAGCGCATATGACATGTGCATGCATGCATACACACATTCTCTCCTCGATGATTATAGACGTCTTGCCACCAAATTCGTCTGCAATAAAAATTATATTAAAAGTGATAAGGCAGATGATATAATAATCACCTTCATTGATATTATCATTTCATCAATGATAATAAGTTTTCTCCTTTTTAGGGGGATATCAGAGTTAATTCGGGGAAAATAAGTACATCCAGCCCAACACTTAAACATGACAACAGGAACCTTTCCTAGCTACAAAGAACTTCTTGTCACGGTCACGTAGGAGGTGAAGTGAATCAGTGAAATTATTGTTTCGAAAACTCCATGAGGGATTACGCTTCATTAAAAGTCTGGCAAGTTGTCACCTAATTCATTAAGTCTCTTGGGCTGAATAATTGCCCGCTTCGTAATCAGTGATTTAAATAAGGGGTCATGCAAGGCTAGCGCTGGGACCATCTCGATAGGCTACCTCCAACGTCATTAGATCCATGAAATAATGCGTCGACGTCAACATTGTCCAGATGGTGCTTGTCTGGTCAATAAATAGATGCGGATGGCTGTTGGCAAGGATTAAGAAGGCTGCAGGCGGACCTCGGCAGTCCAGAAAATCTATTCAGATTTTGATCAGTGCCCTGACTGCATTTTCCATCAGTGCTGTCCTTGGTCCCTGGCGAGTTCCTGATATGGCGGCCTGCAGCAACTTATCACCAACCCTGACACTGCTCAGACATGCATGACCTCCTGAGCCCTTTCGTCATTCGCCTCTTTTGTTATTTCACTTTTTCCGCTAAGCAAACAGTAAAAATAGCTTAAGAGTAGCTTCATATAACAAGTTCTTCGAGTGGCGATACCCCTCGTTCTATTTTTAATTTCAAAGTTACCATAAGGAACCAAACGAAAATACCGAGCCATATCATGTGGGCACGAGATTCTTCCGATATCTCGGCAAAGGGAAAAAATAGAATAACAAAAGACAGAGTCCTACAAGATCTCCAAAGTTATTCATTCAATTTGATATTTAATGCCCATCGTACATTGTCCTCTCGAGGAACTCGGCGTTGCATGAAAAGTCGAACGTTTACTTTGGGTAACTAGGTTCCTAATTAGCATCACCAAGAAGAAACACTTGATACTCCGTGTTTATTTGGGGACCAACATACACCATCGCTCTCTCAAGCATTATCAGAACGTTACGCTACGGATCTTCGGTCACCAAATGAAACGGGAAACTTTCGTCATTTAAAATAATACTATTCTTCATTCACGTTTAGATATTCTTGTATCTGGCATTGCGTCTCCAAAAGACTACATATTTATCAATGCAGTCTGATTATCCATCAAAATTCTTTCTTGCGTGTGTATATACAACATTATATATATATATATATATATATATATATATATATATATATATATATATATATATGCACAAAATGTTATCTAGGAGAGAAGGGTAAATGTTTTGTATGCGAGTGTGTGCGTGCGTGCGTTGGTCTACACTGTAGATGCTCCCGCTCCTGCTGCACTTGCGTCTGGCAAGGGGCCCGGCATCATTGACATATCCTGTGCTAATCTCCAGGGCGAGACAATGGAAACTAGTGATCAAAGTATCAATAAATTGGCCAATCACCAGAGGGGGTCGCCAGCCAGGGACATTTGCACCACAAGCACCCCACAAGGTGTAAGGGTGGGGGATGGGGGGATGGGGGGGTTCTCGCGTAAGGAGGAAGGAGGAGGAGGAGGAGGGGAGCAACAGCGGATTTAGTTAGGGAATTTATGGTATGGTCAAGGCTCACTTATTTTACCCCAGGAGACAGCGTTTGTTTACTTCGGGATACTTCTAAGCTTTATCAAGATAGGAATACCACACAGGAACTTCGGGGTTATTAAGAAAAGAAATATTGCACGCTCTATCGCCACCGCCGCAGTATAAATACCACTCGAGATCGGCATGATTTAAACGCACAAGTCGCGATCAGATGCCGATAACGCCGGACCTATAAAGGTATGCATCCGAGTGACGAAATTTCCATACCTGTCCTCTCTTAGATCGAGATGAGCCGATGGTCTCCGTCTTTCTCCTCCTCCTACAGAGTCTGACTGCCATCAGTCCCCCGTAGGACAAGTGGGACGTGCCAGGTAATATCATAGGATCTGTATGTTCATCAGGATTCGTGTATGTGATTGCAAGAAGAGTTAAGCTCCTGGAGAAGAGGTTGCCTGGGTGGATTGCACGGCCGTTAATTTACCCAATAGGAGATTATAATATCCTCCTTGACATTCCTGAAGAAGATACGCTTGTGCAAACCACAAAATAATCTGGGAGTTATCTTTTACCAAAACCCTCGGTTTGGGGAATCCTTAGGTTGAGGAATATGGGAATTATAATAAATAATGTTTGCTCATTTTCTCCATTTTAAATGAAGTTCCCGAACCAGAACGAATAAAAACAATTGTTTACTTTAAATAGAAAACTACATATTTTCCCGAAAACATCTTGCCGGCAAGATATAAGAATAAGTGAAGACGCAAGAGATTCTTTAACTGAATTATTATATTTCGGAAGTAATTCTGCTCTTTTCTTCAAATATGTTTCCAATACTTTTTTTTTCAGGTGCAAAGACCAGTGGCAACCGATCAGCTAACCTACCGCCCTTTCTTGCCCAGCCCCGAAGAAATTCGAGAAAATTTTCAAGGCAGAAAATGGGTTGTGCTTGAACGGCCCAAGCACTGCCTAAAACATTTTAATTTTAAATCTGACGGTAACCGTGTGAGCGCCGATGCTCTGCTTCCTCCTCCCCCGCCCCAACCCTCTCTCTCTCTCTCTCTCCCTCCAGATGGCCAACGTCCCTGAGGATGTTTCCGACTATGGCACCCATGCAGCGCAAGCAGGAGAAACATCGCAAGTTCGGAGATCAATGAGGTTTGCGCAACTGCCTGTTGAATTTGGAATAACGTAACACCACTTGAATCAGCACTTCGATGATGGGCTGTCATCTTCTCGCCCCGCCCACCTTTTTAGATGCTCTTCAGAAGGAAACTGCCCACTCACTTAACATTCTAACATCAACACTGAACGATGTTCGAAAGTTGTTTTACATAGTAATATACTCTACTCTATAATTGTGGATTTTTTATGACATTATTATTATTATGAATGATTCAGAAGATGAACCCTATTCTTATGGAATTCATATTCCAAGAAGCATTATTATTTGCTTTTACTTATTAATTTTAGTCTATCACAGTCATCCAATTCAACTGGGTGGTTTTCATAGTGTGGGGTTCCGCGTTGTATCCTGTCTCCTTAGGAGTCCATTATTCTCACTATGTTCTTTGTTGGTAGTAGCACAATCTTCTGCGCGAGTCCTGGAGCTATTTCGGCATCTAGTTTTTCAAGGTTCCTTTTCAGGGATCTTGGGATCGTGCCTAGTGTCCTTATGATTATGGGTACAATTTCCAATGGCATATCCCATATCCTAATTACTGTTTTTAACTAAAGTCTTGATACTTATCAATTTTTCTTTTTCTTTCACATCTACTACTCTGGTGTCCCATGGTATTGCGACAATAATGAGTGATACTTTCTTCTTGATTTTGTCAATCAACGTCACATCTGGTCTATTGGCACGTGTTACCCAATCTGTTCTGAACCCATGGTCCTAGAGGATCTTTGCCTGATCATTTTCTATCACTCCCTCAGGCTGGTGTTCGTACTACTTATTACTGCAAGCTAGCTGGTGTTTCTTGCACAGGCTACCGTGGAGGGCTTTTGCTACTGAATCATACCTCTTTTTGCACTGGTTCTGCGCAAGTGCCGGACATTCGCTTGCTATTATCATTATTATGGAATTCAAACCTCCAAAGAACATGGTGTTCATTCGAAAGAAGCTACAAAAGGTGACAGATAACACAGAAAGATGCGATCGGTCATTAGAACAGATAAAATAAATGAATAAACAGATAAACATATAAGGAATTTATAAAATACGCATTTTTACCACTCATTTCACGTTGATCTATTTGTACTCATAGTGGGCACAACTATCTCCTTTAACGGGAAAAATGGTAAGTTCCTGGATACGCGATGTTAAAAAAAACTTCCTGACCACGGTTGATGATTCTTAAATACATTATTATTAACAACAGTAGCCATTTTTTTTCTTTGTACTTTTGCAACATCACGTATGTTACACTCACACGAACGCGCGCGCGCGCATGCGCAGTATGCTTTCGTAAGGGCTATTATTGTTATAATTATATACGAGTGGTGCGTCTCAATACTCCCTTTCAGGTGTGCGTAGTCCTGTTTCTGTCCTTTTGATTCTAAAAGGTGACCAGTCAGTGGACATTGTGTGTGTGTGTGTGCACTATATATATATATATATATATATATATATATATATATATATATATATATATATATATATATATATATATAATGTATCAAATGAGAACATTATACGTATATATATTATGAGTATGCTTGCTCTATGGTGCAGATAAACTTTGATTCAGGTATTCTGCAAGTGGATATATATATATATATATATATATATATATATATTATATATATATATATAGTTTTATATATACATATAAAAATAATATATATATATATATATATATATATATTATATTAGATATATAATATATAATAAAAGGAGCCCATAAAACACCACAATGTAGAGAGAAAAGTACTATATTTCAGAGACTGCTGTTCTCTCTCTTCAGGTATATGAATGAGAAAAGTTTACAGAAAAGGTGGTATTTATACCAAGAGATTCGTCCACAAGTATAAATACCATCTTTTCTGTAAACTTTTCTCATTCATATACCTGAAGAGAGAGACAGCAGTCTCTGAAATATAGTACTTTTCTCTCTACATTGTGGTGTTTTTATGGGCTCCTTTTATTAGATGGAATTCTGTTGTTACAGAACACTTTTACCAGTCATATATATATATATAATATATCATATATAATATATTATATATAATATATATATAACTATATAATATATATATAGATATATATATATCATATATATATATATATATATATGTATGTATGTATGTATATATAATATATCAACTTAAGATTTGCAGATATCAGTCAGGGGAGGAATTACAAATGATAGAAGATTTGAATAGAGAAAGCAGAAATGTAGGACTGAAAATGAATATGAATAAAAGTAAGATAATGTCCAAATGAAAATGCAGAGAAACAACAAATAGGGTTTATGGACGAAGCTCTAGATACTGTTAATGAATATACGTATTTAGTAACGCCAGTGTTTCCCAAGCCCATGAGACCAAAATTAAAAGAAGGATAAGCATGGAATGAAAAGTAAAATCCCACTTTCTCTAAACAGAAAAGTATTTAATCGGATGATCGTACCAGTATTAACTTATGCATCAGAAACATGGAGCCTTACTAAAGCTTTAGAACATAAGCTAGTTACAACTCAAAGAGCTATGGGAATAACACTTGAGTGACAGAAAAAGAGCAACATGGATACGAAAGCAAACTAAAGTAGAAGTTATTCTAATAACAAACAAGAAAAAGAAATAGGCGTGGGCAGGACATATAATGAGAATGCCAGATAATAGATAAACGAAAAGAATAACAGAATGGGTCCCTAGCGATTGCAAACGAAGCAGGGGAAGGAAGAGAAGACGATGGATTGACGAGCTAAGAAAATTTGCGGGTATAGAATGGCATACAACAGGGGTCCCAAACCTTTTTCCTTGAAAGGGCCACATTGTCATTCCAAATACAGATGAGGGGCTCATATTAGAATTATCCTTACTGTCGGAGAAAGTTCAGATTTATTTGTATATAATTTAGCTTTAGAGTTTGGTTAAGGCTTAGGCTCATATGCCAGCTATTGCTAAATAGGTATTATTCTTATAAATAATAATGAGTTATTGAAAATTCTGTTTATTTCATCTTGAATGAAAAACTTGATGCTGCATCTTATTTGCAAGCTTAGCAATGTCTATTTCAATATTTGTAACGTAAAGCCTCAAAATTTGGTGAAGGTGTTCATCAGTAAGCCTAGATCTAAGTTTCCATTTTACTAGCTTCACTTTTGAAAAGACAGCACTATTCTTATATTGCTCTGAGGGCTGCACTGAGCATCACTAAGGGCCGAAGGTTGGGCATCCCTGGCATAGAAAGACCATAAACAGACGTGATGTCTGAGGCCTTTGTCCTTCATTGGACTAGCAACGGCTGATGATGATGGTGATGATGATGTGTATATATATATATATATATATATATATATATATATATATATATATATATAAATTATATATATATATATATATATAGGTATGTATAACTGAATCACGAACGTTAGGAACGCGATAAATCCATAAATAAAGATAAATGCCACGAGGGAAAATAAACAACGGAGCATTCGCGAGACCTTTTCGACGTTCAAACGTCCTTTACTTAGCAGTAAAGGACGTTTGAACATCGAAAGGTCTCGCGGATACTATGTTGTTTATTTTCCCTCATGGCATATATCTTTATATATATATATATATATATATATATATATATATATATATATATATATATATATATATATATATGTGTGTGTGTGTGTGTGTGTGTGTGTGTGTGCATGTGTGCGCGCGTGTGTGTAGATGGACAGAATTATATTACAAAAAGCCTCAATTGAAGGCATTACACGCGGAAAAAGGTTCTGGAACACACATAAGATTTCCTATTCCAAACGGAGTAATTTCATATACATAAATATACCAATAAACACTAAAATACAATCTCACATTCTTTCTCTCTTTTTAAACTTATATCCCTTAACACACTAAGAATACGCTTATCACTACAAAGCCTTAAACGCAAATGAAGGAAAAAATAAAGAATTTAAGACCTGAGGGAAAGAGAGAATTTCGGCAATTATCAATTCTTTCAAAATCTTTCCCGATATATTTTGACAAATCGAAATATCTCTCGTGAAATATAGAACATCAATGAAAAATCGAGAGAGAGGCATTTAAATAAGAACTGGGTATTCCTGTATTCCCTCTGCATGTAACATACTTCAGATATGGATTCCAGTTTGAAGAAAATGTGGCCTTACCTGGCCTTGGCAGCAGCTGTTGTTGGGACGTTGTGGTCCAGATCTACGAAATACGGAGAGAAATCTACCGCAGGAATTGTCACCTTGTTTGTTATAGGGGTATAGTCACTGGTGAAGCCGAAAATGTGTTATGGTATGGCGGCAGAACCAAGCAACGAAAAGGAACTGAAGGAGAGAATTGTGGCCATGCGAGACATAATCCAGTTCCAGAGAAAACAGGGGATGAACTTAGACAAGATAAAGCTTCAGTTGCAGCAGAGGCTCGACTTCTATGGAGAGATGCATAAGGCGGGGGAGAGGGAAGAACACATCACTCATGAGGTCAACTAACAGCAGGCCTGGCAAGACAGGGCTCACTCACTCGAAGCTGAAATGTTGTTTCTGAAGAAGGAGAAAGATTAAGAAGAAGAGGGAGAAAGAACAGCTGGAAGACAGGACCCTCAAGTTCACAAAAGAAAATCAGCAACTGAAGGACAATGCAAAAAAAATTGGGCAGAGAAACGATGCACTATATGAGAAGGCAAACTGGCAGGTTCAGAGGCATAAGAAACTCCTACGACAGAAGAAGAAAGAACCTACAGTTCAAGACTGAAGAAGCATCACGGATGGCGAGGCTCATGCAGGAATGAAACGACGCGACCAAGCAGCGCCAATCCCAATTGAAAGAGGTTGAGCTCAGGTTCCAGCTCCTGCAGAAGGAAGTGGAAGAGCTCTGGAAGGAAAAGTGTCAACTCCAGTGTGAACTTACCATGGCGGAACTCAAGACTTCCCTGCTGGAGGAACGAAATCGTCACCACAAGTCACTGGAAAAGAAGGTCGGTGCCCAGAGTGAAAGGAACGACCAGCTGGAAGACGAGGATTTAAAGCTGCGAGGAGCGGGGATAAATTGGTCTTGGACCTGAAGAACCTCTTTGTTAATTATTGTACATATTAAGCAAGTAGGGGAATAAATATGGTAAAATATTTTCTAATCGTTTTATTCATTCCTGGAAGCCCCCCAAAAGAGGCAGAACTCCAGAAAATCCTTGGAAAATCACGAGAATCCAGAAGCCCAGGACAACCAAAGGATTTGTGGGACCACCCGGAACAATCTGGGAAATCAGTGGCATATTCCCGACCTAAAGCTAAGGTGAGCTGTTGAGTGAATAGAAGCATCGCCAAAAGATGCGCTCTCTCTCTCTCTCTCTCTCTCTTTCCAGGGGTCCCAGGGATGGCAGGGCAGGGCCCACCGGGGTCTCAGGGACGGTGGGACAGGCCCACAAGGGGTCCTGGGGATGGTGGGGCAGGCCACCTACGGGTCCCAGGCACGGCAGAGCAGGCCCGACAGTGGCACCGGGGAAGACAGGACAGGCCTGCCACAGGTCCCGGGGACGGCAAGGCAGGCCCGCCAAGGGCCAGAGATGGCAGGGCAGGCCCCCCAGGGGTCCCAGGGATGGCGAAGCCGGCCCCCCCAGGGGTCCGGAGGATGGAAGGGTAGGTGCGCCTGGGGACCCCGGGGACGGAGGGGCAGGCGCCCCCAGGGTTTTGGGGACAGCGGGGCAGGACCCCAAGAGTCCCGGGGACGGCGGCGAAGGCCTTGCTACAGGTCGCGAGTATGAAAGGAAGGCCCACCAAAGGTCGCAGGGAAGGCACCCCAGGGACAGGGGTGGGCAGGAACCCCAAGGGCTCCCAAGGATGGCAGGGCAGGCCTGCCATGGGTCCTGGGGAAGGTGGGGCAGGCCCGCCACCGGTCCCAGGGACGGCGGGACAAGCCCCATGGGCCCCGGGGATGGTGGGGCAGGCCCACCACGGGTCCTGGGCACAGCAGGACAGGCCCGTCATGGTCAAGGGACGGCAGGGCAGGCCCGTCACTATCTAGGGACAGGGGGGGCAGCCCCAGCCCGTGGACAGCCGGGCAGGTCCCCCAGGGGTTCCAAAGATGGCGAAGCAGGCCCCCACAGGTCACGGGGATGGAGGGGCAGGCATGCCAGGGCCCCCAGGACAGTGGGGTAGGCCCACCACGGGTACCGGGGACGGTGGGGCAGGCCCTCCCCAGGGGTCCCAGGGACAGTGGGGCAAGCCCACCTCAGGGGTCCTATGGACGGTGGGGCAGGCTCTCCCCGGGGGTGCCAGGGACAGCGAGGCAACCCCCAGGGGTCCCAGGGATGGTGGGGCAGGCCCCCATGGGTTCCGGGGAAGGCATGCCAGGGGACCCGGAGACAGTGGGGTAGGCCTGCCACGGGTCCCAGGGACGGCGGGACTGGCCCTTCCCAGTGGTCCCAGGGACAGCAGGGCAAGCCCCCCACAAGGTGTCCCCGGGATGGCGGGGCAGGCTCGCCAGGGGTCCCGGACGCGGAGGGGCAGGCCCGCCAGGGGTCCCTGGGACGGCGGGGCATGCTCGCCAGGGGTTCTCGGCATGGTGGGGCAGGCCCGCCAAGGGTCCCAGGCACATGCCCATGCCTGGGACAAGGCCCGCCAGGGGTCTCAGGGACGGAGGGGCAGGCCCGCCAGGGGTCCCAGGGACGGAGGGGCAGGCGCCCGTCACAGGTCCCTGGGACGGCAAGGTAGGCTCACCAGGGGTCCTGGGGCACAGCAGGGCAGACCCACCAGGGGTCCCGTTTATGGCAGGGCAGGCCCTCTATGGTCCAGGGACGGCGGGGCAGGCCCCCCAGGGGTCCTGGGGACAGCGGGGTAGGCCTGCCAGGGGTCCCAGGGATGGCGCTGCAGGCGCGCCACTGTCCAGGGACAGCAGGGTAGGCCCCCAGTGGTCCCAGGGACGGCTGGGCAGGCCCCCATGGGCCCCGGGGATGGCGTGGCAGGCATGCCAGGGGCCCCAGGCACAGAGGGGCAGGCCCACCACAGGTCCCTGTAACGGCGGGGCAGGCCCGCCACTAGTCCCGGGGACAGAGGGGCAGGGTCGCTACAGGTCCCTGGGACGGCGGGGCAGGCCCGCCAGGGGTCCTGGGCACAGAAGGGCAGGCTCACCAGGGGTCCCAGGCATGGCGGGGCAGGTCCGCCAGGGGTCCCGGGCACAACAGGGCAAGCCCACCAGGGGTCCCGTTTATGGCAGGGCAGGCCCTCCACAGGTTCTGGGGACAGTGGGGCAGGCCTGCCAAGTGTCCTGGGGACAGTGGGTCAGGCCCACCATGGGTCCAGGATGGCCAGGATGCCTGCCAGGAGTACCAGGATGAGAGGGGCTCACCAAGGGTACCAGGATGGTGGGGAGACCCACCAGGGGTTCCAGGATAGCGGGGTTTGCCCGCTAGGGATCCCTGGATGGCAGGTTGGCCCGCTAGGGTCCCTGAATGGCAGGTTGGCCTTTCAGGGCTCCTGGAACAGCAGGGAGGTGGGTTGGCCAACGAGGGGTCCCAGTAAAGCAAGTTGGCCCACCAGGGGTCCCGGGACAGCAGGGAGACGGGTTCCCCTGCCAGGATTCCTGGGATGCCGGGGTGGCAGGTTGGCCCGTCAGGGATCCTGGGATGGTGGGGAGGCGGTTTGGCCTACCAGGGGCCCCAGGTCAGCGGGGAGGCAGGTTGGCCTGCCACGGATCCCAGGCAGAGGGGGACTCTGCCAATTTAGCAGCCTTAGCAAATGATATTGAGTGGCACTATTTTGTGACGAATGAAAGAAGGAAAAAAATGGTCGGACTCAAATTCAATGAAGCAATAGACCCATCCAGCAAATGTAGATTACTCCTCCTCCTGTGCCTGAAAAAATAGTTGTTGTTATACCATTTTTTTCATATTGAAACTTCTATAATGAAAACTTGCAACAAACTTGATTATAATCATGCTTAACAATGTAGGACGTCTGTTCCAGTTCTTGGGGCACAAAAAATAATAGACCTCTTGTAATGGTCACTGTGATATCGTGACACCTCACCAGAATGAGGATGCTGATACTCAGCACAATAAATTGCACGCAGCCACGCACTCGTTCTAGAGGTTTAAGTTAAAGGTGCGCATAGCAAAGAGATTAAAGAAGAATTTATTTATCTTCAAACTACGGCCCGAGCCATGAGAGAAACTGAAGCCATCATGAAGAGATTTTTCTAAAATCTTAATATCCAGGAAGGCTGCAGACTTCCGTTCGGGAGACCACGGATCCAGCAAAAATAGAACGTAATTCCTCGATCATCTAGCGTGCTAATGTTTTCATCCCTAGATATAGGCAGGAGGCGTTTTGAGCAATATGTAGTTCAGTGGCAGGATCAGGAAATGTATTTTAAGGGTAGGCTCCACTTTGGAGGGGTGCCGATCGTAAAAATATTTGCCAAAAATACACTAATCAAGACAGGCTAATGAATTTATCAGGCTTTATTAGCACTATAATAACGCATATTCTCTGTGAGTTTTATCATCCTACAGAGAAAATAAATGATTTTAAGAAAAAAAATTATTTTAAGAAAAAAAATGTACTGAAGGTCATTTGGTGATCGGTGAAAAACTAACAGTCTTGAATAGAAATTCGGTCTGACAAAGATGTGGTAAAATCCAAGAAAAATTGGTTCAGGAAACTTCATAATTCACTCTCACTGTAAAGTACGCGGTTAGAAGTGTCACTGTGAAACGTGTTGCCTTAAGCAGTATTTATCAGCCACAATCCCCCTTTTAAATTCTCCATTTCTTCACATTTAGGAAAAGCTTGTCACCACTAAGCCTAGATCTAAATAAACAAATAAAGTGCAATCTGATGCTCAGCCAAGACTCGATCAGGATTAATCCTGGACTCGATCTCGGATCCACAACACGACCAGGTAACGAAAATTACCTGACCACGAAAAAGAAGAAGAAAAAATATTTCGGACTCTCTTATACGTGCTTAAATCTGTCGATTTCTGATTAATTTATAGCCTAGTTCTCGACTGATGGTGAAGTAAGAAGTACAAGAACCGATAATCTTCGAAATTATGTTCCATTTATGAGATGTGGGGGGTCGAAAGTCACAAGGAGTCCGCTCGACATTAGTAGTTGTCCCCCCTATGAAGCAAATCTTTTTCAGTAGCCTACGATTCCTTGCCTGCAACACCATAAAAAGAGTAACGGAACGTAACGAAATTATTTCCTACCTTGACTGAAAAATTTATGTATATTGTATCACAATTTAATGGCTCTTAAATGTGCCAGTAAAGTCTTTATTTTGAATGTTGAATAAAAAGTAAAAACAGTTTCCAGTGAGATTTGAACAACATGACTAACTGGCAACCGACCTGCATAGGGGGTAGGGACCTACACTGTTTTGAAAAATAGTTCTAACATTAGTGCTCCACACTAGATACAATATCCGGTTGGTGTGACCATTTTTGTTTAAATTGTTGAAATAGCGGAAATGGCAAAATTCTTGACTGCTGTAAAAGAATTCATTAGGCCTAGTCTATGGGCTACCAACCTGAATGACAGTGGATCACTTACCAGTAGTTAGTTAGTAGTGCATGGCAGGATGAGCACTTTTATTTGTAATCGTTGTCTCTCTTGGGAATTGTTGAAGAGCTCTCCCTGAATATTACTATATGTATAATCTGTCGCCATGAAGTGACAAATACAAACTTGCATTGCATTTTCATAGCTATTTTATCTGACGACAGCCATTGGCCCACTTTTACTTGTCTTACGTATTAACCTTTCATACAACATCTGCAACTTACACAGCTCGCTGTGGCATGTGTCACTGTTCAAGGAATAACTTTTTCTATCCTGCGCAGTAAAAGCAAATAGCAATTTAAGAAAATAATGTGAGACCCTAATGAATTAGGTTTATAAATACCACAGCCTACAGCGGAAGCGGATATCGACTGATGCATTGTGGGTACAATGAAGGTAAAATACTGAAGACCTCAACCACGGCCTGGTTCTGTCTAGTCGCCAACCAAAATTTTTACCGCCATTTATTTATGATTTTGTGTTTGGATTCTGTTTATGATATTTACCGTCTTTTAATCAAGTTTTTATTTGCCGTCGTTTAATCATATAATTACGTTCATCCCCCTGGGGCTGGTAATAAAGAGTGCCCAATTTGCGCGTAGACTGGTATAAGCAAGTCTCCACTTTTGTACCAAAATAAATGCTTGGGACATCCATTTCTGACGCGTGGCTGCAAGTAACCAATTGCTCTCCTTTAGCATAGAGGTAATCAGAAACTAAGTGTCGAGGTCAGTTTTTCGCCAACTTTAGAAGTACGTACACTCATTGACGTTATGGTAATATAGGGAAGGTCAAAATGGCACGTCCCTAATATATGGACGTAACATACTAATAAAGTATTCTTCAAAGCTCGTTACAGGAGAGGCCAACGATAAAGGAGTCCCAGTAGACAGTTAATACGCAGATGTGGTGGGCGATTAAGGATGCTCTTTGCGTTTTATATAGTAGGATTACGCTTATCGGGAAATTATGGCCGTTAAAAACAAAATATATCGAGTTTGGGAGAAAATGAGGCATTATTTTACTTCGGAACATTATTGCATTTTGGACTTGGAAATATAATTTCCCTATCTGTTAATATGAGCTTTGAATGTTTCTGACATTATTTCCTTACTAAATGTGTAATTTTATAGGTAGTGACGGCACCCTTACATCCTACATTTGAGAAAGATATTGGGAAATTGGAGTTTTTAGGTTGCGTTGTGGGGAGGGGATGCAGCACGACTTAATATACAAGGACCTTAATCCCATCGACACTTCTCATTCAATTTAAGCTAAGTTTATGGAATGCCTTCAACTGATATCATGCACTTAGGTAACTACTAGGTACCCTAGGTTAGGTTAGGCATGATTGGTAGATAATTTGCTAAACGAACGTAAAAAATGTTCAATTCACACTTAAAGCATAGTGAAATTACATTCTCAAGTCCAAAATACAATAATGGTTGACAGTAACATCTTACCGAAAAGGACCTTAGTAGACTTACTCTTTAAAAGGGTAAATGAAAAAAAAAAACCATTAGGATCTTTGTAGATGGATTTACATTTCCTAGTTTAAGCTGCCATGATGATAAATCTGATAAACAGAATTTTCTGCCACAAGTATTCGAGTTAATGCAGTAGATGATGTTATGAAGAGCTAATTAGATAATGTTTGTATAACGACAGCTAAGCTTTAGAAATTAGTTGAAAACGTTTGGATGTTCATCTGTTGGAGCTAATCTTACTTGGAAAAATAAACACACTTCGGTTCTTGCTGTTGGTATTTTCTTTTAATAATATATCCTACAGCTTACGAATGCTCGTGTCTCAGTTTGTCACTTAGAAACAACTTACTGGTGATTTCAGAGAAACAAGTCTCTTTCAGCGGCACAACTTGTACATGTTCCTTTACTTCAGATAATGTCATGTGCACTACAGTTTGTTCAGTAAATAGGAACCGAACGCCTGAACATAAGTATAAGTCAAATTACCCCCGAAAGCCCTTGGTGGAAGCCATAGATATCTATGGCGGTCACTAGAAAAAAACTGGGCAATATATACTTAAAATACTCCACAGCTCAACGATAATATAATATCTTCATAAGATATAAAAATTCATTTATATGGCAAAGAAAATTAAGATCTAGCACACACTCGGCACACAGTCTTACACCTTCCATCTTTCGTTGCAATAAAGATAAATGCAATATTTTCGACAGTCTTATCATGAAAACTCAGAACATAATTAACATAACTAACATTGTTGTAACTAAAACTGTGCAAGGAAGAGACTGGAAATTAAAAAAAATAGTAGTTTATATATATAATATATATATATATATATATATATATATATTATATAATATATATAGATATATATATATATATATATATATATAACGTAAAACTGCAGATCAAAAGCAAACGATTGCAAAAACTCCTAGTCACAAAAGTTAGGACGCGTCAGAGAGCCGTTACAGAATGTACACACAATAATACTAATACATAAACATCTTTCAATTTTTAAGTTATCGCTCGCTATCTTGCTTCATGTTGATAGAAGGTTGGTCATTTTGATGGGGTAATTTGTGCTCTTCGGGTCCTTATTATCAACTCCAGCTCATTGTCTTTATGTCCAAATGAGCTTGTGGTTTACTAGGTAAGGACCCAAGATCAAGCTAAACCATTGAAATTGGTGTAGCCTATCCAAGATCCCTCTACCTTTGACGTAGGTATCTCAGGCACATGGGCTAAACCTATCAAGTTAGGTAGTTGTAAACCTGACTTTAAATACCTAATTGGGACAAACGGAGCTTTTGAAGAATAGCGGTCCCATAAAACCCTTTTGAAGAATAGGGGTCCCAGTGGGCCTTTTGAAGAATAGGGGTCCCAGTTTGGGCCTTTTGAAGAATACAGATCCACGGACACGTCGGTCGGAGCTCCCGTAGTTCCGCCACGTCCTTACTGTAACCCCTGTGGCTAGCGCGTGCAGCGCAACATTACCGCTTGCCGGAACATGCCGTGCTTGCCAAGAATCTTTAAATATGTGGATAAGGAGCGAAGCGCCATTCCGCCATGGCCTTACTGACAGCACACACAAATCGATCGTCCGCGGATATGTATAGTCGCTCCCCTATGAATATAACATTGGTACTGTTTGCTTATCTTTAGGTTTGTTCACCACTGACAACCTATCATGTTACTTGTTTTCCTCGGCGGTTGTTCTTCACTAAATACCTTTTTAACAATACGGACCCCAGTTTTATCCTTTTGAAGGATAAAGGTCCCAGGATCGTATGGGACCGCTATTCTTCAAAAGCTCCGGACAAACTATTCTATCGCTTAGCCTAGGTGGTAAATAGGCTACTTTTTTCAACAATGTAAAATATTTTATTTAAATTTTTTACTAGCTAGGCCCTACCCACCTAGGGCAAATGACCGAACGGCGGCCATAGCGGCCACCTCTCTGAGAACGCGGCCGCTTCCCGAATAAGTACATGAATTACCAGTGCCGTTATTTCATAATATAGGAGAAAGCACTTGACTGATGCTCGAGGCTCAGATTCAAGTACTTTTTCAGGAAGGTGGCTGCGTTCCAGGATTGGTGGCTGCTGTGTTGCTGCTTAGTCATTTAGCCTACCCTATGTGATTCCAATGACTTCGATCTTTTTTTTCCCATAGTGCAACCAGGTTTATTTTGGATAGGAGTGACTTTATAAATTAAAAACCTTGGGTATAAATAGTTTCATGGTTGTACTAACCTAACCGCGCTTTGGATGCTAGCTAGATCTTGCCTTATCTAACCTGATCCTGAAGTATGGCTTCTAAAGGCCACCACTGTCATTCAGTTAAACCTGCACTGTTATGCCTGCACAGTCGGTCTGTGCAGGTTAACCTTGCTTAATACTGATTTATTTTCATTTAGAGAATGACTTTCTTATGTGTTACAGGTGAACATCCTTAGTTTACTATACTGTTCCATTGTTTTATTCATGTGTTGATTAGTCTGAGTTCTTTTCAAAACTGTCTTACATGGGATGTGAGCAGTGAATTACCATACATAGGTAGTCAAATATAGTTTTTTTTATCAGAAAGTAGAATACTATATTGTTCTCATTTAAAAACTGGATTACATATATGTTGTATAGGTGCATCATAGGGCTTTGCTTGTTTTACATTATTTCCCCATATTGAATACCTCTTCTCACTTAACTTATTTGCAAACGTATACTATACCTTAGTTTATAACCACAAAAAATATACATAGGCTTAATCTCCTACAGTAGCCATTGAATTTTACTTGCCCAAGCAAAGTCTTGTTCATATAGATTTCAATGAAACTTACAAGACATTCAGAAATGAGGATGCCACATTCAGCCTACATTATACACAATATTTTTCCGGTGGAAAAATTTCAAAACAACAGTATCAATTATTAAACAACATTGAAATCTGATACATCATTAATTTAGGTAACACTTTTAAATTTAATCACATTAACACTGTTTCTGACTGGCACATATATCTGTCCAGGGACGGGAAGCAAACTGAGCCAAAAAATTTGCCTCCCCACATTGACGTTGAAGTGAGCATGAGCAGAAGCTTTGACCTGAGGCTCATCGATTGAGATGAGCTATTTGCTCAGGCTACCTGTGCAGGCAAGGAAAACTGTGTAGGTTGTTCACATTAACATTCATTTTTGCATGTCGCGACTGTGCAGGCATAACTAAATGTTAGTGGCTGTCTTTCTTGGGGTTCTTCCACTTCTTCAGACTTTGGGGTCCGTGAATAGCTAAAATCTGTGAATACTTTAAACCCCTTGAAAAATGCTTAGAATTGCCTATTTTGATAGTTCAAATACACAAAAAACCCTCTAAAAATTATTATACCTGAGTATTATATAGCCCTATCACAGAAAGTGCATTTAGTCATGAAAATTATATTAAAGTACAGTAATTAGTGAATATTTCTTGATTAAAAATACCCCAAATAGGCAAATTTTCTGTGAATAATGTGCTTGGTCTATGGTCCCCGGAGAAATCCCCGAATAGGTGACCACGAATTGCGAGACTGTGAATAGCGATGGTTGACTGTATTTCTACAAAAAGGCCCTGGTTTGTATACCAAAGACTGTTTAAAAGTACAGTACTTTAAATTTTTTAATTTGTAGGATTATTGTCATAAAATGTTGTCAAGAGATTAGTAAAATATGTAATACAGTTATTATTTACACGTCTGTATCATTTTAAGCATGTGAGACATTGAAAACTACCATGTATACTAATACCATGAACTATAGCACTAGCACTGTACAACATAGAACAGGAACTGGCATAATCTACACAAGCCATATGCATAGAATTGTGCTTAAGTATTTGTGCATGCTTAGTGTATGTCATATGAAAGGTTTTTCTTTGGTGTTTTTTTTTTAATTATACAGCTGATTTTATAGTTATGCCATTGTTTAAAAAAGAAAAAAAACTTTAGCACCTGAAGACAAATTTTACTAGAAAATGAATTGGCAGTTTTTAAATTAGTTCTCTTTTTCTCTTTTTTACAGAATGGAGATTGTAAAAGCACAAGCTGGATGTGTAACTTGTAGTCATTTAAACTGATGTAAAGACAGAAGGATGACCACACTTTTTATCTTATACTTTCTGCTACTTCTGGGAGGTATGTAAGTATTAGTATAGGTGCATTTGTTGGTAGACTTTCAATTTTATTGATAAAGATTGAATAATTTATTGTTCTTCATTTGTGGAAGAGCTAATTTAAGGTATGGTATATTTGTTCCGACACGGCATACAAACCTTCGGTCCTTTTACAATAGGAAGGTACTAGCGGCAGCTGGATAGGTCGTAAGCTTTCGAACAAGGGGTTCGGTAGTTAACTGCTTGTCCGACAGGCGCGCGCGCGCGACTGGTAGGTAAACAAATCACTTTTGCTTTCGGCCTGCTGGCGTGTGGACGTGTATCATCGCTCTCTGCCCGCTTCGATCATCGTCGTTTGCTTTCGCATGATTGTGTTTTCGTTTTTCTATTTTTATCTAGTGAAACTGAATTGTAAGTACATCATTTCATTGAATTCAATTGTGAATTAAAGGATCTTGTTTCACCACGCCCTCCGATTACCCGAGTGCCGGGACTGAAGGGCGTAAGTGCGGGAATTCATTTTCCCAGAAATGATCCTCGTATTGTGTATGCTCGGTGCCGAGGGCGGGAGCGCTCGCTCCGAGCGTAGATTGGGTTGGAAATGTGTAGATGAAAATCGTAAGTAAGTGCTCTTTTCATTTATATTTTTTTGACCTGTATGCCCGTTGCCGAACGAATGCGCTCGGCACGGAAACTTATTCAGTATGGAAGTGGAATCGCAAGCACAGTATTCTTTTCATTTTCATATATTATTTTGATTGTAGCAATACTCATTTTGGATCAGTGTCCGAGCTTACCCGGAAATTGATCCTTCCCCCTTTTTATTTTTGAATGAAGTGAAATCGCAAGTGCAGTTCTTTTTCATTTTCATTTTTTATTGAGATTGCATTGTTTACTGGGATCAATGTTTCCGCTATTCCCGGGAATTGATCCTTCCCATTTTTCCTTTTTATTTGTATGAAGTGAAATCGCAAAGCGCAGTAGTCTTTTCATTTTCATATATTTTTTGATTGCATCAATTCATTATGGATCAAGGTTTCCAGAAACCTTGATCCATAAAGGTAAGGAATGGATCCTTTCACCCTTGCGCTCGGTACCGAGGGCGCAAATGCGCTCGATCCGAGCCCTTATTCATTGTGAAGTGAATCGTAATGCAAGATGCATTTTCATTTTATTCCTTATTTTTGATTGCATCAATATTTATTTGGTTCAAGTTCCGCTCAGTCAGGGAATTGATCCTTATGCCCTTGCATTCGGGCCGATGGCACGATTGCTCTCGGGCTCTTATATTGTTGTTGGGTACATGGTACTGTGCGGGGGTGGGGAACGAGAACCCCCCCCCCCCCGCTCAGCTCCCACAGATGGCCCTTCCCCTTGGGGGGGGGGGTGGGGGGGGGGAGGTTATCGGCGTTCTTCTCCTCGCCCGATCCGTCGCCCCCCGCGCGGGGGAGGGCGCTCGGTGCCCGATGTACAATTGTATTAGGGGTCTTCCACTCGTTCGGAGAGGGCTCACCCCCCCGCGCGAGGGGACTTCCCCCCCACTAATAATCGCTACTACTGTTATTTCCGCAGGTGCTACTGCCACGAGGGTGGACCTTGGTGAGGTATGGGCGTCCTTCCATTTGCAGGGCGTGCTAGTGTCCAGGGGCTGCGGTTCTATGTCTGGGCCTACTGCGGTCACCCATGGAGTGGTGACCACGCAACCAGGTGACGACGTCCCTCCTCACCTGGTGTACTCGCCTCACGTGGTAACATCTTGCCTACAGCCGCTGTGAAGTGCCGTTCGCCGTACCGAGAGGGGGGCGTGCCGCCGCCGCTCGTGGTTGCCGCGCTGCAGCGACCACACTTCCGCTGCCCTAGAGCTCGGCCCCTGGACCTGCCGCCGGTACCAGGATGTTGCTGGCTGCTGCTCCACTTCCTGTGTTTCCGGTGCTGCCTGCCGTACCTGCCGATTCTGGGCTGACTGTCCAATGCCAGCTTTCGCTTACGCTGGCATGTTCCCTGCCGTTGCTGCGCTGGCTGTCCCTGCCGTTGCTGCGTTGGCTGTCCCTACCGATGCTGTGCTGGCTGTGCCTGCTGTTCCTGAGATGCCCATACCTGCTGATGTCGTCCTGTTCGTGTGGGTACTACCCCAGACTTTGGTCTGTCTGTACAGGTGCGTCCGGGCCCTGTGGCTTCGCTACCAGCAGACCCCGGCTCCGCCCTGGATAGCAGATCTTACGTCTGTCCTGAGGAAGCTGACGAAGAAGAGGAGGAAGGTGTCGTCGTCGTCGTCTTCATCTTCTTCATCGTCGTCGGCTGCCGCCTCTTCCCCTTCGACTTCTAAGGCTTCACAGCCGAGGAAGAAGAAGGTTGCCTCCCTCCCTCCTAAGAAGTCTCCCTCGGAGCTTCTCGGGACCCCGTCTCAACCTCGGTGGGACGGGAGGGTTCCTTCCGCTGGTCCTCCTGCTCCTTCGGGAGCGGGGCCCGTCTCTTCTTCCGCAAGGAAGAAGACTACGGGGACCAGAGGGGTACCGGCTAACAACGGTACTCCCTCGCCTGGTGTCAGTGGTTCTGCCACTGCATCAGGGTCCGTCTCGGCCTCTCGTTCGCGGGAGGTACCGAGTGTACGGTCGCCTTACCAGCGACCGTGCAGCCAGGAACCAGACCTCTGAGTCCGCTCAGCGTCATGGTTCACGGCACGGGGCGGAAGACTGGTGACAGCCGCTCATGCGACTCTCACCAGACCAGCTCTCACTCTCGCGGCGAACAGCTGGCTACCCGGGGACGTGACGGTCCACGACCGACCACGGGCTGAGGCTGGGAAGAGGTCCTCCCGTTCGCCGGTGCCAGCCACGGCTGGAACCAGCGACGTGACGTGCCGTGAGGACAAGCACCGGTCTCACTGTGACAGTGGAGCCTGCAGGTCGCCTAACCGTCGCTCTCGACAGAAAGCGACCGGGTACGGCAACCAGCACCAGCTCTTCTGACACTCGAGATCGGGGCCGCTGTGCTCAGTCCAGCCGTTCTCCACAGCGAGACGGTTCGACCAGGCCTGCAGCTCGATCGCCACCGCGGGTTGACGATCGCCTGCAGCCCTCCAAGCCTGCTGGTTCTGCCAGCGAGCAACGAGGTGGGAGCGTCAGGTCTGCCTCTCCCGTACCTTCAACCACCTCGGGTTGACACCGGGAGGAGCGAGGTATTGAGGAGTGATCGTTGAGGGGTGCGCCCCTCATGATCCCACCACAACGCCCTACGTGCCAGGCACGGTTCTTGGACGGCCAGGGCGTATGCGCAAGTGGATGGGGAACAAGACCGAGAGGGCTGTCGCTGTTCCCCCTTCTTAGGATGGAAGGTTCTCGGAATATGCTCTTTTTCGAAGGGCTTAACGGTCCCACTCTGCAAGATGCTGTGACTTCCGAGATCCAGAGGAACTTTGCCGAGGTTACGGCGCTGATTCGTCAGCACAATGACCTCGGGGAAGGATCGCCGCTCCCACCAGCAGAGCCACGTCTCGGCTCGAGTCGTTTTGGGGCCCGAGAGGGAACCCAAATCGACGGTGGGTCGGCCGCGATCGGAGCTTGCCGACTGTGTTGAACCAGGTAGTCTCTCGTCTCCGGACAAGAAGGCTCTCTCAGTTCTGGACGGTCGAACAAGCTACTTCACCTCCTCTACTGCGACAGAGGCGTTTATACGTGTCTTCGGACAGCCGTATTTAAATACCCCTTCGGTCCTCCTGAGGTTTCGACCTCGACGAGGACTGGAATGAGTCGGAGCGGTATCGGCTCTCTACTGTCAGGTGTCGATCAGCCCCACCCAGACGACGTTCACAGTGGCGGCAGACACTACCTACCTACAGTATGAGTTCGTAACCCTCCTCGGGAAAACGTTTTTCTCTCCTGACGATACGTTTCCCAGGCTCTGAGAGGCCATCGCCGTAAGGCGATGGCTGCTCCTTTTCTTCTCCAACTGCTAGATCCGCTGGGAAGGCGAGCCAGTATCCAATTCCTCCCCCATTCCCTCTCTCCTTACGGCTACGAGGGTAAAGGGGAGGGATCCTACAGAGATTTCTCTGTAAGATCCCACGTTAGGGGCTGCGCTACACCGGGGGGACCTTCGGGTCCTACCTGACGTAAGCCCCGGTCATTGAGGAGGGATCCTGCCCCTTTCTCGAGTTTCTACGGTAATCGAGAGGACCACCAGCCGATATCGTCTGACGAATTCGGTGGGGGGTTTCGCAGAGTGCTTAGAATTCTACGGAATTTCCTCTAGCGCACTCAGAGTGTTCGAGTTTTTTTACGATCTCCAAACACTCAGGCGAGACACGGTCCAAAGTGAGCGAGTAATCCCCGATAATTGTTACACGATAATCGGGAACCTCGCTTATGCTCGAATTCCTGTAATTTCTAGCATTTGGAAGAGACCGCTGCTGAAAGAGAGTATCTCACAGTAGGCGCTTAACCTGGAATAGAGAAGAACGGACGGGAACTTCCAGTTTGGCTTGAACTATCGTCTTCGGTATTCTGTTCACCATTGAAGCTTTCCTTTGGAAAGACTTCTCCTTCACTCTCTTGAATAAGAGAACGAAGGCGGTCGATCTCCAATCCTTATTCTCATTCCTCGAGGGGAAAAGAATTTAGGATGGAGGTCGTGGTACAGAACCTACAAATATACTACGTATATTACCCTCGCGGACATGATTCTTTAACGGTTGAATTGTCCGTGGGGTAGGCGCATACCGTAGTTAACTCTACGGTTGTGACCGAGACGAATTGTATCTTAATTGAACTGCAACTCGGGGTTGCCTGCAACCTCCCAGCAGTTATCAGTTTCGATTTTAGATACTTGGTATTGTCATGACAACAAATCGCTTTTGTATTTACCGAATCCGTTTCGGTTAAATATAATTGCTCGAGCGTATTCTTTATGCTCGATGGTTCTAGCCGAACGTATTCCTTCGTGGAATAATGGATTACCTGGCAACTCAGGATGACGAGTCACCGAGAGCTACTGCGTATTGAACTGCCTGATAGCGGTTCTCAGTATCAGCTAGGTCTCGGAGATGCACGGTCGGTTACGTCTCTCTCTCCCCTGGTTGGATTGACTACCGAACCGTATCTCTGCCCAACAATCATGGACTTAGGTCTCTGATTAACGGGGATTCTCGCAATAATGAAGGACCATCTACTGCTGTGACGCTCGATTTCATCGCCTTCGACATTGCGAGAATTTTCAACAGAGATATCTCTTGGACTCTGTCATCTTTCTGTTTACCGCACGGTAACAGAAGTCTGTACTAGTCAACCGCTGCATCGCACTGCGATAATTGCGAATGATTTTTGCAGACATCTGAGTTTGTCTTCAAAATATCTCGTATTCGTAGGTGTGCAATTTCATTGCTCGCTCCCGAATTAACAGATATATGTCAGAAGACATCGCCTACTCTCCGACCTGACAGCTCTACTTCCAAATGTTCAGCCCATGAGAAGCAGTTCTTCAGGCAGTAGTTCCCTGTCTTCATTACTGGAAGCGCTCCGCTTTTATTGCAACTACGATCCTCGCCGGACAGCATCAATAGCGGTTAGCGTTCTCAGTCTTTGTAGCACAGGTTCAGAATCTTGAGAATCCTTCTCTCGTTCAGCTGTGAAGACGTAGGTTGCATTTTCTGTACACCTTCGTCTTCAACGTCACATAGTGTTGTTTCTCTTACCCGAGAATCAACTATACTATGAGATATCTTGCATCAAGGACCTCGGTCTCTAGAAGGCAATTGACTTTCGCCTGTTTGGCACATGCCTTAAGAGAGTCATCACCCTTGCCTTCTGGCATCGGGTGACGAACAAATTATTTGTTTAGTCTCTTGGCATAACCCTGTTAAGGCGAAGGTCACGTGACTTTGCTCGGGTGCTTGGACAACTTGCCTCCTACCGAACGCAGTCAGTAGGCAGCTGTCAGAGCGCCCAAAGTCTGTTACGAACTTCGCTGTGGACTTAGTTCGGTTGTTCCATAACAATCTTTTCTTCGTCCTAACGGCTTGTCACAGTACCCATACCATCGACACCCACCATTGAGTGTCGGTGTCCTATCCACTACCGAGAACAACAACTTCGCTGCAGACGGATAGACCAGTATGGGTACAGGACATCACCGAAGTCGAGAAGAGGGATAGGTCATACGACAATTCCCTTCTTTTCCTCTGAGGTAATTGCATGACTTTGCCTGCGAAGTCAAGCATCCAGGGGATGGGGATTCGTGACGCTCGATTTCGTACCGAATTCGTAGCGAAGACTCTGAACCCTTCGGTTCCTGACGATCGGTTAGAGTCCTTCACAATCCCCTCCCTAATGGGCTTCAACGCCTTCGATGCGAAGTGAGATGCTGCTTTGTCCTGTGAAAGCGCTACCCCGACCGCGCTTTCTGAAGAAACTCGACATCCCAGGCGGAGTGTTGAAGACTCTTCGTCAGCACCAAGATGACCTAGAAGTACACTCCCCTCGAGTTACACAAGAACTTCTCCGTGGCGCAGGCTGAAGGCAGGGGTCTGTACAACCAGACCACTGGCACCAAAAAAGGATCCTTCTACCTTTTGGATATTGCCCACAGGTCCTTGGATCGTTTTCCTTAGGACCCGTGGTGGCTGCTCAACAACGTTGTCTAGCTAACCCAGACCCTAGCAGGCTGAACAGCATCGAGTCCTGGTGTGACTGTAAGAATAGATAAGTGAATGAGAGAGTGACTGGCTTCTCTTCCTATCTTTTTTCTACCCCCCTCTCTACCTGTGGGTAGAGACACGGTCATCACCTTGCTGATTAAGGACGAGATGCCGGTGAGCTACTCGACAGAGCCCCATCCTAATCCCTTTCACTAGGGATGGGAGCGAATATCCACCACTTCCCTCCATACAAGGGGGGGGGAAGTGGATGCCAACAAGAGACAAACCATAACGTTGTTGCCTCTTGCAAATAAGGAAAACGTTGTTCTTGTTTGCTGGTACGAAGAGATAACGCTTGCCTCTCTCTTAGTACTTTTGGTCCAGAGGTCTTGACCATTGATCCTGCGGTGCACACCCCCTGATCAATCGGACAGAGGCTTGGATCCCTCCCTCGCTCTTACGACCAGGGAGGCTTCCAAGGTTGGGCGAACACCAGTCTGTTCACAAAGACTCAGATTCCACCCACCAAGAAGTGAGTCTTCCTATTGTAAAAGGAACCGAAGGTTTGTATGCCGTGTCGGAACAAATGACAATTTGTCCAAAATTGCATTTTTCCTAACTATACAAACCTGAGGTCCTTTTTACACATAGCCCCACCTCATGCCACCCCTCACTCTGCAGTTTTTGCTTGGGCCAAAAGCAAAAGTGATTTGTTTACCTACCAGTCGCGCGCGCGCGCCTGTCGACAAGCAGTTTAACTACCGAACCCCTTGTTCGAAAGCTTACGACCTATCCAGCTGCCGCTAGTACCTCCTATTGTAAAAGGACCTCAGTTTGTATAGTTAGGAAAAATGCAATTTTGGACAAATTGTCATTTTGTAGTAATCTCACCATGTTTATAAAATTTGATGGCCAAGAAACTAGGCTATGTTCATATGTAAGGACAAACTTTAGTGTTATGCCTTGCTTCCTGATTTTACCTGAGAATTAGGTTGGTACCAAACAAAAACAATTAAAGCTGCCAGGAAATGAGCTACTATATATACTTGGATTGTAAGCACTGAGCTTCACTACAAACTCAGTTTTAATTGCCAGGTTTGACAGCCAACCAAGGAGCATCCTCCAGCTGAGTGCTTGTATGTCATAAGCATCACCTGACATTAGACCTTGGTCAAACACCTGTTTGACTTATCTGTAACCACATCTTTGCTCTTCAAAAATGGGCCAGATCCCAGGAAAAAATCAGCTGATGCTTGAATCCTGTGTGTACTTTTACCTGTTTCTGGTGACCTCTCAGAGCAACCTGATAGACAAGCATAATTCTTGCATAACCCCTTGGCAACTAACAGACTAAATATAGTCCTGCCTACCAACCAAAGGTCTCCTAACAGTTTGACTACAGCACTTCAGCTGTGACTCACTCTCTCATGGGCATGAGATTGTCTTCTGATATCTTGCATCCACCCTGGCAATTAGTGGCTTAATGATACAGCCATGCCTACCAAGGTATAAAGCAACTAACCGTGACCAAGGTTGTCTCAGTAGATCCAGCATGGTTTCTCCATCAACCTAGATGATTAAAAATATGACTACAGCCATGCCCACCGAGACATGAAGCTAAGGGGCTGGATCTGTCTTCTTGAGTTGAGTATTTCATGCTTGAGGAATTTCAATCATTATATTCCTCATGAGTTACGTCCTCCCTCTCAGCTGAGGTGACTTATCCTCTGAAGCCTAACCTGAGCACCTTTTAACCCCTTTGGACTGAGATCTCACTCTCAAGACCATCTTTATTTGCAAAGCTTTTTGGGGATTTACTTGGCCTTTCTCATCTAGTCCAGCACTGGGAAGGAATGGAATCCTTCCCTTTCTCCTTCATTCCTGAGTTTGTTGCAAAGTTTCAAAACCTGTCAGTTCTTAACAAGAGATTTGAAAATCCCGGTTCCCTCCTCTGAGATTCTTTGGTGGTGACCCAGGTGAGATACCTTAGTACAGGCAAGCATAATAAGGTGTCCATGAAAACACTTTCTGGTTTTGTGAGGTTCTCAAATGAGCATGATTACTCAAGGGAGGGTGTCACCCACTCTACTCATGTGAGAGCCCAGGAAGTAAGGAACATGGCCTGTCCATAGCTGTTTAGAACTTTCTGGTTTGCTGAGTAATGAGGGCAGGTGTCTGGTAATAACAGACACCCTTTTTATTTTACCTGAGGAATGCAGTCCACAAGTCCCTTTGTGCTTACTGAACAATTTGTGTGGATCCCAGTTTCTTTCAGACACATGTATCACACCCAGTACTTTGCTTTGTGTGAGTCTCGGGATGTGAATGTAGTGATTGGACTCTCCGATGAAACTAGGTACAGGTAACTAATCTTCAAACATCCAGCCATAGACCTCTGTCTTAAGATGCATCTCGGTGTGCTCTTCCCTTTGATGGGAGAGGGGCACAGAGTAGAGCTATTTCTGAACCCAGAATGTATTAACAATTATGTATAACTGAATCCCAACATGCAATCGTTTATAGGGATTACATGGTTCCTTTAACCTTTCCTTACTTGAGTGAGGTTCTCAAACTTCACTGATACCCAGTGCCTACCTGCTCTGTTATTCCTATGCTAAACTGAGTACTGTAGTAGGTTACAGAAGTCATGGCATCCCTTGCTCACAATTGTGACCAGGATTGCAGCATTGCCAGATGTGTTGTTCAGCTTCCAGTCAGCTGACAGAGATGACATATTTAAGGAATGAGTTTCCAGTATAAAATGCAGTGCTTTGTATATGTAGAAACAAATCAAATTTTTTATGTAATTTGTATTTGTTCATATACGGAACAAACCTTCGGTCTTAACATTAGGATTTACTAGCGCCAAGCTGGAAACCGGTAGAATTAAAATTACACTTGTGAGATCCAGGGACTATTGGCATCTATACCAGGTCACGGGGCATGTATACCCAGAATGCCCACGGCTACCTGTGACCCACCAGTTATTTCCCTACCGCCTTTAAGATAAGACGTGTTACTGTCTATCTGATTTAAAGCCGGTTTTTCAGTTTGCCCGTTCTTTATCCATTTCATTTTTCATTTCTTATTATCTTTTCTTTCTCCGAGTGTGCTCAGTGTGAGGAAAGAGTGTATAAGTGGTATGATGGAGAATTTTGCCTCAACATCAGGATCGTCTACCGTTTCGAAGAGGAAACAAAGGAAAAGCATGCCCAGAGTCAGTGGCTTTCCATGTTCTAGGTTCCTAACTTCGGTGTCGACGGATCCTCATCCAACGTGTAGTAGGTGCAGGGAAAACGTATGTACGATTACTAATCCATGTTCTGTTTGTTGCGGTTGGTCGGTGGAACAGTGGAAGAAGTTCTATGGGAAAAGCCAATACAAAAGGAAGGTGGTGACGCCATCTTTGGATGACCAAACCTTACCGGCTTCTTTTGTATTCGGCAATAAACCAGGCTGCTCCATATGTTTCTCCACCTAACCTCTTTTGATTTGTCTCATACCCCTTCGGTTTCTCCTAGCGGTTCAGTATCGAAACGTCAGGAGGGGCCTTGGGTAATTTTATGAATAATATGCACTCTCCTTTGTTCCCACAAAAGTAGAGGGGGGAGATCCGCCATCTTTGTTCCAGGCTCCTGCTCCTCAAGCGCATAGGTTAGATGGTACGTGGTCAGCGCTAGGCCTACCAGGCGTTACCAACCTTGGATGGTCTGCTTGCGCATTATATGACGTCACGGTTTCCAGCAGGGTCCGGCAGCGTGGATGTTCCTCATCCCCCGGGTTGCATTTATGGGAATTAAATGCCGCGGCTTCGCCATCAAACTCAGTGTTTACAGCGATGCAGAACGTGGGAGGTAGTTTGGCAGCAAACGTGCGGTTGCCAGCAGAAACCTCTCAGTCCTCTCCCTACGAGAGGGATGACGTCAAAACATACTACGTCACACACCGATTGTGGCAGGCGTGATGACGTCACAGACTGTGTGCTGTTCTCGGCCTATTTTCGCGTGCGCCCAGATGCGTAATTACGCCTTCTGTGACCCGTCAATACAAACTGTATTGTAGAAATTACAGGATATAGAGGAGAGAATGAATAAAGAGAGACAAAAGAAAAAGTGTGATTCGCCTTCTTCGTCTTCTTCCTCTAGTTCAGCGTCATCGCTAAGTCCGATAACGTCACGGCGAGCGCCAGTCAAGCGTTGGAGGAGGATTCGGGAGTTCCGGCGGTATCCTCGGGGCGAAGAGGAGAAGAATCAATTCTTCCTCATCTTCGGACCAAGACTGCCATATCCAAGTCAGCAGGAAGGTCGGGAAGTCAGTGGCTATTAAGCACAAGGTTAGCAGACGAAGCCGTTCGCAAGAATCCGAACAAGTGAGAGAGGCGACGGCCGACGGACTAGCGGCCGATGGGTGATGCCAGTTCGGATCGCAAAAACTACGATACCGCTGGTAAAATCGACGTTGGCGGCGAAAGGTGCAGCAGAGGATAGAATGCAGGTCCCAGTTTCGCCCGTAAGGCTGTTCAAAATACGTACAAAGGACGATAAGGCTCCTATTAAAAGTACGAAAAATAGGGAGTTGGCAACCTCGGCGGATACGTTCGTGGAAGGCAGTGTCCGTCTGGATGAAAGGTCGAGGCCGAGCTCTCCGACGCTCATAAACGATGCCAAAACTAATAGAGACGAAGTTATATCTGTCTTAAGGGAGCCTTCATCTTGGAGATCTAGACGAGATTCTCACTCTAGATCCGTGAGCAGAGAAAGAGTGAGGCGTTCTCATTCCCCTGCTGACTATCCGGGATCGAGCCAACAGCAGCCAGCAAAGATCAAAGAGACCGCGGCCGTAGGGGCAGGCGGCCATGGAATTCCGGGCCGTCTGTCAGAAGATAGGGGCGAGACAACATCCCTTGTGACGGAGAATGGTACACTAGAGCCGGAGGAAGGAGAAAAGCAAGAGTTTTTTCTGGCCTCGTATGCAGAGGTGATTGATTTGATTCGTCAATTCAATAACCTTTCGGAGAAGACAGAAACACCGGCCAGTATGCTTCCGCCTGGAATTGACATGGCATTTGGATTAAAAAGGGATACCAAGGTGTTGTATGAATTGGATAATTCCGTAAGATCTAATAGATCATTTAAATTTATTCCCCCTCCAATGATAAAGCAAAGGAAATATTATACGACACCGAAGGTCCCTTTGCTGTCTAGACAAATGAACCCTAATGTTGTAAGATTAAGGCCTGGATTAACCTTGGATCAGGTTAAAATGGAGTGCCCTTCGATGACGTACCAAGAGCTGCTACGTTAGAAGCAACAGCTTCTTCTGTCTTTCAGGCTGCTTCTTGGTTAGACCTTTGGTCAACAGCAGTGGCGAAGATTGCATCCTCGGAAGCAACAAGAAAAGTAGTGGATGAACCATTGTTCATTAGATTACTACAGTCATGTTCCAAGGCGATTGCGTACCTGACAAACGTAAATGCCTATGTTTGGGCAAATATCCTGCTAATGAGGAGAGATGCAGCGTTGGCTAGACTAAGCCGCAATGTGGATTTGGATTCCCTGTTAGCAATGAGGAATGGGGATATCTTGGAATCGCAACTGCTGTTGCCAGAGGTCATACTAGAAGAGGCGATAGATAGAAGGAGGTGGACACTAACGATAGGTTGGTGGCAACAGGCAGTTAGAAAACGTCTAACAGTCAAACTACTCCTTTGGAGGGAAGACACAGCAATTGTCTCGAAAGAAGACAGTGAGACATAACATCCCTAATAGAGTCACAAGACCCTCTTTCCCCAAGAGGCTAACTCATCGGCCCTTTCACAATAGAACAACAGAGGAAGGGGTAAATAGGGGAAGAGGGGAGAGGCTCAAGAAGATAGGATGGGCGCCTCCCATCACTCGACCACACCAGTGGGGGGTATTGCCTGGCAAATCACTAGGAAGGTGTGGCAGGAACTGAGGGGCAGAGCAGTGGGTGGTGGATGTTCTCAGGAGGTCGGGTATTTTGATCCCGTTCGAGGTAACCCCGCCCCTGACAGATCAGCCATTACCCCACGTCGCTTATGCCACAAATCTCAGAAGGCCACTATTCTTCAGGACGAAGTGAAGAAGATGATGGAAAAAGGAGCTGTGGAACAAGTATGCAGTCCGTCAAAAGGCTTCTACAGCAGGATTTTCCTGGTACCCAAAGCCACGGGGAGTGGAGGACAGTAATAGACCTGTCAACGCTGAATCTGTTTATAAGGAAAACCAGTTTCAAGATGGAAACTCCAAAAAACTCGGTTTCTACAAGCAGTCAGGATCGGAGACTATGCTGGACAGTCGATCTAAAGGACGCATACTTTCAGATTACCAGTCCATCAGTCTTCAAGGAAATTTCTCCGCTTCAGTCCTTGCAGGGAAAGCTTTCGAATTCAAGGTCCTGTGCTTCGGATTGACAACGTCTCCTCAAGTTTTTACAAGAGTGTTTACCCTCGTGTCGATGTGGGCGCCATGCTCATGGGGATCAGGCTAATAAGATATCTGGACGATTGGCTGGTGATAGCAAAGTCCAGGGAGAAATTACTCAGGGACAGGGCGACCCTCCTGCAGCTTTTTCACAGCCTAGGTATTGTGGTAAATCAGGAAAGTCGCAGTTGGATCCAAGTCAACGTTTGGAATATCTGGGAATGGTTATAGACACAACACAAAGCCAAAGTATTCCCGACAGACCAAAGAATAGAGAAATGCAAACAAGGTGGTGAATGCCTTTCTGGGAAAACAGACACAGCAGCAAGACAGTGCATGTGGTACTGGGAAATCCTAACCTCCCTGGGAGCTAGTACCACAAGGAAGGCTAACACCTTCGGTCCCTACAATGGAGGATGAAGGGAGTTTTGTCACCAATAGTAGATCACCCGTACAGCAATTCCCTTGTTCGGCAGAATGAGGAAAGACTTGCTGTGGTGGATGAACGACGACAATCTGACAGTGGGTGTCCCCTTTCAACAATCCTCTCCAGACCTCTTGCTGTTCTCGGATGCGTCACTAGAAGGCTGGGGTGGAGCCCCATATGGAGGAGTTATGGTGTCAGCAAAATGGAGTTGCAAGGACAGAGAACTCCATATAAACGTGCTGGAGTTAAAAGCGCGTTTCTAACTCTACAGGAATCAGGGAGAGAGTAAAGGGACACTCAGTGGTATTGATGTCAGACAACACCACAGTAGTACTTATAAAAAACAAGCAAGGAGGCCTAGTTTCTCGGCAGTTACATGTGATGACAGTTCAACTTCACCAGTGGGCTATAGAGAACCTGGTAGACATCAGGCCAGGTATATTCCGGGAAAAAGAAACATAGTGCCGACAAGTTGAGTCGCAGAGATTCAGATTCTGGGAACGGAGTGGTCCCTGCACCAACAGGTAGTGGACAGGATGCTCTGTTGTGGGAAGGACCGATCATAGACCTATTCGCACCAGGTCACAAAAACCAAAAAGTTGGAAGTGTATTGTTCAGTAGTCCCAGTCGCAGAGGCAGTAGCAGAAGATGCGCTACAACACCCCTGGGACAATCTGGACGTGTACGCATTTCCTCCGTTTTGTTTAATCTGTCAGGTTCTGAACAGGGTAATGCGGTCAACCTCAAGATGACCCTGGTAGCCCTGTTATGGCCGAAAGCAGAGTGGTTTCCAGACCTACTGGAACTCCTAGTAGATGTGCCGAGAGAGTTACCCCCATGGAACAACCTACTGTGTCAGCCGCACATGGAGAGGTACCACCAGTCGGTGAAGTCCCTATCGCTTCACGAATGGAGACTGTCAAGTATCTCCTCCGAGCGAGAGGGTTTTTCGCAGAAAGCAGCAACTCAGATGGCAGGAAATATCAGAAAATCATCTGCGACAGTATACCAAAGAAAGTGGTCAGCATACTGTGATTGGTGTCGTAGAGGGAACTTGTCTCCACTCGGTACCACTATTCAGCAGTTAGCAGACTTCCTGATATATCTCAGAACAGAAAAGCATATGTCTGTATCTGCAGTAAAGGGGTACAGGGCAGCTCTAGCCTCAGTCTTACGAATGAAAGGAGTGGACATATCGTCTTCATGGGAGTTGGCCATGCTGATGAGGAGCTTTGAACAGTCATGCCCACCAAAGGAGCTAAAAGCCCCCAGATTGGGATCTGACCAGGTTACTGAGTAGTCTTGAAAAACCCCCCAAAACCCCCCCTACGAACCACTAAGGCAGTCCACGGATAGGAGCCTGACCCTGAAGACAGTCTTCTTATTGGCCCTGGCTTCACCAAAAGGGTGGGGGAGCTACATGGCCTGTCATATCTCATAAAGCATCAGAGGTTGGAGATCATGGTATTTGAGTTTGTCCCAGAATTCGTTTGGCCAAGACCCAAAATCCAACAATAGTAGACGGCAGATTCGACTCCTTTACATACCTTCCTTGGCAGACTTTGTAGACAATGACAAAGATGAGATGCTCCTGTGCCCCGTCAGGGCACTAAGGGAGTACTTAAAGAGAACAAGGCACCTCAGGGCGGGGTGCCGGAGGTTGTTCGTTAGTACAGGACGGAACAAGAAGAAAGTGTCCAGGAATACAATATCGTTTTGGCTAAGGGAGACGATCAGAGATGCTTATATGGCAGAAGACAGAGGGTCAGATAGCCAGGTTGGAGCTAGAGCTCATGACATCAGGGTGTGAGTGCTTCTCTGGCATTTTAAGAAGAAACATGTCTGTGGTTAAAGAATTCTGAAAGGTGGTGTGGTGGGAAACGCCAAACAACTTTCACCTCATTTTATTTCCAAAGACATTGCCCATAGATCCTTGGACACTTTTTCCTTGGGTCCAGTGGTGGCGGCCCACAAGTGATATTGCTCATCCAGTGCCCCGGGGGGTGGGTCAGTTTGCGTCTAGTCTAAGATGAAGGTATGAAAGTAGAATGAATGGGATGACTGGTCTTTTTTCTTTACTACTTTCTTCCTACTCCTTTAACTACGGGCAATATGAAGGAGAGTACCGTCATGTGCTGAACGGACTAGATGCAGGTGAGGTGGTCAGCCATACTGTGAAGCTATCTTAGGTGATGATATATCTTTTCAGTAGCAACAACACCCCTCTGGATAAATAGGGCAAAGATGGGGTGAAAAGGTTGGATCCAGTTGCAAGGGACAAGAGTAAACAGTAGAATGGTATCTACACCCAGTGGGGGAAAACCAATAGATCCGCTTATATCTTTGGTTCTAGGTTCATTGTCCATTCTCTTAGAATTTCCCTATATATTCGGAAATGGATAAGGTGGCAAACTCCCAGTCAGTTGTAGAGACTTACCTCCCGCCTCCAATAGTAAGTCTATCCTAATGTTAAGACCGAAGGTTTGTTTCCGTATATGAACAATACCAAATTTGTAACTAATTTGTATTTTTCATAACTAACAAACCCGAGGTCTTAACAGGTAAAGGCCCACCTCGAACCACCCCTCTAGCAGTCTAAACTGGGTTAGAAATATAACTGGTGGGTCACAGGTAGCCGTGGGCATTCTGGGTGGGTATACATGCCCCGTGACCTGGTATAGATGCCAATAGTCCCTGGATCTCACAAGTGTAATTTTTAATTCTACCGGTTTCCAGCTTGGCGCTAGTAAATCCTAATGTTAAGACCTCAGGTTTGTTAGTTATGAAAAATACAAATTAGTTACAAATTTGGTATTTTTCCCAGGTATACAAACCATAGCTTTTTATTACAGTTCCCACCTCAACAAAGACAATTTGTATCCTAAAGGACAGGGATTTTTGCAAGGTGAAAATGATCCATCTTGTCTTTACTGTATGAAATATAAGCCTCTTCTAGATTGTCACCTACAAAGGATATATATTAAGTGGACTATTAATGCTGTGCTGCCAAAATGTAGAACTTGGTGACTTGTATACTCAGTAAAATATATTTTCATACATTCAACTTACCTGTCAGATATATACATAGCTATCGACTCCATCGTCCCCGACAGAAATTCGAATTTCGCGGCACACGCTACAGGTAGGTCAGGTGATCTACCGGCCTGCCGCTGGGTGGCAGGACTAGGAACCATTCCCGTTTTCTAATCAGATTCTCTCTGTCGCTTGGGAATTGCTTAAACATATGGTTTACTTTCCCACTCCTGATTTGATTTTCGTGGTTGTCATCGCCATCGATCTTCTGGGCCAACTTTTACAGGGAAGTACTGGATCGGTGGTTCGGCATACGCTTTTAATAACTTTTTAATAACTTTTAATGAATTAACTTCGAAGTTTTCGAAGAATAGAGGATGTGTAACTACCGAAGTTTTTGGTAGACAATTACATAGTTTGCAAGAAAGGGAAATATAAATATTTATTCATTGATAAAGTGTAATAAATGTTAGAATTTGATTGAGGAAAATAAGGTAACTTCCTATTTGAGGAAGTCAGAAAAACATAGAACTAGATATGTTTTTTTTTAGAAGCTTTAATAGCTCTCGTTCTGACGAGCAGTTAGAATATTAACAGTACTAGTAGGTGCAGTTTCCTCTCATCACCTTCTTACTTCACAGAAACTACAAATTCATTTGCAATTTGAAGATAAAGGAATGTAGCTCAGATACGACTATTATAAGGTAAGAGTGATTATAGTGTTCCCCATTGCAATAGAGGGTGCGTCTGATCGGCTCTTGTCTCGCTACCAGGCCTAGACCTCTTCCAAGCTCAGGCCCAGAGGGAGAAGGAATGTCGAAAGCCTTACGGAGGTTACAGAGAATCCCCACCGATCAGGCGTCCCCTCGGCAGGTTCTGTAGGACGTCCCAGACTGCCAGGGATAGCCATTGGAAAGGCATCCTAATTCAATGTGTTCCCCTTATTATTATCGTCTTGACGAATAAGGAGAAGAAACATTCAACGGCGTAGATTAAATGAAGATGCAAGATAATCTCGTCTGGCTATCGGAACCTCAGAAGAGACGGAGAAAGGAAGACATCATTCGATAACAGTTGCGGTAGAGGCATTGCCCTATCCGGGTTCGTCCCCCGTACAGCTGGACGGGGCGGCTCTATCCCATGGGGGTTTGAAATAGTTATTTCAATAAATTCCTCATCGGTACATGTATATGAAAATATATCTATTCTGAGAAGAACGAATTAGATATTAAAGAATATTTGTTGATCGAATGAATTATATGGATCTCGTTTAGTGATTACACATATATATATAACTTTTAGCTTCTAGCTCCTTGGGCATGAAGCTCCGTAACGAGGCTCATGCGCCTAAAGCGTCTGAAACAAGGCGCAAAGCGCCTGAAACGAGGCGCAGAGCACCTGAAGGGCCTGAATATAGGCGCAAAGCGCCTGAAGCACTATGAACCAGGCTCTTCATCGGAAAGGGAAAAAAAATGGAATGTCCGTCTCATTCAGAAGAAAGGGAGGGCTATGTCGAAAATGGAAGTATTGTCAAATTCTAAGCAAGAACAAATGTACAAGAGATCGGAACCTTTCGCACACAGAACCTTCCGCACAAGCGGAACCTTCCAGAAGGCGGAAGATTCCAGATTCAAATAACCTTCCAAGACGTTCCAGACGTACAGAACTTTCCAGGCGAGGATCGCCTTTCAGATGCTCGGAACTTTCCAAGCGGGAATCTTTTTCCGGATAAGCGGAACTTTCCAGGGGCGCGGAACCTTCCGCACAAGAAAACTTTCCAGGCGCCAGGAATATTCCGAGCATGATACTCCTCTCAGGCGCCAGGAGTAAAAAAAAAAAATATTCGAATGTGATCTCCTACCAGGCGCCAGGAGTATTCCGATCACGATACTCCACCTCCTAGGAAAAGGCGATACTTCTGCCAGGCGCCAGGAGTATTCCGAGCACGATACTCCTCCCGGCACCAGGAGTATTCGGGAGCGCGATACTCCTGCCAGGCTCCAGGGTTAATTCCGAGGACGAGGTATTCCGATCGCGATACTCCTCCCAGGCGCCGGAGTAATTCTAGGCAAGATACTCCTGCTTAGCGCCAGGCACTTTCTCCTACAAGAAGAGCCTGACAACCGCCAGAGTCCTCCAGGCGAAGGTGAAAGACATTCGAGGCTTCTCCTGATAGGGCGGGAGTTATCGCACAGGCGGCCGTCGCCTTGTCAGGATAGTCTTAATGCAATAAAGGCAAGAGCAAGTTCGGCTTTTTCCAGGCAGGGACTCAAGATGTAGCACAGGCTGCCGTAGCCCTTGTTAGGTTAGAGTCGGTACTTGCTAAAAGCCCTTCACCTTTCGAAAAGAATCGCTCTCCTCCGGTTGCTCAATCTTCTCCCAACTTGAGGAAGGAGATAGAGCAGAATTGTGAGAATTAGTTCAGTATTAGTAAGAGGATATTAAAATCATCCTCCTTCTAAAAAATAAAATGCAACCAACCATTTACAGAAAGAGGGGCAATCGTTTGGAAGTTGAACGAGATTTGTACGAGCTCTCATTCATTGATTAGAGGCTCTTCCAGATAAGAAAGGCGTAAAATACGGACTTATCTCCAAGATAATAAAAGCTGGAGAGATTCTCTTCGATCCTCCGGTTGTCATTTGCGATCTCTTTCGACTAATAACTCATTCGGGATTATTGAGGAAAAGAACGAAGAGAGTAAGATTTCCATTCTTTCTCTGCATGTCGGAAAGGAAAGAGTGTCGTAGAAGGCTTGGTGTATACGACTACTGAATGACAAGTCATATACGCATACCATAGTTGCCTTTCTGGTTCGCTACGGAATTATCTATATCCTTACAGGATTTTCCTAGTAAGGACTTCGCTTAAAAGGTTTGTTACGACAATACCTACTCAGCTTCGGTATTTAACAAAGGTTTGTTTGGCTTAAATATGCATTATTGAGAGCTTTCTTAGACTCGAGAATAATTTTATTATATCATTCATTGAAGGGAGTAACTGGCAACTCAGAATGAATGCAGCCAGGCAGTGAACGAGACGGCTGTAATTGTAAGCCAATCCAGTACCATCCGGTTCTCGGTCGTGAACGGTTGGTTACATCTCTCTCTCCTAAGGGATCGAATGCTTCACCGTATTTCCCCTTCCCCCTACAATCAGGGACTTAACCACGAATTGAGGGATTTTTAGGCAAACATGAATAACATCGTATTCGTTTTGCTAAGGATCTCTCTCTGCCTCGGCGAGGAAAGAATGTAGTAGAAAATTCACCTTAAGATAACGGTTACGGTTAAGCCTTATGCACACACCGTGGTTTTAATTACAGAGTTCCTACTATCCTTACAAGAGTTTCCTAGATGAATGCTGTTTACCACAATGATTACGGTATTATAAAGGATTTTAATTCGGCAGAGCACGATTTAACCTATTTGGAAACAGACACGGAACGTAACGATCCCTACCAGGTTCGATGCGGGAGTTTGCACGTCCGTGAGAACAGTTTTGATCGACCGATAAATAACTGTTAACGTTATGTTTAAACATTTATTGGAAAGAGTTGTCAGACCCTGCGGAAAGTATTCACAGATCTCTTCGCAAGGCAGAAGATGAACGAGCTTCTTATAGATTGCTTCCTTTTCCTCGAAACAAGAGAGGTAGCAAGATACGCCATCTTTAATTTAAATAGGGGAATAAACTTTATGTCTTTTTTCTCCTAGTTATATATATTCTTAACAGATATTAAAATAAATGGGCGTCAAAGGAAGAAGATGAATGCATCATTTTGGCAATAAAAAGGTTGGATTCACAGAGGTCACGTTCTTCTTTCAGCTGTGTCGGAAGGTTTTTCTAAGAGAGTAGAGATTTTATCGGAATCTATTATAAATATTGGACCTGAAAAACCTATTCCACTCTGAGTCTGTCTGCGTGCAGACTGACCAGAAGTAATATGAATGAGAGGATTTTTCAAAAGGGAAGCTTGGATAATTCCTTTAAATATGTTTAAAGACATAGAGTTGCTGCAGATCGTGCTAGATGGAAAGGGGAAACTGTCCTCTTCCGATACCTCTGTGAACCACATAATTCGTTTTCTTCCCTTTCAGAGGGAAGAATCACCTTGGTAATTTTATGCTATCAATGAACACAGTAAAAAGATATACTCTGTCTCGACAAAGAATATTAGAGATCGTAGAGAATTAAGATCTTCGGGATCTTATACAATACCTCTATACGATAAGAGTAAATAGATCTTATACTAGAATGGGATCCTAATTTGGGCCTCAGATTCCGTGTTCCGACAAGATGGAACTGCTCCTAATCAAATGTTTCTCTTGTCCCTAAACGATCAAAAGGACAAGTGAAATTTTGGGCTTTAGAATCTGGAATCAAATTCTATGAGACTCGGCAATGGGTTCTGGCCAGCATAGTATGTTTGGCAAAAGAACTAAAGCCTTTTGTATTGCCTGGGATCAACGCTTTCAGATAGAGGTTTCGTTGTCCGGGTAATGTAGTGACATTGTCATCTACAGAAGAAGACAGGTTTAAAACGTTTACTGCAGAGTCTTTTGGAACGCGATGAGGGCTCAAACTACTTCCCAAAAGGTTCAGAGAGATACATTCAAGAGCTAGAAATCAGGAGTCCTACCAATTTCAGCTCAGAATCTCTTTAAACTTCCAGGCTCCTTCCCTTCCTTCGGGCAAGGATAGGGAAGCTTCTGCAACGAGAAAACTCAACAACATGTAGGAGGAGAACTCGTTAGGAACGGAAGTATTTCAATAAGGATCCTCCTCGGAGGAAGACTTTGTCTCTCGGACTTTTTAGATTCCTATCGTCTACTGGATGTAGCTGACTAAATTTTGATGAATGTGCAGGAGCAATTAGCGTCTTTGGTAGGAGTACTTTCTAAAGAGCCTACTCGTAAAAGGATGACAGGCTTCCGATTAAGAGATCCAAATACCGATCTCCTGTTTTTTCTTCCGGGGGCGCGGGACGAACCCTACAGGGGAGTTGTCGCACAAGCGGCCATCTCTGGGGGGAGCGGTGCGTTAGGCAGGCGAGACGTGGGAAAGGAAGTAACTCCTTCCAAGCGTCTGGCGCCAACTAGGAGCCAGGCGCCAAGTAGGCGCAAAGAGCCTGACTTTACTGTAGATCGTTCTACGGCCCAGATCTTCATCCAAGCAACAAGAGCCAACTGGAGAAGAGAGAACTCCTGATAGGAGTATAGCGCCCGCTAAGCGCAATATACTTGCCATTCGAAAGGCGCATTCCATGAGCGATACTCCTACCAAGCCACAGGAGTATTCGGAACTAGATGCGCCTTCCATAGTCAGGAGTATTCGGGAAGAGATACTCCTGCCAGGCGCCTTGAGTTACTCTGACCTCGATACTCCTCCCAGGAGCCAGGAGTATTCTGACTTTTTACTCCTACCAGGCGCCAGGAGTATTCGAAGCACGATGTGCCTACCAAGCGCCAGGAGTATTCTGAGCTTAATACTCCTAACAGGCGCCAGGAGTATTTGGAGCGAGATGCGCCTTCCAGACGGCAGGAGTATTCGAAGAGTGTTACGACTGTCAGGCGCCAGGAGTATTCCAAACAGGATACTCCTCGCGCAAGCCAGGCGCTAGGCTTCATCCAGATGAGATCCAGTTCAAAGAAAGTCCTAGTCTTCTTTGAAACAATGGTGATCTCTAAAGCACTTCATAAGTGACTTGATGATACCTTCAAACAGCTGAGAATTTAAAAGCTCATGAAGTGCGAGCTTTTGCAAATTCTTGTTCTTTTCGTAACAATATGTCAGGAAGACATATTAGCTTTAACATATGAGAGATGCAACTATGTGTTGACTGCTCATTACACGAAGGACTTCAAGTTAACCTACGAGAGATCCTTCTCTCTTGGTTTATACGTATCAGCGGATACGTTGCTGGGATAAGGAGCCGACACTGATCCTTTAATAATGAGTTGAATTTATTTTAACTTAGTGATTTTTTTTTGTTTTTTTTGGGAGGTTTGAAAGAGTTTGGGGGAAAACTCTCTTTCAATTTTAGCGCGAACCCTCATGTTAGGAACAGGTGATCGGGATCGGTGTTGCGCTCCTTAGTTATGCCAATAGGCATAGGCATATTGTCATATAAGTGGATTAGCACCCATTGACAAATGCCAATTAGGCTCGACCGAGTAAGTGGATAAGACCCCATCGGTAGACCCACAAGAACTCTTGGCTCTTGAGACGAAGCAAACTCCTATGCAATAGGCTAGGAAAGTCGACCCTTCGTCACTAGAAACACAGAGGAACCAAGGTCTATAAATACCTACAACACATGTTGTTTACCTGTCTAGTCAGGAGTTAGCTGTCTCTTGCCCTCCACCAAAGGGTGTCAATCAGCTATGTATATATCTGACAGGTAAGTTGAATGTATGAAAATGATATTGTTATGATACAATAAAGTTTCATACATACTTACCTGGCAGATATATACGATTGAAGACCCACCCAGCCTCCCCGCAGTAGACAGGTGGAAGAGAGAATCTGATTAGAAAACGGGAATGGTTCCTAGTCCTGCCACCCAGCGGCAGGCCGGTAGATCACCTGACCTACCTGTAGCGTGTGCCGCGAAATTCGAATTTCTGTCGGGGACGACGGAGTCGATAGCTATGTATATATCTGTCAGGTAAGTATGTATGAAACTTTATTGTATCATAACAATATCATGATGATATTTACTATTTTTCCCTATAGTACAGGCAATCCCCGGTTATTGACAGGGGTTCCGTTCTTGGCGGGGTGCTGAGAACCAAACCCCGCCATTAACCGAAACTCGCTGATTTATGGAGCTTATGGCACCGAGATTCAATTAATGGTGCCTCTGTTAAGTATGTTATGGTGCCATAACTCTATTAACAGCACCTTATGGCACCATAACTCTATTATCAGAATCGTATGGCACCGATAACTGAAACTCTGTGCAATAAATCACCAATTTTATGGCGCTAGACAAAAAAACCGGATAGCCATTAACCGAGTCCCCTAATCACCAGGAACTGCCTGTATACCATAATCAGTCATGTTAGTCGTACGTATAGGCAATTAACATTGGTATAAAAGTTAAATTTCTCAATTAATACCTTCTGCTAAAACAAAGACATACATTTATAAGTTATTCATTTGTAAGCAAGCTCAATCATAGTAAATCTGTGACTTAATGAAGTAGGTACTACTTTTAGATTCTGAGTCATTGATAGTGGAATACATGTTGCAGTGCAGTAAACTTTTAAATTAGGACTTGAAGTAGGAGTCTCAAATTTTAGGGAGGACAGTTTGCTCTGATGATTGCATAATTAAGACTGGTGATCTTTCTGTTAATGTATAATCATTTTTTCAGGGACCTATGAGGCACCTACTTCTGCTCATCATCCAAATATATTGCTGATAATTGTGGATGATCTTCGCCCAACTTTAGGATGCTATGGTGATACTTATGCAGTGACACCTAATATTGATGCACTGGCTCGCCATGGAACAGTTTTCACAAAAGCATATGCACAGGTAGGTTTAGTAGTTTCAAGTGGCTTCAGTGACATGATTGTAGAGAATATGTTATATGTACGTACATAGATTTTTACAGTGTGTGAATTTTATTATTGCATTAACTTGCTAGTCACACACTTGACAATAGTGGGTTCCTTTCTGAGAAACCCTTATTGATGTCAACTGTCAAATAAATTTCCTCTTTACCCCAATAATAATACCTTATATACAGTCAGACCCCATTATCTGCCAGTCCACTTATTTGCAATTGGGGGGGCAGAAAACTTTTAAATAAATTAAAATTGCACCTACCATAGAAAACAAGTAAAACTATGATCAAAACAAAGCATCAGGTGATGCTAGTGCCCATGCATTACTTTGTAGTATTCTGCCCAGCTTCTATCCACACATCAGTAGCTTGAGAGAGTCGTCTTCTCCCAAGGGAATGCAGTTTAATCCTTTTCCCTGGGAATCTTGGCCAAGAATGAGACACCATCTGAGCCCTTGCCTCGTTCTTTTATAATTAAAAGTCTGACTTATGTTGTGTCCGGATGAAGAGGAGAGAGCTTTATGTGCAGCGAGAGCACTTAAGTATTACCTTCACAGAACAGGGAATTTGTGGATCTTCAAACAGTCTTTGGTGTTTGGTTAAGAACCCCTCTCGCTCTCTGTCTAAGAATGCCTTGGCATTCATCCTCAAAAACCTTATCTTGGAAGCCTATTCCTTAGTTGGAGATGAGGTTCTTCCCTCATGAAATAAGGACAATGTTGCCACTTCTTTGGCATTCAAACGCAATTTGGCCCTTTTTCCATGGCTGGCTAGGTGATGGCTAAGGAAATGTAGGAATCAAACCTTCCTTCTTATTATCTCTTTGCCTTGCATAGGGCGTTGAGTCTTAGGGGAGCCTGGAGGTACTGAGTTCCTGGAGTACCCTCCAGTTTTTTATGGTTGGCTGGTGGTTTTTATTATTTTTGTGGAATAGGTGACTGTGTCATTGTACTGGTTGTATTTTGTGTTACTGCGCCCTGGGCAGGGTCAACTTGTATTCTTTGCTAGCCACTGGAATTGTCTTTGCTGCAAAGTACCCACTAAAGTAATAGGTGGTTCACAGCTATACAGCCACGCCTCTATGCAATAAGGAGAGCGCCAACCAGAGAAAGTATCTACCTGCAACAGCTTTCTTATCACGTAAGGAAACAACAAACATTGTATCAATGTTGACAATTTTCCTATTCTCAATTTACTTACCATTCCTAATGTTTTGGGATAGATGTGTCCACACATCGGCAGGGCCTTCCCGTTCGACACAGCCTAAGTCGGAAATTCAACGCCCCTTATGCTCTCGCTCCTTTAAGCCAAGAAGGGGCCCAAGGAGCAGAAGTAAAGGGGGCTGTTGGTAGGTTAGGCACCTCTCCTTCTCTTGCGCCACGGGTGGGTGGGTGCCTGGCAGGCCATTGGGCCAAGTGGCAGAGTTATGGGGCGGAGAAGTGGGTAGTAGATGTCCTTTGGGTGGTATATGTACTGCCATTCGACTTCTCTCCTCCTCTGTCGGACAAGCCACAGCTCAGGAAGGCATATCCTCCAGATTCTCTGAAGTTCTTGGACAAGGATGTGATAGAGGAAGTGGTGCGTCTGTCCCCAGGGTTTTACAGTCCCATCTTCTTGGTGCCCAAGGTGTCGGGAGGATGGAGACCTGTGATCGACTTATCCACCTTGAATCACTTCATCAGGAAGACACGGTTCAAGATGGAGACCCTGCGCTCGTTGTTGGCAGCCGTGAGGGACGGCGACTTCATGCTGTCGATAGACTTAAGGGACACATACTTCCAAATCCCTGTTCATCCGATGTCGAGGAAGTTCCTTCGTTTCTCTCTTGGGGACAAGGTCTTCAAGTTCAAAGTCTTGTGCTTCGGGCTGATAACAGCCCCTCAAGTGTTCACAAGGGTCTTCTCTTTCGTGTCAAGTTGGGCCCATGCTCAGGAGATCCGTTTGCTGAGGTACCTCAACGATTGGTTAGTCTTGGCAGTTTCCAGGGAAAAGCTGCTGCAGGACAGGGATCGTCTACTTCGGCTCTGTCTGGAACTGGGGATATTAGTCAAACAGGAAAAATTGAACCTCGTACCCAGTCAGAGGATTCTCTACCTGGGCATGGTCATTGATACGACAGTGGCAAAGGTTTTCCCGTCGAATCAGAGATTGGAGAAGTTGCAGGTGGTGGTGCGCAACTTCCTGTCAGAATCACATCAGTCAGCTTATCAGTGGCAGGTTCTTCTGGGAGTGTTGTCCTCCCTGGAGAAGCTGGTCCCTCATGGGCGTCTTCATCTTCGGTCTCTGCAATGGAGACTGGGAGAGTTCTGGTCTCCGGTGGGGGACTCTCCCCTGATGGTTCCTCTGTCTCTGGAAGTGAGAGAAGACCTTCGTTGGTGGTCGGACGGCGTTTGGAGTTTGGAGGACAAACAGCAACATATCAACGTCTTGGAGCTGAAGGCAGCCTTCCTGGGTCTGAAGGAGTTTTGGGGGAAGGTAGAAGGTCATTCTGTCGTTCTCACGTCGGACAACACCACGGCGGTAGCCTATGTGAACAAACAGGGAGGCCTGGTTTCACGTCAACTTCACGCTTGACTGTCGAGCTTCACCAGTGGGCAGTCAGCAATTCGGTAGAGCTCTCAGCCAGGTATATCCCAGGGTAATGGAATGTGGTCGCAGACAAACTCAGTCGCCGGGATCAGATCCTAGGCACAGAGTGGTCCCTTCATCAAGTGCTGGCAGACAAGCCTTTCCAGATTTGGGGGAGACCCATGCTGGACCTTTATGTGACTCGCTTCAACAGGAAACTGGAGATGTTCTGTTCAGTGGTTCCAGATCCTTTAACATTGGCAGAGGATGCATTCCAACATCCCTGGGACAACCTGGAGGTGCATGCCTTCCCTCTGTTTTGTTTGATCTGTCAGGTTCTGAACAGGCTTATAAGTTCACAGGGTCTCAGGATGACATTGCTAGCCCCTCTGTGGCCTCAGGTGGAATGATTCCCAGATCTGCTGTCGTTGTTGTCAGAGGTTCCGAGGGAGATTCCCCCTTGGTGACATCTGAGTCAGCCCCATGCGGAAAGGTTTCACTAGTCAGTAGAATCCTTGTCTCTTCACGGTTGGAGGCTATCAAGTATCACCTCCGAGTGAGAGGCTTTCTCAGAGAACAGCTGGGCATATGTCCAGCAGTCTTAGAATGTCGACCTCCACAGTTTACCAAGGCAAATGGGCGATCTACTGTGATTGGTGTCGTAACAGGGTTTTTCTCCACTCGCAACCTCTATCAGCATATAGCAGACTTTTTAACGTTCCTCAGAGACGAGAAACGTTTGTCCGTTTCTGCCATTAGAGGCTACAGGGCGGCCCTGAGTTTGGTGTTACACCTTAAGGGTATCGACATCTCCTCTTCCTGGGAGCTTTCCCTGCTAGTTAGGGGGTTTGAGCAGTCTAGTTCTCCTAGAGAGCTCAAGCTTCCGACATGGGATGTTTCCTTGGTTCTTAAGAGCTTAACTAAGAGTCCATATTAGCCCTTGCGTTGCCCATCTGACAGGAACCTGACGCTCAAGACAGTTTTCCTTCTGTCCTTGGCATCTTCCAAGAGGGTAGGAGAGCTCCACGGTCTGAGCTATGAGGTGAAGCACACCAAAGGTTGGGGGTCGATGTCCTTCGAATTTGTCCCGAAATTCGTGGCCAAGACCCAAAATCCCTTTGTGCAAGATGACAGGTTCACTTCATTTTCCATTCCATCACTGAATGACTTTGTGGGTGGTGATGCTCAAGAGCTTTTGTTGTGCCCTGTCTGGGCCCTGCATTGCTATCTTAAAAGGACTCAGCACCTTAGACCTGGCTGCCTCAGACTTTTTGTTAGCACAGGCCGTACGAAGAAAGAGGTGTCTAAGAATACTATCTTTTTGGATACGGGAAGCCATCAGACAGGCATAGTACTTGACTCTTGATGATTCCCCCACCACGTCTGTGCAGGCTAGAGCACATGACATTAGGCCCTAAGTATTGGTCCCTCTCTGGCTTTCAAAAAGAACTTGGCTGTACATTGAGTGCTGAGCGCTGGTACTTGGTTACGCCAGTCCACGTTCACCTCCTTCTATCTTAAGGTTGTCGCCTACAGATCTGTGGACACATTTTCCCTGGGTCCTATGGTGGCTGCCCATCAGGTTGTATAGCTCATAGTTACCCTTAACAGGGCACCTTTGTATCTTACCTAAGATGATTGTGTGGATGAGAGAATGAGTGAGTTGGCTGGTCTCCTTTCTCTTGTACCTTTCCTTCCTTCAGGCGGTTTAAGGAATAGCATATATCATTGTACGTCACTCAGGTTCTGAGTGGTTAGATATCAATTTATCTAGCTTCTCAATGGGCTTCAGTCCCTCTCCAGAAATCATTACTTCTGGGAGCTGGACTGGTGGGTAGGCCCCCAGCCGGTCTAGGTTGTCTTGTACCTCCCTCCAAGTATGATTCTATCCTATTATTAAGACCGAAGGTTTGTTCGCATATGAACAAATGACAAATTTTCTAAGACAATTTGTATTTTTCATAGCTACAAACCTGAGGTCTTAATGTTATACTGCCTGCCTCTAGCCGCCCCTCTGTGTGTTAAGTCATCCTGAGTTGGGAAAGACTGGCGTAGCAGCATGGTCCTTGACCAATCCTCACCCGAGCTACACTTGTTGCCAGATATCACAAGATTCCTTGCTTTCGTCTGCTTTTTAACCGGATCCAGCTAGGCGCTAGAAATGATCCTATTGTTAAGACCTTAGGTTTGTAGCTATGAAAAATACAAATTGTCTTAGAAAATTTGTCATTTTATTCAAAAATGTGATTTTTTTCTACCGCTATATTGACGTAAACAACCATATTCACCTTTAATTCATTTTACTAATTCATTTACCCATTTTATATGTATACTAATGTAGTTTCATGTCATCATTATATTTTATCAGTGAGTTCATGAAAGTAAAGTTAATTTCATTTACCCTTTTGTAGCCACATGTATCCTTTGATGCACAATAATGGCATAAGAGGACTACCAGGGCAAATCATATATTAATCATTAAGTATTTTGCACCATCATATTTGCATGAACTTTGTGAGAAAATATTCAGATCAATTGAATGGTCCACAAATGGCTACTATATGGCAAAACTCACACCTCAGCTTAGTAATATGTGGGAAAATAGTCTCCCACGAGATTTCACTGGGGAAGGTACTACATCTCCCCATTCCAGTACATTTTGTATATATTTGGCAATAAATATGCACACTGGGATTGTTGCTGGCTTCAGTTCTTTTGTTTTACGATATTCTAGCTATAAAATTGTTCAAAATTAATTCTAAAAATATATGTTAGAAAGAACATTTATAAATTGCTGAAAAGTATACATTCCCCATCCTAGTATATCTCATAAGTACATCAGTCTATAAATATTGGGATTGTTGCTAGTTTTAATTCTTATCTTGTACAATAGTATTATGTGAGCTGTAAAATTGTAATTTTGCAAAATAAAGTCCAAGAAAATATTAGATAAAACATGAAAAACTCATTACAATTTGCATATTTTACTAGTGTCTCAGAAAAGACAGGGTTGGAAATATTTGCTCACATCCGTGACGGGACAAAATTTTGAGGGTTTTTTTTATACCATGACCATTTCCATATCTTCCTCTTTCCATTGGTGTGTTTTTTTAATTGGCAAATATTAAAGTGTGCCTGGTTATAGGGTTTTGTTAAGGTGTACAATTTTAAAAGTACATGCAGCTCATCCTGCACATCACCACAGGAAAAAAAGTCTCATATCCTTTGGTTTCCTAGACCATCATCTTCCTTCAATTTTCATTTAATACAGATCAAATTTGAGTCGAGTATAGGCAACTTGATGACGTTCTGCAACAACATAGGAGTTGCCGTAGAATGTTGGTGATTGTAAGTTGGGATTAAACTATGTACAGTTAGTCCCTGGCTTACGACGGGTTCTGCTTATGACGTTCCAGGGTTACAACGCTTTTAAATTACATTTATCAGAAATTATTTCCAGGTTTACGACACATGTTCCAGTGTTACAGCACCTACAATGCTGATCTGGCAGAAGAAATATGACTCCAAAAAGGCAAAATAATCAATATTTGAAGTTTTTTTTATGAAAAATGCAACAAGAAGCAGTTGACATAGTTTTTAATGCACCCAAAGCATTAAAAGTAAGGTTTACTTAGGATTTTTTATGAAGTTCTGGCTTACAACACGTCTCAAGAACGGAACCCCCATCGTAACCAGGGGACTGCCTGTATTTGTAAATCATACATCACAAAGACAAATTTTCACTCACTTTGCAGACTCATTCATCCACACCTAGGGGTTGAGCCAACGAAAGTAGTTGTTGAATGCATTCTTCTATGGAAGACTGAGCTTTGATGGCTTTAACAACTTTATAAGTATACTCTTGTAATCTTCTTGAGACTGTATTCTTTGATAATACTTCGAGTTGCTTGTGTTTAATCAAAGCAGGTGTGCACTTGGTTCTTCAGACTACATGTATGAAGTCAGTGCACAGAGTTGTCCAACATTAGCAGTTAAGACTTGGATCATCAATAATTGGTCTCATTTGTCAATTTTTCATAAGTTGTATTTTAACAGAAAACTTTTGCTTTCACAATTGATCCTTGATCCTCTTTTCCTGCCAAGAGAAATGAGAGTTTTTGAACAGCAGCACTGGTATGCTGTAATTTGCTTCACTGTTGAACTTCTCAGTTCACATTTTCACATTGTATGCATGTGACTGTATATTTGTTCCGATACGTAATACAAACCATCGGTCCTTTAACAATAGGAAGTAGCTAGCGGCAGCTGGAACGGTCGTAAGCTTCGAACAAGGGGAGAACGGTAGTTAACTGCTTGTCCGATCATCGCGCGCCGCGCGACTGGGAGGTAAACAAATCACTTTTGCTTTCGGCCGTGTGGAGATAGGACGTGTTCGTCATCGCTCTGCCCGCTTTTGTCGTTTGCTTTGAGTATCAGCCCTCTTTTCTGGTTTAGTTGAGTGTGGATGATTGTAAGTACTTGTACATTTCTTTATTCATTATTGCTGCAATATGAGTGATCAAGAAATGGAGATTTCGCCGCGCCCCCCAGTCGCCCGTAGAGTGTGTCCCGGGCTGGAGGGGCGTAGATGCGGCGGATTTAGATCATTCGTGGACGTGGATCCACATGAGGTTTGTACTCGTTGCCGGGGGCGAGAATGCTCCCGGAACGAGCCATGTATAACTTGTATGAATTGGTCCGAGGCGCAGTGGGTTCTGTACGAGGGCAGGAAGAGACTTAGGCCTCCAAAGAAGTCATCGGAAAGCTCTCCAGTGACTCCTTTGGTAACTGACACTTCGTCTTCCTTCCTGCCTCCCGGTCAGCCCCCACGTTTCGCGCCTTCCCTGCGCGGGGGGGGTAGCTGAGTCCTTCTCCTCACTCGATCCGTCGAGTGTGGGAGGAGGGGGCGCCCGCTACCCCCCGACGTCCAGTTGTATTCGGGGTCTTCCGTCCGCTCTGGGTGGGGTTCTTCTCCCCCCCAGGCGCGAGGAAACCCCTCTTACGAACCCGACTGTTGCTTCCGCAGATGTGCCACCAGCGAAGGACGACCTTGGACAGGTGTGGGAGTCGCTGGGACTGCAGGGAGTGCCAAGTATTCAGGGGTTGCTTCAGCGGTTGGCGGGGTCAGCAGTGGTCACTCATGGTGTGGTAACCACTACTACTACCACCATATCAACACCAGCATATGACATGCCGCCGCATCTCGTGTACACACCGCATGTAATGACAGTGACGCCTACGGCTGCGGTGCACAAACCCATTACTGCCGTACCAAAGATGGACGGTGCCACCGCCACCTGGTTTCTTTGTGTTGCCGACCCCGGACTTCCGCTGCCCTAAGAGTACCCCCCCCTAGACCTGCGCCGCCAGTGCCGAGAATGACGGTAGCTGCCGACAGGACGCCTGGCTCTCCTGTGGTTCCTGCCGTGCCTGCCGTACCTGTTGCTGTCCCTGCTGCTCCTTCCTTTTCAGATGCTGTACCTGCTGTTCCTGCTGTTCCTGGACCTGTTAATGTCGCTCCTGCTGTTGGTGGTGCTGCTACAGTCTCAGGTTCTTCCGGACAGGTGCAGTCGGGCCCTGTTGCTTCGGCAACTGCTCCGGCTCCCTCCTGGATGGAAGACCTGACATCTGTCCTGCGGAACCTGGCGCGAAGAAGAAGAAGGAAGAAGAGAAGGTGTCGTCGTCGTCTTCGTCGTCTTCTTCGTCGTCTGCTGCCTCCTCTTCCCCTTCGACTTCTAAGGCTAACCAGCCGAAGAAGAAGAAGGCTGCCTCCTCCCCCCCTAAGAAGACTCCTTCGGGATCTTCTAAGGGCCCGTCTCGCTCAGGCGATTCGGGGAGCTCTTCTGCTGGTCCTCCTGTTCCTTCGGGAACGGGGCCCGTCTCTTCCTCTGCAAAGAAGAAGACGACGGGGACCAGAGGTGTACCAGCCTCGGCTGGTACGTCCTCACCTGGTGTTAGCGGTTCTGCCGCTAAATCAGGTTCCGTCTCGGCCGCTTCTCGTTCGCGAGAAGTACCGAGTGGACGCTCTTCCACGGGAGACCGTCCAGCCAAAGTTTTGACGCCCGAGCTCGCTCGCCGTCAAGACCGCGGCGCGGAGCAGAAGACTGGCAAGAGTCGTGCACACGACTCTCGCCAGGCCAGTGGACGCTCTCGCAGCGACCAACTGGCTGCTCGGGTTGACGTGACGGTCGCTGACCAGCCACGGGTTGAGGCGAGGAAGGGCGCAAAGGGGTTCCCCAGCGGCCGTCGGTACCAGCCACGGCCGGTGCCGGCGGCTCGATGCGCCGAGAGGACGCTGGCCGGTCTCGCCGCGACAGAGAGCCTAGCAGGTCACCTGACCGCCGCTCCCATAGGGACCGGGCGGAGACGGTAACCAGCAACAGCTCGCCTGACGCTAGAGATCAGCGTCAACGTTCTCAGCCGAGCCGCTCGCCCCAGGCGAGCGGCAAGGCTAATCCTGCTGCTCGATCGCCACCGCGGGTTGACGATCAGCAGCAGCCCTCCACGCACGCTGGTCCTGCCAGCGAGCGAGGGGGGAGCATCAGGTCTGCCTCTCCCGTACCTTCAACCTCCTCGGGCTACACCGGGAGGAGCGAGGTACCGAGGAGTGATCGCGAGAGGTGCGCCCGCCTCGCGATCCCGCTATGACGCCGTGTGGCTCAGGCACGGTTCTAGGACCGACCAGAACATACGCGCAAGTAGTTGGAGGTGACCGTCAGGGGTCTGCCGCTGTTCCTCCTTCTGAAGGAGGAGTATCACGGGATCTGTTTTCTTGCTGGAGGGACAGGACGGTCCTACTCCGCAAGACGGCAGTTACTCCCGAGATACAGAGGAACTTTGCAGAGGTCATTAAGCTGATTCGTCAGCATAATGACCTTGCGGAAGGATTGCCGCTACCACCGGCAGAGCCCACGTCCCGGCTCGAGTCATTTTGGGGTGGGGTCCTAAGAAGGAACCCAAAATGATGGTGGGGTTACCGCGATCAGAGCTTGCAGACTCAGTCCTGGATCAAGTTGAGAATCTCGTCTCAGGACGGGAGAATTCGCTGAAATCCGGACGGTCTTCTAAGCTGCTTCTTCCTCCTCTACAGCGTCAGAGGCGATTTTACGTGCCTTCGGAAGACCCGATACTGCCAAAACAGGTTAACCCGGAGTTAGCGAGGCTGACTCCAGGTGTGTCCCTGCAGCAGCTCCTGTCGGAGAACCTCTGGTTCTCGCAGCAGGAGGCACTTGCCCTGGAATCTACCGCTATGGCAGCATTCCAGGCAGTCTCTTGGCTGGATTTGTGGTCCCTCACAATATCCAAAGTAGCGGCCGGCTCTGGGAGTTCTGCTCTCGAAGACGACGCTTCTTTCGGAGACTGTGCCAGTCTGGAGGAAGAGCGATCTCTTACCTCGCCCATCAGACTGCTAACCTGTGGGCCAACTTGGTTCTTCGACGTAGGGACACAGTCCTTACCCGAGTGACCAAGGGGGCCGGGCGTGAGGCGGCACTCGGGCTTCGCAATGGACCAATTAGGAGTTCCCCAGCTCTCTTTCCCGGAGAGATGGTGGACGCTGCGGTGGAAAGGCGGCGCACTGATGACAGTGACCGCTTAGTTCACCAGGCATTCTCGAAGGTTACTGGGCAATCTCGAGCGACTGCGGCTAAGCCAAAGAGCTTAGCTAGCGCTTCCATGGCGGCGAAGACGGTTGCACCGTCCAAACCCCGTGCGAAGACTCCTGCTGTTTCGACGTCTGCTAAAGGAGGCCGTAACCAGCCCTCCTCCCAGCCCTCCTTTCCCCGAGGAGGTGGTGGGAAGAAGTCGAAATGAGGAGGGAAACGCTAGGGACGGCGTTCCCCCTCACCTGCTGCCGGAAGTGGGGGGGTGCCTGGCGAGCCATTGGGCAACTTGGCAGCGCTACGGCGCCGAGAACTGGATAGTAGACGTCCTTTGGGAGGGATATCTACTACCCTTCGAGTCTCGGCCCCCCCTCATCTCCAAACCGGTCCACCTACAAACCTATGTCCGGGATCATCAAAGGACAACGCTCTTCGACAGGAGATCAAGACCATGCTGGCGAAACGAGCTGTAGAAATCGTGGAGGACCAGTCACCGGGCTTTTACAGCCGCCTCTTCCTAGTGGAGAAGGCATCGGGGGCTGGCGTCCGGTGATAGACCTCTCTCCCCTGAACCGCTTCGTTCGCACGACGCGGTTCACGATGGAGTCGGCACGCTCGGTGCTCGACTCGATCAGGGGGAACGATTTCATGCTTTCAGTGGACTTGAAGGACGCGTATTTCAACCGCCCCACAGGTGTTCACGCGAGTGTTCACTCTGGTGTCAGCTTGGGCCCATTCGCACGGGATACGTCTTCTGAGGTATCTCGACGATTGGCTGGTCCTGGCAAGCTCCCGCTCGCAGTTGCTGCAGGACAGAGATCGACTCCTCAAGTTTTGTCGCGATCTGGGGATCGTGATAAACTACGAGAAGTCCGATCTCGAACCCAAGCAGAAGATGAAGTACCTGGGTATGCTGATAGACACGGTAGCAGGGCAGGTCTTTCCCGCAGACTTGCGTATCAGCAAATTCAGGGAGGCAGCCGGCCGGTTCCTGTCTCGGCAGGAACAGGCAGCACAGCAATGGCAAGTCGTGATCGGCCATCTGTCGTCACTCGAGAAGTTAGTCCCTCACGGGCGTCTTCACCTGCGGTCTCTCCAGTGGAGGCTAAGGGAGAGTTGGTCTCAGGCCAAGGATCCTCCTTACTTTCCCGTGGCTCTCACGGACAAGGTGAGGCAGGACCTAGCCTGGTGGCTCGACGACAAGAACCTCTTAAGAGGAGTGCCCATACGCACTCCCCCCCGGAGATGCTTCTGTTCTCAGACGCATCGACCGAGGGATGGGGCGCACACCTGGAGGAGTTGCTGACTGCAGGTGTGTGGGACCATCACGAAAAGCACCTTCACATCAATGTCCTGGAACTCAAGGCGGCGTTCAACGCTCTCCGAGAATTTCAGGATCGCTTGGTGGGACACTCAGTGGTGTTGATGTGCGACAACACCACAGTAGTGGCATATGTCAACAAGCAGGGGGGGCTAGTGTCTCTTCCGCTCCATCAGTTGACGGTGCAGGTGCACGAGTGGGCCACGGCTCACTCGATAGAGCTGTCAGCACGCTACATTCCAGGCAAGAGGAATGTAGTAGCGGACAAGCTCAGCCGTCAGGATCAGGTGATAGGGACCGAATGGTCTCTACACCAAGACGTGGCGGAAAGGCTCTTCAACCTGTGTGGGGGCGACCGGTCGTAGACCTGTTCGCCACCCGGCACAACAGAAAACTTCAGGTTTTCTTTTCAGCCGTGCCGGACCCATGGGCAGCTGCAGAGGACGCTCTCCAACACCCCTGGGACAACCTCTTCGCCTACGCCTTTCCTCCCTTCTGTCTGATTCGGTCACTCCCAATCTCAGAATGATCCTGGTGGCTCCCAAACGGCCTCAAGCCATTTGGTATCCGGACCTGCTGGCTCTTCTTGCGGACGCACCGAGAGAGCTACCCAATTGGCACAACCTTCTAGCCCAGCCACACGTAGAACGGTACCACCAAGCAGTCCAGTCCCTTCAACTTCACGGCTGGCTGTTATCCACCATCTCTTGCGAACGAGAGGCTTTTCTCGTAGCGCAGCAACAATAGATGGCTGGGTACCACGTCCGTACAGTCCTCTTGCAGCTGTGTACCAGGGGAAGTGGGCCGTCTTCGTGTGGTTGGTGTCGTAGACAGGGTCTGTCTCCTCTCAGAGCCACTCTTCAGCAGGTAGCGGATTTCCTCGTGTTTCTTCGCCGAGAGAAGCTCCTCTCAGTACCCACAGTTAAAGGATATAGAGCAGCACTGGCGCTCGTCCTAAAACTGAGGGGACTGGACATCTCGAACTCGTTCGAGATCTCCTTGCTAATGAGGAGCTTCGAAAGGTCTTGCCCACCCAGGGAACTCAGGCCCCCTGAGTGGGATGTGACTCTCGTCCTTAGGAGTTTGACTCGAAGACCCTTCGAGCCACTCCGAGAGTCGTCAGACAGGGATCTGACCCTCAAGACCCTCTTCTTGCTGGCCCTGGCATCGGCGAAGAGAGTAGGGGAACTACATGGTCTTTCTTATGATGTTAAACACACCAGAGGCTGGGGATCTGTGACGCTCGATTTCGTCCCGAACTTCGTAGCCAAGACTCAGAATCCGTCGATCCCTGACGATAGGTTCGAGTCTTTCTCGATCCCCTCCCTTCTGGACTTCACCGATAACGATGCGGATGAGATGCTGCTTTGTCCTGTGAGGGCGCTACGGCGCTATCTGAAGAGAACTCGACACCTCAGGCCTGAGTGTCGACGCCTCTTCGTTAGCACCAGGGTTACCAAGAAGAAGTTTTCCAGAACACGCTTTCTTTCTGGCTACGTGAGGTGATCAGGAGAGCGTACGAGGCTGATGGTAGCGACGTCATCCGTACGCTCCGACCGAGAGCCCACGAAGTCAGAGGTATCGGACCCTCCTTAGCGTTCCGTAAGAACTTCTCCGTGGCGCAGGTCCTGAAGGCAGGTGTCTGGGCCAACCAGACCACCTTCACGTCCTTCTACCTTCGGGATATTGCCCACAAGTCCTTGGATACTTTTTCCTTGGGACCTGTGGTGGCTGCTCAACACGTTGTGTAAGCTTACCCAGCACCCGAGCAGGCAGAACAGCATCGATTCCTGGTATGACTGGGAGAATGAATGTGCGAATGAGAGTGTGACTGGCTTCTCTTCACCATCTTTCTCTACCTCTACCTGTGGGCAGAGGGATACGGTCGTTACCACGCTGGAAGGGAGTCAGATGCAGGTAAGCTACTCGACCGAGCTCCATCCTATCCCTTTAACTAGGGATAGGAGTGTATATCCATCACTTTCTCCTACAAGGGGGAGGGGAGGAAGTGGATGCCTACATGAGACAAACCCATGACTTTATATTTGCTCATGTACAGGAAAAAGTTCTTACAATGCTGGTACGAAGAGATACGCTTGCCTCTCTCTTAGTACTCGGCCCAGAGGTCTGACCATTGATCCTGCGGTGCACACCCCGATCAATCGGACAGAGGCTTGGATCCCTCCCTCGCTCTTACGACCAGGGAGGCATTCCAGGGATGGACGAACACCAGTCTGTTCATCTAAAGACTCAGATTCCTCCCACCAAGAAGTGAGTCTTCCTATTGTTAAAGGACCGATGGTTTGTATTACGTATCGGAACAAATGACAATTTGTCGAAAATTGCATTTTTCCTAACTATACAAATCTGAGGTCCTTTACATATAGTCCCTCCTCATGCCACCCCTCACTCTGCGTATTTTGCATGGGCCAAAAGCAAAAGTGATTTGTTTACCTCCCAGTCGAGCGGCGCGCGACGATCGGACAAGCAGTTAACTACCGTTCTCCCCTTGTTCGAAGCTTACGACCGTTCCAGCTGCCGCTAGCTACTTCCTATTGTTAAAGGACCTCAGGTTTGTATAGTTAGGAAAAATGCAATTTTCGACAAATTGTCATTTTTATTTGCTTGCACATAGTGTAATGCATTCATTATACTTTTCCCAGAATCAACATATTTTTCACAGCATTGAACAGTCGCTTCGTTAGAAATTAAAGGCATCAAATAGTTCATATTGTGTTTGTTCTTTATTAACTGCTATATTATGCAGTATACATACTCAAATTTCCAATTACTAATCCCCTCTCTTGTGGCAGAGACAAGCATTATTTTCCACCAGTACCAACAGTGGAGCTGACCAAGCCATCCATCCTCACCATATTCCTTAACCTTGCATATCATAGGGTATTAGGTAAATAGAAACCAGAAATCAAGACTACCTTGCCATACCCCTGTAAGAGCATTTATTTATAGAACAGTTATGATGCACACGTCTTTCATTTCAGTAGTCTTACAAGCATTTCTCTCTCAACTCTGTTGTAGGCTTTTTCAAAGTTTATGTACGCAACATATATTGGCCGTTTCTGGTTCTTTGCTATATCAGTAAGTAAATGTATTGTCAGAATTATTTCTTCATATCCCTACCTTTCTTTGTTCCTGTGTGTTGTTCATCAGAAACAAACCACTGCTGAAGTATTATTAATTGAAATGAATTTATATAATTTTGATACAGCAGACATTATATTAATACCATGATAATTCCCTATGTTCTGTGCATCACCTCCTTTATGATGGGTTAACAATTTTCTTCAAGCCCTTAACAATGAGTAAGTCGCATGAAATGTCCTCTACATGAAGGTCAAAAACAGTATCCATGACAAGCTTTAAAATTTTGAAAACCTTGGGGGATACTATCAAGTACAGGTGATTTATTACGCTTGAGTTGCTTAACACAATTACAGACATAATTCATTCACTGCATCATCCAGTACTAGGATATAGAGTTTTCCATGTAACTCCTCTAGTTTTGCTTCTACTCCATAGTCCCTGTTAGCTGTAAACAATGCTTCCTCAGTGGTGTAGTTCAATAATGTAATAATAATAACTCTGTACTGTTTGCCAACATCAACCATTTTTCTTATACATGTTCCACTGAATAGCTGACAGATATGTAGTAACTTACTATGTGGAGTTGCCCTATCCATCCCAGCTGCAATTGACCTTAGATACAGAAGTTGGAGTAGAATAAAGTGACTGACCATCTACCAATTAAGGATTTACCAGTTGATGTTCTGCACTGTTTAATCCCCTTGGCATTATAATTTGAGTTTTTATAAACAGTTTTTTGTATTTAAAATTTTTGAGCTTGATTAGTTCCTCAAATTTTTATTTTTATGTATACATTCCTTGTCATGGTGCTCCAATTTTTGAATATTGTATCTCAGCAGGCACTGTGTGGTCCAAGCCGAACATCATTTCTAACCTCTCGACGACCAGATACTACAAAGCTTTATGATGTCCACTCTTACTGGAGAACAAATGCAGGAAATTTTACAACTCTACCACAGTATTTTAAAGATCATGGCTACCATACAGTCTCATTTGGAAAGGTATTCCATCCAGGTAATTTTTTTATTTACAGTACTGTACTATTGTATTCAATATGTTGCAAAACCCTTTATGCTTTCTCAATTCATGCTTAGTACGTAGTATGTGGATAATTATGTTTTTGGCCAGGTCTTTGACTCATTTGAGTTTAAACATCAAAAAGGATTTTAGGACTGGCATAAATTTGTTATAAAATGTGTGGTACACATTAGTGATTCATTATTCAATTCATTCCTCTCTCATAGGCATAGTCAGCAATTATTCTGATGATCAGCCTTATAGTTGGAGTGAGGATCCATATCACCCCCCTACTCAAGCTTTTAAGAATGCCCCAGTATGCCTTGGTAGTGATGGCTCATTACAGAGAAATATATACTGTCCAGTAGAGGTTTGTACAAATTTATGTTTATTATCAATAAAATTATATTTCTTTACATGTGGCTCTATGATATTTTGTTGGTAATATCTGTGGAATTAGTCATTTAATAAAATGTGAATGTAGCAGTTAGTATAAATATAATATGTATGTAGCTGTTGGTATTTATCAGTTTTTTCAGCATCTGTTTGTCCCTTAAATGCATTATTTATATTTTTCAACCAGTTTTATTCTAATTTTCTGTTAGAGGCTTTAGGGGATTTCTAGTTTCCTTCTCTTTTAGAAATTACTTTCATGGTCTGATTGAACTATTTGCCATAATTATTAATAAAGACTTTGTTGTAAACAGGCAAATAAGAAAATATGAAGGCAAAAGAAAAGAAGCAAGAATAATATATTTATTAAAGGATTGTAGCATTCCAGAACATTCATAAAAACTTAATAAGAAAAAACCAGTCAAAAGCTTTATGAATGCATTTGGGACTAGAATTAACACCATGGAAGAGTTGCAGTTTTTAAAAGTACTTGGCCATTCCCACCACATGCAGCCACAGTTTATATATAAGATTTAAGGAGTCCTGTTACAGTCTGGTTCCATAGTTAATTTAGCACTAATTGGTATGCCTGATTTTATATTTCACTGGTCATGGCACCAACTTGTTCCTGCTTTTTTGTGGTACTACATACTTGCTCCATAAATATTGTTGGCATCATTGTTGCTGGAATATTTTTAGCATCATTATAAATACAGACAATTCCTTCTAGTTACCAATTATACTAAAACTTACTTCTAGACCCAGCTAGAGATAAAGTTGAACTTATGAAATAAATTGAGTGGTGGTTTTATTAGAAGCTTTTATGAATTTTATGACACTGGCTCTTCACCATTTATGACATAAACAGAAAGAAAAATCACTTCAGTCAGCTGATTGTATTTATTATGGACTTGGGCAGTTGAAACTCAGTGCCTCAAATTTATATTGAATGAACAGTAATAGTAAACATACCTAGAGTAGGTCCTCCTAGAAGTGGTAACTTGGAGATCCAATGTAATTCAAGTAATTACATATCTGTGGTTTACAAGCAGTTTTGTAAGAGAAGCAAAATGCTAGTGAGAGAGGAGAGGACTGAGTGTATACCTCAATTGAAATAGACTTTCTTGACTGTTAGGATGGACAGTGCATTTCAAACTGTTATTAATAAATCCTCTGAGAATGACCAAGAAAATCTTTTGTAAAATAATTATTTCATTTATGGATGGAAGACTGTTTTAATCATTAGTTTTATATAACTAACTTACCAAGTAATGACAGCTATAGTTTCTACTCGAATGACAGTTGAGATTCAAAATTTCACGGGTAGCGCTTCAATATAGTTTTAGCACACAATCCTTATTCATTTTGTGCTGTCTGTAGTGGCAACAGCTGGCATGGCGAGTAGCTTTATTCATTATTTTCTGGTTATTTTACCGGATTCCGATGGTAGCTTCTTTAAATCAACCATCAGAATGTGTATATTGTAGCCTTCAAGCTGAAATCTTTCAGGAGTTTTTTCTTATTTTGTTTTTTACGTTGATTCGGAATCATCAACGAACCATCGATAAACAACGCCATTTGCATTTGTTATATATAGTTGATAGATAGATGTAGTGAACAATGACATTCTTTGAAATAATAGATATTGTATCAGCATTAGCTCTCGCAGGTAAAAAATAATGGCAAATTTTCATGAATTTATCTCATTTGTAGTATAGGATGACTGCTAAATTACAAAACCTAAATGGTTTTTAGCAAAAAGTTATTATTTGCAAAAATTAAACGGTACAACTATATTTATGATAATGATGACTTAAATAAAGGTTGTTTTGCTTGTTGTATCCAATTACAGTATTGCTATTATCATTTTGTTACTGTATTACAGAATATAAACATCATCATGTAGATCATTGGTATTTAATATTGTTTACATTCTCAAAATCTTGGCTGATTTGAGTAATATCGATATCTTCATTGTCATTATTTGTTAGAAAAGATATAATTTGAAGATACCTTTTATCATAAATTAATGACGTTTGGTTGAAAACATGCGTAGATTACTTCATTGTATAAATATTAAATATGATTTTCCAGTTCCAAACATCATTCTGCCTGGCCGTTATTTGTTTTATTTAGCCTTAGCTATAACCTGCAGCTTTAATTTACCAGTATTCTTTCTTGAGATCTCCATTGCATGGGGGATAACAAAAATGTATTTCATTTTTACTTATGGAAGTCACCATTGAGAAGCAGCAGGGTTCAACAACTTGACAATTTTAACATAATTCTTAATAAATGCTTGATAGGTATGGTAAATGATGTCAGCAGTCAGCTGTTTCTCGATTTGGTTGTTTATGTCAATACATGTTTACAATAATTGCTTCATTCAGAATTCTAAAAATTGGATTTTTTTAGTGGAGGATGGAGGAGTATCATTAGTATTTACAGTTGATGAAATGGGGAGAGAGAGAGAGAGAGGAGAGACGAGAGAGAGAGAGAGAGAGAGAGAGGAAGGGAGAGAGAGAGGCGGGGGGGGGGGAGGGGAGGTACCAATCTATGCTTATCTCTGGTTAAGCACAGAGACCTAGATCTTTCATCTTAAGGACTCTCTAGTCCTTTTACATGCCCAGCTAGGAAGCTTTGATTGTTCCGACAAGGCATACAAACCTTCGGTCCTTTTACAATAGGAAGGTACTAGCGGCAGCTGGATAGGTCATAAGCTTTCGAACAAGGGGTTCGGTAGTTAACTGCTTGTCCGACAGGCGCGCTTTTCGCGCGCGACTACGGGAGGTAAACAAATCACTTTTGCTTTCGGCCTCACAGCGAGTGGACGTGTGTGTTCTACGCTCTCTGCCCGCTTCTCGTCGTTTGCTTTCCCTTGGTTGTATGGTTGTGTTTGTGTTTGAGTGAACATTGTAAGTACAATCATTCCCTTTTTCATCATCTTTATTATTAATCTGATCAATTATGGAGTCTCCACGCCCCGCTACCCTCCGGAGATTGTGCCCGGGTACCGAAGGGCGTAAATGCGGTAAGTTCCGCTCCTTCCCAGAAATTGATCCCCATATTTTGTGCGCTCGGTGTCGGGGGTTTCCGGCCTGCGAATGTACCCGAGCCGAGCCCTGTGAAGTATGTATGTCATGGTCGGGAGGCGCAGTGGGGCTTGTACGAAGGTAGGAAGAAGCGAAGGCCTGCAAAGGAGTCGTCGGAGAGCTCTCCCGCGACTCCTTTGGTTACGGACACTTCGTCTTCTTTCCTGCCGCCCGCTCAGCTCCCACGTTTGGCGCCTTCCCCTTCGGGGGGGGGGTTTCTAGGTCCTTCTCCTCACCCGATCTGTCGAGTGTGGTAGAGGGAGGGCGCGAGATACCCCGACGTTGAGTTGTACTCTGGGTCCTCTATCCGTTCGTCTACATTGCACGGACGGGTAGAGGATCCTGCTAATCACCCGACCTTTGCTTCCTCAGGTGCTGTTGCCGCGAAGGACGGACCTCGGACAGGTGTGGGCATCGTTGGGTCTGCAGGGCGTGCCGAGTGTCCAGGGGCTGCTCTACCATCTCGCTGGCTCTGTGGCTGTCACGCACGCTACGGTGACGATCACTACCACGACCCTGTCAACTCCTGGCTATGCTTCACCTCCTCACCTGGTGTACACCCCGCACGCGGTCTCTGTTACACCAACTACATCGGTGCAGGGGCCAATCGCCGTACCACGGGGGAGTGTGATGCCGCCACCTGGTTTGCCGTGCTGCCTCGACCGGACTTCGTGTGCCCGAAGAGCTCACCCCTGGACCTCCCACCAGTACCTAGGATGTCTGTGCCGTCGGTCCTTCCACCTGGTCTGCCTGTACAGCCTGCCGTACCTGCCGTACCTGCCCAGACCGCTGTTTACGGACGTGATGTTGCCGACCACTGCTGCCGTTCCTGTATCTGTTCCTGCCGTCTCCACTGCTGTTCCTGTGATGCCTGCACCTGCTGACGTTGTTCCTGTTCGTGGCGCCGCTGCTCCCGATGCCGATCTGTTCGGACAGTACGTCCCGGGCCCTGTTGCTTCGGCAACAGCAGCCCCGGCTCCGCCCTGGATGACAGATTCTGACATCGGTCCTGAGGAAGCTGACGAAGAAGAAGAGGAAGAGGAGGAAGGTGTCGTCGTCGTCTTCATCGTCTTCTTTTCGTTCGTCCGTCGTCGTCGTCGTCTGCCGCCTCTCCCCCTTCATCTTCTAAGGCTTCACAGCCTAAGAAGAAGAAGGTCGCCTCCTCCCCCCCTAAGAAGTCTCCTTCGGGAGCTTCTAAGGGCCCGTCTCGCTCCGGTGAGACGGGGGTTTCTTCCGCTGGTCACCCTGCTCCTTCGGGAGCAGGACCCGTCTCTTCTTCCGCAAGGAAGAAGACTACGGGGACCAGAGGGGTGCCGGCTAACACACCGGCACTTCCTCGCCTGCTGTTAGTGGTTCGACCACGGCAGCAGGATCCGTCTCGGCCTCTCGTTTCGCGAGAGTGGGGTACCGAGTGTACGGTCGCCCACCAGCGACCGTGGCAGCTAGGAACCAGACCTCTGAGCCAGCTCAGCGTCAGGTTCACTGGCACGGAGCGGAAGACTGGTGACAGCCGCTCACGCGACTCTCACCAGACCAGCTCTCGCTCTCGCGGCGACCAGCTGGCTACCCGGGCTGACGTGACGGTCCACGACCGGCCACAGGCTGAGGCTGGGAAGAGGTCCCCCCGTTCGACCGGTCACCAGCCACGGCCTTGGTTGGTAACCAGCGACGTGACACGCCGTGAGGATACGCACCGGTCTCACCGTGACAGCGGAGCTCGCCGGTCGCCTGACCGTCACTCTCACAGAGAGCGATCGGGTACGGCCACCAGCACCAGCTCTTCTGACACGCGAGACCGGGGCCGCTGTGCTCAGTCCAGCCGTTCTCCACAGCGAGACGGCTCGACCAGGCCTGCAGCTCGATCGCCACCTCGGGTTTGACGATCGCCTGCAGTCCTCCAAGCCCACTGGTTCTGCCAGCGAGCGAGGAGGGAGCATCAGGTCTGCCTCTCCCATACCTTCAACCTCCTCGGGTTACACCGGGAGGAGCGAGGTATTGAGGAGTGATCGTGAGGGTGGGTGCGGGGGGCCCTTTTTTCAGGGGATCCCACCACGACGTCCTACGTACCAGGCCTGGTTCTCGGACCGGCCAGGTCGTATGCACAAGTGGCTGGAGGAGACCGAGAGGGGTCTGTCGCTGTTCCCCCCCTCGAGGGGGGAGGATCTCGGGAGCTGCTCCTGTTCGAGGGACTGGATGGTCCCGCTCCGCAGGATGCAGTCACTCCTGAGATTCAGAGGAACTTTGCCGAGGTAATTGCGCTGATTCGTCAGCACAACGACCTTGGGGAAGGATCGCCGCTCCCACCTTCCGAGCCCACGTCCCGGCTCGAGTCGTTCTGGGGCCGAAGAGGGAACCCAGACCGACGGTGGGTTTGCCGCGGTCGGAGCTTGCCGACTCAGTGCAGGACCAGGTAGAATCTCTTGTCTCCGGCAAGACGGTTCTCTCAAGTACTGGCAGGTTCGGAGGCAAGCTGCTGCCACCTCCTCTATACTGCGACAGCGGGTTTTTACGTTTTTGCGTTCGTCTGAGGACCCGAATGCCGCCCTCTAAAACAGGTGAACCCGGAGTTAGCCAGGCTAACGCCGGGTGTGTCTCTGCAGCCCAGCTCCTGTCAGAGAACCTATGGTTCTCGCACCAAGAGGCACTCGGCTGGAATCCACTGCCCATGGGGCGCTTTCCACGCCGTCTCCTGGATAGATCTGTGGTCCCTCACAGTATCTAAGGTCGTCAAGCCGGCCAACTCCGGGGGAATTTCTCCCAGCCGAAGATGACTCGGCCCTTTAGGAAGACTTTGCCAGTCTGGGGGGAATGAGCCATCTCCTTCCTTGCCCACCAGACGGTAAACCTGTGGGCCAACCTGGTTCTCCGACGTAGGGACGCTGTCCTTACTCGAGTTTCCAGGGCAGGCTGGGCGTGAAGCGCGGCATTGGGACTTCTCTCTTCCCAGGAAGAGACAGACAGCGCACTGACGACAGTGACCGTCTGGTACACCAGGCAGTTTCGAAGGCTTCTGGGCAGCCTCGAACTGCGGCCAAGCCAAAGAGCTCGGCTAGCGCTTGCACGGTGGCTAAGACGGTAGTCGCGTCGAAGCCCCGTGGAAAGAACTCCTGTCTTCTTCGACTTCTGCAAAGGGAGCCGTAAGCAGCCCTCCTCCCAGCCCTCCTTCTCCCGAGGAGGCTCTGGGAAGAAGTCGAAGAAAGGGGGGAAACGCTAGGGACGGCGTTCCCCCTCACCTGCTGCCGGAGTTGGGGGGGTGCCTGGCCAGCCATTGGGCAACTTGGCAGCGCTACGGCGCCGAGACCTGGATTGTAGATGTCCTTCGGGAGGGATATCTATTACCCTTCGAATCTCGGCCACCCCTCACCTCCAAGCCCACGGTCCAACAGCAGTCGTATGTTCCAGGATCATCGAAGGACGTAGCATTGAGACAGGAGATCAAGACCATGCTGAGCAAGAGAGCTGTAGAAATTGTCACGGATCAGTCACCGGGCTTTTACAGTCGACTCTTCTGGTGGAAAAGTCTACGGGAGGCTGGCGCCCGGTGATAGATCTCTCTCCCCTGAATCGGTTTGTTCGCCAGAACCTGGTTCACGATGGAGACGGCACGTTCCGTGCTCGACTCCATCAGGGAGAACGATTTCATGCTTTCAGTGGACTTGAAGGATGCGTATTTCCAAATACCCATTCATCATCCTCCAGAAAGTACCTCCGCTTCATCCTCGACGGGACGGTGTACCAATTCAGGGCACTTTGCTTCGTCTCTCAACCGCCCCACAGGTGTTCACGCGAGTGTTCACTCTGGTGTCTGCGTTGGGCCCATTCGCACGGGATACGTCTTGATGAGGTATCTCGAAGATTGGTTAAGTCCTGGCGAGCTCCCGCTCGCAGTTGCTACAGGACAGGGATCGACTACTCGAGTTCTGTCGCGATCTGGGGATCGTTGTGAACTTCGAGAAGTCCGATCTCGAGCCAAGCAGAGGATGCAAGTACCTGGGTATGCTGATCGACACGGTAGCAGGGCGAGTCTTCCCCGCAGACTCGCGGATCAGCAGATTCAGGGAGGCAGCCAACCAGTTCCTGTCTCGGCAGGAACAGGTAGCTCAGCGATGGCAAGTCGTGATCAGACACCTGTCGTCACTCGAGAAGTTAGTCCCTCACGGGCGTCTTCACCTGCGGTCTCTCCAGTGGAGACTAAAGGAGAGTTGGTCACAGGCGACGGATCCCCCAAGCTTTCCAGTGTCACTGACACCGGAGGTGAGGCAGGACCTAGCCTTGGTGGCTGGACGACAGGGAACCTCTTAAGAGGAGTGCCTCTGGCGCACTCCCCCCCCCCGAACATGCAGCTGTCCTCAGACGCATCGACCGAGGGATGGGGCGCACACCTGGAGGAGTTGCTGACTTCAGGAGTGTGGACGAGAACGACAAGCACCTTCACATCAATGTACTGGAACTCAAGGCAGCGTTTCTCGCTCTCCAAGAGTTTCAGGACCGCTTGATGGGACACTCAGTGGTGTTGATGTGCGACAACACCACGGTAGTGGCCTACGTCAACAAACAGGGGGGCCTAGTGTCTCTCCCGTTGTACCAGTTGACTCGGCAGTGCACGAGTGGGCCGAGGCACACTCAATAGAGCTGTCGGCAGCTACATTCCAGGGAAGAGGAATGTAGTAGCAGACACGCTCAGCCGTCGGGATCAGGTGATAGGGACCGAGTGGTCTCTACACCAGGACGTGGCGGAAAGGCTCTTCGAGCTGTGGGGGCGACCAGTCGTGGATCTGTTCGCCACCCGGCACAACAGAAAACTTCAGGTTTTCTTCTCAGCCGTGCCGGACCCATGGGCAGCTGCAGAGGACGCTCTTCAACACCCGTGGGACAACCTCTTCGCCTATGCCTTTCCCCCGTTCAGCCTGATTCGCAAGGTGATCAGTCGAGCACTGGTCACCCCGAATCTCAGGATGATCCTGGTGGCTCCCAAATGGCCAATCCGGACCTGCTGGCTCTTCTCGCAGGAGAACCGAGAGAGATTCCCCCTTGGCACAACCTTCTCGCCCAGCCACACGTCGAGCGGTACCACCAAGCAGTCCAGTCCCTACGACTTCACGGCTGGCTGTTATCCACCATCTCTTGCGAATGAGAGGCTTTTCTCGTAGCGCAGCAACAGAGATGGCTGAAAACGTCCGTCAGTCCTCTGCAGCTGTGTACCAGGGGAAGTAGGCCGTCTTCAGCAGGTAGCGGATTTCCTCGTGTTTCTTCGCCGAGAGAAGCTCCTCTCAGTCCCCACAGTCAAAGGATACAGAGCCGCCTGGCACTTGTCCTAAAGCTGAGGGGATTGGACATCTCGAACTCGTTCGAGATCTCCTTGCTTATGAGAGCTTCGAAAGGTCTTGCCCACCCAGGGAACTCAGGCCCCCTGCGTGGGATGTGACTCTCGTCCTTAGGAGTTTGACTCGAAGACCCTTCGAGCCACTCCGAGAGTCGTCAGACAGGGATCTGACCCTCAAGACCCTCTTCTTGCTGGCCCTGGGCATCGGCAAAGAGAGTAGGGGAACTTCATGGTCTTTCCTATGATGTATGACACTCCAGGATGGGGATCTGTGACGCTCGATTTCGTCCCGAACTTCAGTTTGCGGAAAGACTCAGAAACCGTCGGTCCCTGACGACAGGTTCGAGTCTTTCACGATTCCCTCCCTAATGGACTTCACCGATAATGATGCGGATGAGATGCTGCTTTGTCCTGTGAGGGCGCTACGGCGCTATCTGAAGAAAACTCGACACCTCAGGCTGAGTGTCGACGCCTCTTCGTTAGCACCAGGGTAACCAAGAAAGAAGTATCCAAGAACACTCTTTCATTCTGGCTGCGTGAGGTCATCAGGAGGGCGTATGAGGCTGATGGTAGTGACGACATCCGTACGTCCCGTCCGAGAGCTCACGAAGTCAGAAGTATTGGCCCCTCGTTGGCGTTTTCGTAAGAACTTCTCCGTGGCGCAGGTCTGAAGGCAGGTGTCTGGTCTAACCAGACTACCTTCACCTCCTTCTACCTTCGGGATATTGCCCACAGGTCCTTGGATACCTTTTTCCTTGGGACCCGTGGTGGCTGCTCAACAAGTTGTGTAGCTAACCCAAGACCCTCGCAGGCTGAAACAGCATCGAGTCCTGGTGTGACTGTGCGGATGGATGTGTGAATGAGTGAGTGACTGGCTTCCTCTTCCCTCTCCTTTTCCTCCTCTACCTGTGGGCAGAGGCCACGGTCGTCACTACGCTGGATGAGGACGAGATGCAGGTGAGCTATATGACAGAGCCCCATCCTATCCCTTTCACTAGGGATAGGAGCAGAATATCCACCATTCCTTCCTACAAGGGGGGGGAAGTGGATGCCTACAAGATACAAACCCATTACTTTATATTTGCTCCTTTGTACAGGAACAAGTTCTTACATTGCTGGTACGAAGAGTTCGACGCTTGCCTCTCTTCTTAGTACCTCGGTCCAGAGTCCTGACCATTGATCCTGCGGTGCACACCCCGATCAATCGGACAGAGGCTTGGATCCCTCCCTCGCTCTTACGACCAGGGAGGCTTCCAAGGTTGGGCGAACACCAGTCTGTTCACAAAAGACTCAGATTCCTCCCACCAAGAAGTGAGTCTTCCTATTGTAAAAGGACCGAAGGTTTGTATGCCGTGTCGGAACAAATGACAATTTGTCCAAAATTGCATTTTTCCTAACTATACAAACCTGAGGTCCTTTTACGCATAGTCCCACCTCATGCCACCCCTCACTCTGCAGTTTTTGCTTGGGCCAAAAGCAAAAGTGATTTGTTTACCTCCCAGTCGCGCGCGCCTGTCGGACAAGCAGTTAACTACCGAACCCCTTGTTCGAAAGCTTACGACCTATCCAGCTGCCGCTAGTACCTTCCTATTGTAAAAGGACCTCAGGTTTGTATAGTTAGGAAAAATGCAATTTTGGACAAATTGTCATTTTAGCCAAGAACGAGGATCCATCCAAGACCTGGATCCGTTCTTTCTCCCTTGGAGCTTAATGGACATCATTGTTTTCCAATAACTCCATCCATCTCCCGAATTCCTAACTTGCTTGGTGTCCAGCTTGCCTGACGCCAGTTACAACCTGGCATCAGTGCATGCTCCAAGCACCTAGGAGCGCTCACCAACTCAGGGAAAAGAGTGAGCTCTCTGCCAATTGCAGTTTTTAGGTATTTACTTGAGCAGGACTTAATAATCAAAAGGACCTTCTTAACCTTTGATGGTCAGTCAAGAACTCCCTTGCTATCTAAGATTGCATTGTCCTTCATCCTAAAGAGAATTTATTTCTGAAGTACTTTCAGATTCAGGAGATCAACTTTTCCCTCTTTTAGTGAAAGCTAAGAATATCAGAGCAGCCTCTACTTATGTAGCTTTCAGGCACATACATCCCTTATTTTCATACATCGTCCTTTGTGTCTCACTATCATAAATGAAAATCGAACTACTTGCTCTACTGGCGCCCAGCTCCCCTGGCACCAGCTACAGTCTGTCGCCAGCTATAGAGTTTCCAGAACCTCGAGCTACTAGCTCTCCTGGTGCCCCAGCTATAGAGCTCCAGGCACCCAGAGCATCGGGCTCGCCTGAGACCAGCTATAGTCTATTGCCAACTTTAGAGCTTACAGCACACGCAAACTCCTAGCAGCTCGACTGGCACCGAGTTCGCCTGCCACCCAGCTTGCCTGGAGCCAGCTATAGTCTGGCACTAGCAATATTTATACCTGTCCTCGACCTACCCATGCCTTGCCTGGCGTCAGCTCCAGACTGATGCTGGCTGTAGTAGAGCTTCCAGAACCTCAAGTTGTTAGTTCTCCAGGTGCCAAGCTCATCTGGCCCCAGCTGTAGAGCTCCCCGTGCTCAGAGCTTTGTGCTCCCCTGGTGCCCAGCTCGCATGGCACCAGCTACAGTTTGACTCCAACTTAGCCTTACAGCATACGTGAAGTCCCAGCAGTTTGACGGGCACTCAGTCGCCTGATGCCCAGTTCACCTGGCGCCGGACGCAGGCCGGCACCAGCAATATTTATACTAATCCGTGAGCTTCCACGGCTTGACTGGTGCCTGCTAAACAGCATTTAAAATTCTGCAGTATCACAGGACAGTGACTGGCATGGTATGGCAGGAGAAAGCATAGGATTCACTCCCACTATCTCTTCACCTTCTAGTGAGGTATATAGGTTTTAGGAGCCAGGAGGCACTGAGTTACCTGGAGCACCCACCACTCTCAGCAGATGGGTTGTGGTGTTATTTCAATGTATGTGACAGTGTTTCTGGATGTTTCTTATGTTGGTAATGCACCTAGGGCAAGGGCATCTTTTAAAGTTTTCCTAGCTGTCAGATAACTCCATAGCTGCATAACTGTCGACTGATGCTTTGGTAGCCATTAGAATACTCCTTCACTACAAAGCTCCCACTTAAGTAGAGGTAACCCTTGGCTTTACTGCCATGCCACTACAGGTTAAGTTGAGTGATAACCAGTTGCATGTTTACGTAATGCAGGCTTTCTTAACTGATAAGGAATGACAAGTATTGTATTCAATTCTAGCAAATTTTCTATTTCAAATTCAGTACGTACATGACTTAATGATTTAAGAGTAGTATGCTATGACTGTGTATCACACCTGTCAATGTGGGATTCAGCTATGTAATTACTTGGTAAGTTACGTAGATAAAAAGTACATTTGTATAATAAAATGAAGTTTTATATATACTTGCCAAGTAATTACAGAATTGGAGCCCACCCTCCTCCGGGCTCCTTTCTGATGTCTGCTAGGCTGTTCCAGTATTCTGTTACTGGGATGGGCTGCCACCTACACAAACTATATTGAAGTGCTACCCACGAAATTTTGAATCTAAGCTGCCGTTTGAGTGGAAAATATAGCTATGTAGTAATTACTTGGTAAGTATATTTAAAACTATTATATTATAAAAATATCATTTTGTTCATGAAACTTACCTGTCAGATATATATAGCTGTATTTTCTGAAGTCCGACAGAATTTCAAAAACTTCCGGCACACGCAGTGGTCGGCCAGGTGGTTAGTACCCATTCCCGCCGCTGGGAGGCGGGTATCAGGAACCATTCCCATTTTCTATTCATAATTTTTCTGTCGCCGGTGCTGGAAACACCTGTTTTCAGTACCTCCGTCTTTGGATTTTGGAAACTTCATTGTCGCTAAGTATCCTAATTGTCTTTTAATTTATTTATTTGGATTTGTGGCTAGGCATACGCTATCTTAAATTGATTTGAATTTGATTCATTTTTGCATAAGATATCTGAATCTAGTTAGGCTAGTTTCAGAGGGTGTTGTCTGCAAAGATAGGGTGTGGCTACCGAAAGCTTCGGTAGATCCGCACTTGGTATGCACGAGGGGTATGGGTCTTGCTTCTTTGTTGAGATTTGTCATTGTAAGGAGTTGTGAAGAACTTTGTCTAATTCCGTAAGGAAGACGTATGAGTTCGTATGTACGCAATTAATCAGTAAACATGTCTAATTCCATAAGGAAGACGTATGATTCGTATGTACGCAATTAATCAGTAAACAAAGTCAGGGTAGTGAACCTGCTAACCTTCCTGTAGACTTTATTTTGCCTAACCCTGTAGTATGGCCTACGGGTTATGAATATGTCTGCGAGAGGTGATCGCTCTCCTTCATTGTTGTGTAGAGTGCTACTTCTGTTATTGTTACTCTAACCCTGTAATGTTGCCTTCGGGCCCTAAAACAGTGTCTGTAGAGGTTATTGCCCTTTCTCTAATACTCTTTCGATTCGTAACTTAGAATTGAAAGTGCTTGCTTTAGAGAGCAATAGTGAAGTGGCTTAGTGCAGTGACAGTGCCCCTTAGGTAGTGGAGGGTGCGTCAGATCGGCCTTATTTCGCCTCTAGGCCGGGACCTCTGCTTGACTCCCAGGACCCAGGGAGAGAGCATGTCGAAAGCCGAAGGAGGGTTACGAGGAACCCCCACCGATCTGGCGTGCCTTCGGCAGTTTCTGATGAAAAATCCCCCAGACTGTCCAAAGTGCATGCACGTGCACGAATCCTGAAGGATTGCTTCTCGTCCTCCGAAGCGTCCTCCCCTGCGCAGGGGTGGAGCTTTCGGAAGGACTTTATAGAGGAGGACGCTTGGCACGTTTCTCTCTCTCTTCTCTCTTCTCTCTCTCTATCTCTCTCTCTCTCTCTCTCTCTCTCTCTCTCTCTCTCTCTCTCTCGTCATGCATTTCAGTGAGAAGTAATAAGGCGAACATCGCCTGAACATGTGTACGTCTTTCCACCGAGAAATACGAAAAAGAAGTCGTAGTAGCAGGACGCTTTTGAGCACTGACGTTCGAGCTTTGTTCTGTGAGAATAAGAAGGTGTTCCCTCGCCCCTCGTATTCTTACACGATCAACCCTTCTCCTGAGACTGCTTCGTGCAGTCGGATTTTTCTCCGAAGATGTATCTCGCTCTTCCCTGAAGGCAGTTTCTCTCGCTTGTTTTGACGCCTGTCAGGAGCGTGACACTTTTCTGCACGCTTCTTTGGACGCTCGGCTTGGGCGGGACGCTCGGATGGACGCCAAGCGCGCGCCAGTGGACGCCGAGCGCGCACCAGTGGACGCCGAACGCGCGCCAGTGGACGCCGAGCGTGCACCAGCGCACGCCAGGTGTGTTCGCATGGCTGAACGTTTCTGTTGAACTCTTCAAGCTCTTGTTTCAGATTTGGGCCTAAAGAATTTTTTACCTCTACCTTCGGTGATACCTTCTACCTCACCTGCAAAGAATGTGAAGTAAGCAGTGCTTCGGAGGACAAGCTTAAAGTGAACAGGCAACTTCTTCTTCGAAACCCAGCAAGACATCGGGTTTCGCGAATTCAAGAGGTCTCTGTCAATTAATATTGTTTTTCGCAAAGGTGGATGGAGTTAAGGAAAGCTCAAGGGAAGATCTCGTTTGCTCTACCGCAGTCAAGACTTTGTGATAAGGCAGTTACGGGTTATGTAAAAGCTTGACGTCCTGCACGTCATGACGCTCGGCTACGTTCAGTAGGATTCTTGCAAAAGCACTCATCAAGAGGACGCTCTTCAGAAAAGCGCAAGACAGGACTTCCTTTGCCATACTGCCAATAAATTTAAGTTGCAAGCTTTTTAGTCCATCTGAAAGGGCTTTTCAGATGATAGATTTTGTTAGTTCCTAAGTTCGGGACTACGCTGCCGAAGTTGAACATCGGGGTCCTACCTGCCGAAAGCCCAGTCTCTTATCAGGATTCTTGCCCCTTCCTCGATTGATACGGGAATGGGAAAAATAATATGCTCGACTTCCTGGATTATGTTTTGTTCAATTCAGTGACTTTCCCCCATTGACAATATACTATCGTTTTGTCAAGTAAGTGGGTATCCCCTCATTGACAAAATATCTCTTTGTCCCGTAAATGGGTTAGTTCTCATTGACAAACATCTCAATAACTTTATATTGCGTAAGCGGATAAGCTCTTTTTGACAAGATTCGTAAGAGCCCTCATTCATCAATCGCAGACTCGTACAAGTAATAGACTTGTAGACTACGTCAATGAATGCTTATGTCCAATAACATAAGAAGCTTGAGCTATCCGCTTCGATTCTCAAAGATTTGTTCAAATAAACTTGCCTGTCAGATATGTATGTAGCTGTGTTTCAAATTCAGCTATAGATATCTCTGCCAGGTAAGTATGAACAAACTTTTGTTGTATCATAACAATTTCATATTTTGCCTTGCGTTATTTTACTACTGGTTGGTTCAAGTCATATACGCTTGCTGTAGTTACCTCTTCGGATGACAACCGAGAGGTCTATTGTCTTTTTTTCTTTTAAGGGCATTTAATCGTTACTCCCTGCAGCCTACCAGGAGTTTCCGATTTTTCTTTTACCGTTGTATGATAGTGTTATGACGACACAAACGCACTTCTATATTTAGCGCCTTCTGTTTCGCTTAAATATACCAGCTTGAGAGTCTCTTTCTGCTCAAAAATAACGGACCTATTTCTTCGTAGAATAGAGTAGCTGGCAACCCACGCATAACGGTAAGAGACGACGAATGTAAGCTGCTGCTGTCACTGTCCGCCCCAGTCCAACCGAGCCAGTCCCAGCTCGTTCGCTGTCATGCGCGGTAGTTTACGTCTCTCTCTCCTGCGTGATTGACTGACTAACTGTATCTCTGTCCTACAATCACGGACTTTAGCCTAAGATTGAGGGGATTTCTTACATGAATGAATAAACATTGCATTCGTTTTGCCTTACTATGTTCAACAGAGATATCTCTTAATCCTTTCGGTGCTCGTTACCGCACGGTATAGAACTACGAGTCTACCGCAACATTGCACTATTATATGCTCTCCTGCTTAGGCAAAGCGCAGCCTTATTAGGGAAGTAAGCATACTCGGGGAGGGAATGGATGAGCTTGCTGGGGACCATTTCCTTCCTGAAGAAGTTTGTTTCCCTGAATAGACTGCACTTCAGACCTCCACAGTTTTTTCCTACCGGGAAACTGAAATATTATTCAAGATCTAGGAATGATTGTGAACATATCTCAGTGCGTCTATCACCTGAGGTGATAGAAAGAAGGTGCCGGACATCTGGATAGGGTTTCAGATGTCCTGGATCTTAATCTGAAAGAAGTAGAAGCAATTCGGTCGTCCCTCCAGTCCTCGAAACGAGTTTTTGGAACCAGTGGTCCAGATCAACTCTGATATTCCACAGCTCTCTCATATCTTAAGAAGTATCTTCTCTCGGCCCCTGTTCGAGTTTACGAGAAAGGCCTATTATAACAACAGGCGTAGAATGTAACGATCCTCTAGAGGTTTGTTACAGGATTGCAAAAGTCCGTACGAATCGTCTCGATCGACGGCAGCAACTACTGACTTCCGAGTGGAATCTTTCTTTAGAAGTATGTTGAGAGTTGTGGAGACTTTAGGGACATCCTTTCATTCTTCTCTTCGATATGTTGAGGACGAAGAGGCTTCTTCTTCTCTGCTCCCATTAAACGCCATCCTATGATATTGAACGGGGATGGATGTTTAGTCTCTTTTCCCCTTTTTCAATCGCTTAGGAAATGTAATAAGAGGATTTATGACGTCACAGGGAGCGACAATGACGCTGATCGCCCCATGTTGGCCTTCAGGATCCTGGATTCACAGAGGTCACGTCCTTCCTAGTTCACTTTCCAAGGACCTTTTCCGAGAGAGTCAGTCTACTCTAACTCGAAAGGTACCTATAACCTCTCCGCTCTGAGTCTGACTACGTTCAGACTATCGAGATGTTGACAGGAATAAGATTACCGTCTTCCCTTTCCGTCTGAAGAATGGGATAAGCTGGCAGTCACAACTATTAAAGAATACGCAAATATGTTGTTGACGGCCTTTGGGCTCAGAGATTTGCTTCTGTCAAACAACAAAGCCCTTCGCGATCTTTGAGTTCTGTGGAATCTCGAAACTCGCTCACCATCTACTTTTGTCTCACTGTTTTCTCGGAGTCAGACACTCGTGCGAGATCAGGCAACATATAGTAGCCCTGAGTTTCTTGTTGACGAAGTCGGTTGCGTTTATACACCCCCGATGATCGTGTAACATGAGACCAGGTTGGATTGTCAGGCATTCTTCCTTCGGGACTGAATCGCCCTTTTGCTCCTCGCTCCTTTCTCCTGGCATCAGAAGCTCGAGTCAGGAGTTGCTCAGGAGTTGATTCGCTGACGACGTTGGGTTGCGTTGATACACCCCCCAAGGTTTGCTTAGATTGAATCGCCCAGGCAGTCCAGACACTCATCCTTCAGCGAAGAATAGTGCCTTATGGTCTTCAGGGTACAGCCTTGCTGTCCTTGATTCGTCTGACTGGTCAACTGGTCGGTCACCTGACTTTAGTACAGACGGACTGACTGTGCATGTCCAGATTGAAGCTTTCAATATGGAACTTAGACATACTCTGAAGTTCTTGATGTCAAAGCATTCGAACCTCTCCTACCTGTTAACTTCTTGCATGTGATCAGGAAGGCCTTCTTCTAACCCTAGATACGACAAAGAGGGTTAGTGAGATTTTAAGCCATCGTCACAAGTTTTGGCTTTAGAGAACACAAGGCGGTGTGCTCTCTAAGCCTTCCGTTGTGGCCTAAGAATGGAAACCCATTTTGTCCTTGGGCCAGGAGCTTGGAAGCAAGGATGGCACAAGTTAGTGGGCAGGAGCCAGAGAGAGTCCTGTGCCCTGTCGGGTCTCTCAAGTTTTATCTACATAAAACTCAAGAAAGTCGAAGTCATTCGGGCAATCTGCAGTTCCGAAAAAGACCAGACTTGCCCATATCGAAGAACACCCTGGCTTTAGTGTTAAGGAGTTCTTTCAAAAATGCTCCTTCATTGTGTTTGCACAAAGATTTGAAATCTTTTTATCTGAATGCTCACGAGGTGAGGGCGCGGCCTCGGAAGCATTTCAACAGAGCATGGCACTCAGCAACATCCTGAGTACCATGTTTTAGCGAAGCAACTCTGTGTTCACTTCACACTCCCTGCAAGATGTGAAGATGGCATATGAGATCTGCTGCTCGCTAGGGCCATACGTGTCTGCAGACACAATCTTGGGGGCAAGAAGTACCACTCATCCTATCCTGTAGAAAATGGTTAGGAAGAGCTCTTAATTTAGTTGTTGAGTCGCCGACAACGGCGACTTCTTAACTCTTAAGACCTTAGTTAACACACCTTAACTTTGGCTAGGTTGGTCAGGTGGTGATATATATATTTAGTATATATATTTATTTTGTATTTTACTTCTTGAGCCCTCATGGTATGGTCAATATGGTCTAGTCACGTTGTGGTCTCGCCCCTGTTGACAGATCATCTGGAGTGCACCAGCTATATAGGTCTCTACCTCGCTGGCAACTCTAGTAGCACAAGCAGACTTACGTGGCAATAACCACGAAGCCAGCTATGCTAACAGGTGGAACCAAGATGTAAATCGTCTGCATGCATTTGTTTCCCAAAATCCTTCTATTCTGTCCCTTCCCACCTCCAACGGTGGGATTCAGCTATATATATATCTGACAGGTAAGTTTCATGAACAAAATGATATTGTTATGATACAATAAAGTTTGTTCATACTACTTGGCAGATATATAATCAAGTACCCACCCACCTCCCCTCAGGGGACAGTGGAAATAAAAATTATGAATAGAAAATGGGAATGGTTCCTGATACCCGCCTCCCAGCGGCGGGAATGGGTACTAACCACCTGGCCGACCACTGCGTGTGCCGGAAGTTTTTGAAATTCTGTCGGACTTCAGAAAATACAGCTATATATATATATATCTGCCAGGTAAGTATGAACAAACTTTATTGTATCATAACAATATCATATTTCTATGGAGTATTAAGCTGTACTTTGTAACTGTTTTAGGTTGAGAAACAGCCAGGCAAAAGCTTGCCTGACATAGAAACAACCATATCTGCAGTGAAATGGCTTGAAAATCGATCATTAGAGGGTGACCAGCCATTCTTTATGGCAGTTGGTTTCCATAAACCTCACATTCCACTGAAATTTCCTGTGAAATTTATTGGTAAGTACTATTTGGTATGATACAGTAGCACAGTGTTTGCTTAATGTATTTTATGATTTTTATGACTGTGATAGAAATTTTTTAAACATTTCCCTTTTTTTCAGATTTTTACCCTATTGATACGGTACCAATGCCTTCAAATGAAGATTATCCAAAAGGGCTACCAAGTGTTGCTTGGAATCCATGGAATGACTTGAGAAGAAGGGATGATATTAGAGAACTAAATATATCATTTCCTTATGGTCCAATTCCAAAATCTTATGCGAGGTAAAGTATGAATATTAAAAGTTTATTGATATTTGAATATATTTAAGGTGTTAAAATCTCAAGTTAACTCACCCTTTATATACATTTATGAAGGATTTACAGTAGTAGAAGCTTTCTAGTCATCATCTGTATCTCCCTGGTTCCATGAATATAACATTTTTTACTTCTTAAATCTTGAATGTTGCTACATTTAGTTAAAATCAAATAAGGAACCTTTTTCACTTTTAGTGCTCATAAGTTGTAAGGCCTCTTCTGGATATGCATTATAAAGTTGAGAGTTGTGATGCTGTATGTATGTGAAACTAATGACTTGTTTACATTAACTCCATGTAAATGTTGATATTTTTCAGTAATCTCATTGATTATTGTTTAATAATTTCCCATACTGCACCTCTTAGCAAGCTGTGTTGTTCTAAACTTTCTTGCTCATACTTACTGTTTGCTGGTGATTTTTGCTATTACTAAGACTAAGAACAGAGATTTTGGAAAAAATATCTCAAACTTACGACCAGAATATGTTTTAATCAAGAAATTATCATCAAAAATAGGTGATAAAAGATGAAAGTGAATTCTTAACAAAGACTGACCTCTAAACTTTGCGATTTCCCCACTTATTTTATACGGTTCTCACAAAAATGTTTGGATCTGGTAGAAATGGAGTTGAATCAGTAATAGGTGTACCAGAAGAATTTGAGATTAGTAGATATTGGTGTCCATCAAGGATCAGCACTGAACCATCTGCTGTTTATCATCATAATGAAGAAGCTACAAAGGAATGCAGAAAAGGGAGTCCCTGAAAGGTGCTTTACGCAGATGACCTGTTGCTGACAACAGAATCTTTTAGTAGAAATATTTAACCATTAGGAGCAAGAATAAAAAAAATCAATATGCAGCACCCCAGGCCAGCAAAACTTTGAGGTCTGCCAATTAAAAAAAAAAAAAACACCCAATGGAAAGAGGAAAATTTATAAATGCATATGGTGTAAGGAAAAAAAATTAAAAAAAATTTTCCCTATCTTTCACAAGAAGTTAAAAATTACTATTTACAACCCCTTGGTGGGGGGGGGCCTCTTTTACAACACAATTGTAAATTTTACCATGTTAGACATGTTTTTTCTAAATAAAAGTTTATTTTATTTTATAATATAAAATTATAATTGCAGCTCATACAATATCAAAACAGATAGGAAATAACTTCAGTAACAAATTCAGAGCTGTAATATATTTACGTAAATTACTGAGAACAAAGATGCAGTAATTTTTTTGGATTATACATGTCTTTTCTAGTATTTCTTTGCACTTTAATTTGCAAAATTGCAATTATAACTGACATTCTATCATGAAAGATAAAAAACTAAAGCCAACAGCAACCCCTTGGTATACTATTTATATAGACAAATTTATAAAAAGATGTCATGTGAGACAGAGAACCAGTGCATGCTCCCTTGAAGTCAAGATCCAAACTAACTCTCTTGAGCCGCCCAGTTGATTTTTACCAATCTGAAAGTTGCCATTAGTGAATTTGTGGGCTATACAAGTAATGGCACCTATTTCCTGCTTGATTCCTCCAAATCGTTGGTGCGTAATAGTACTATTGTTACTCACCATGAGTGACACCGTCCACTACCCAGAACCTGTTATTGCTACTCATATGTGAGCATGTCCATTCATTAAGGGTTAAAAGCTGGAGAAGTTGAATGGAAAGAAGAGGACTGTCAGAAAAGCAGTAGATGTAGAAGCAGAAGGATGAGACCTGTATGGAGAGCCAGGAAATTATGGAAAGTTCATATAGAAAAAGCACAGTACGGAGAAGAAATGAATAACAGAAATCTGCTGGTCACATGCAAGCTTTCCTTGCAAAGTGCCTGTACAAAATGTAAAGGAACACAGAAGTTACAAAGTCATCACTGCTATTTGGATGCATGTTTATGATGAATGTGACTAAAACAAATTTTTTAGATTTTTAATTTTTTCTTGCTAGTCCATTACTTTTGATTACCCCAATCTCTGAAGTGAAGAAAGGATGCAGTTGATACTGCTCTCCTTCTTGGGAGGATCCTCACATCCCTCACAGCAATCACTGTAAGCCTTTGTGTCATCTGAATCATGAGCTGTGAGACAAGGCAAGTCAGGAATATTGGAAAGAATGAGCTCATGATAAGTTTGGTTTTATATGGAAAATTAATTTTATGTTGAACTGCATTGGTTTCACAACTAAGTTATTAAATATTGCGTATCCCACTTATCCAAAATTTTAGTTTAAGTCGAAAGGATTAAGCTGCTAAAACACTTGAAGATTAGCCGATTGGATCTGTAGGATCTGCTTGAAAGCACTTTTGAATTTATCTGAGGATCAGAACCTTTGCCTATTGAAGCAGAAGAACCCTGAGGTGCTAAAATAGCTGCAGAAATATGGGAAATAAATGAATTTAGGATTCACTGTCCCACTGCTAACATAAGATTTTCTGATGATGAATCTAACCACCTGTGCATTCCATTTCTGAGAAAATGTTTACCTACTCTGCATGACGCTAGTTTATGATATGGACTTAGTACCTAACTTATATCCTGAGCTAAGATGTGAATGTTGACATAAGTGTTACCATGTAGTCATATATGGCCCATTTATGTGATCTGAACGTTTCCCCACAAGCTTCATTCAAATACGTACTATGGAGTGAAATAATGATTACCATATGATATGCACTGCTATTCCTCTTTTGCCATTATAGGATATATACCACTACAAAAGGGTCAAGGTAAAAGGAACAAGGTAAAACATAATATGGAAGTTAACTAACTACCACTTGAAATAGTCATTAATCGGGCCTAAAAGTAAATAAGAAACTATGTAATTACAATGAAGCACAGTTCAAAACACACTCTAAGAGGTAATGTTTAAAAAAAAGTCAATATGCAAAATTAAGAAAGAATTTGGCTAAAGCTAATTCAATTTCTAATTAGCTAGACTTATCAAATTCAGAAATCACTAAAATTATAGGAATTGCTCTTTCCAAGGCTACTTGAAACATAGCACCAATTCTCATCTTGAACAAACAATAGGCATCATATATACAAAACTCATGCGAAAATTTCAAACGAGGGGGTATCTGATGGAAAATAATTGGTAGTTCTATAATATTCAGCAGTTATCACTCCATTTCCAAACTGAAGGATAAATACGTAGGACCAAATAGTTTAACAAGAAATTAGGCTTATTACAAGTACTAATGAGTTTATTGCAAAACAAAATATTTCGATGGCGAAGAAAATCTACAATCATTTCGGTTGCAGTAAAATATATCTAACTTTAATAGATATAACCATGAGCTAAAATAGTCATATTCTTTCTTCATACTACAGTGCAGTACATGCAATCTAGATACACAAGATTAAATGATGATTGGCAATATCCACACAGTTGCAGATCTTGCCTCACTGCTTAGGATGCATTGGATAAGAAAATTGCTGCTATTTCCCTAATATTGCACAAAAATTGCAAGTTGTACCATGCAGTTATTTGAAATCCAATCATACAGTTAGTTATTGGAAAATAGGATCTTAACTTGACTAGGAAACTTTGTTATTAAATGCCACCTAATTTTTACTTTCAGATATATACGGCAAGGGTACTATGCTGCTACAACTTATGTTGATTCCCTCATAGGGCACATACTAGCTACAGTTGAGAGTGATTTTCCAGATACTGTAGTCGCTTTGTTAGGAGACCATGGTATGTATGAGGTTTATTTTTAATATTTTGATGCATTTAAACCTTTAGAAAACTTCAGGTAGATATGAAAATTATTTTAGAGTAAGAGCTTAGTAAACGGGCAATGATCAGTGTTAATTCATTCCTTACCCTTCCCAATGATCTATAATAATAAAATCCGAGGGCTACTTCATGCTTTTGGTGGATTTTAGGGATGTGTATTTTCATTACCTACCCATCAGTCCTCCCACAAGTAACACCTCCTTCCCCTGGGTGGTAGAATGTTCTAGTTCAAGGCACTTTGTTTCAGAGTCTCAACCACTCCACAAGTGTTTACTTTGAGCTTGTTCCCACCCGTATGTCTGTAGAAGCACCGGAGCAATTGGCTGGTTCTGGCAAGCTCATTGCTGCAGTTTGCAGGGACAGAGATCAGCTTCTCAAGTTTTTACCACAACCCTGAGTTTGGCAGCAGACAATCTCAGTTGCCAGAGCTTGGTGATAGGGATGGAGTCCATTGCAGAGAGATTCTTTAAGTTATGGGGAGTCCAAACCATGATTTCTTCAAACCTGGTACAACAGGAAGTACGGGTGTTCTGCTCAGTTGTGCTGGACTGTGGGTTGTGAAGGAGGATGCTTTTCAGCACCCATAGATCAACTCCAGTAGCTCCCAGTGGCCACATGCCAAGTGTTTCAGGACCTACTGGCTCTGTTCTGAGGTTCCAAGAGAGCTTCCCCCATAGTTCAGCCTCCTATGCCAGTTGCACATCAGGAGTTATCACCAGGCAGTGAAAACGATGGCACTTCATAGAGACTATCCAGCGTCTCCTGTACGCGAAGAGTTTTCTCGACACATGGCAAAGATATCTGGATACCTGCAGAATCCTACCTGTGGAAAATGGGCTTTCTTATATAATTACCTTTCATTGCCAAGAGAAGCTTCGCGTCATTTCAGAGATCTTTATGCTTCTGAAAAGTTTCAAACAGTCCACCCAGCCAGGGATCACAGGCCCCGAGTTGGATGTGACTTTCATCTTAAGGAACCTAGCTTGTACCCCTTATGAGTTGTTGAGGGAGTCCTTTTTGATCCACTCCCAAAAGGAATTACAACATCCCATATGTCCAACAATCTAGAGGTGTGGGATTACTCCCTCATCTCCTCCAGACCAGGAAGGATTCCTTGGTGGGTAGAACCAACCAGTCAGTGAGTTAAAGAGGGGTATGTGGGTGGCTCCACATGTCTCGTGACCAAGCACAGATGCCAATAATCCCTTGCGTACACAATTATTTTCAACTTTACCGGTTTCCAGCTGGCGCTGAGTATTTCTCCTAATGTTAAGACCTCAGGGTTGTAAGTTATGAAAAATACAAATTGGGTTAAAATTTGTCATTTTTGTGTAGGAACAAATAGCAAATTTTTAAAGTAATTTGAATTTTTCCTCACATACAAACCTGAAGTTCTTTACATTTACATCCCACTTCAGCCACCCTTCATTCTGGAACCTGAGCTGAAAGGCAAAGTTGAGTGCAGATTGACAAGTTGACAGGGCTTCCCCCTTACTGTCAATAGTTAACAGCCTTGTCTGAAAGTTAAACAGCTGTTCCAGCTCTCGTTTACAAGCTAAATCCCTACGTAAAGACCTTCAGGTTTGCATGTTAGGAAAAATACAAATTACTTACTTTTAAAATTTGCTATATTTTGGTCATAGTATATTTATTCAACTTGAATGGTACACTGTAGTAGTTGGAACAAAATCTTCTTGACAGTAGTCACCACCCTACTTACAAACATTCTAGTTACAAACATTCATAGATACAAACAGACAGGGTCACAAGTTCAGATTTTGCTCTGCACACCTGTTCTTATAGTAAGAAATTTTGCAAAGAACAGAACACAAGGAAGAAGAAGAACCTGTTTCTTTATACCCTTCCTTTATTATCCCAAGTATTCTTTTGATTAACTACCGTGTATCTTCATACAATCACAAGAATACGCATCCAATCTTGTAATACATTCATACTTATTTCTATCTTCCCAATTTAACTTGTTCTTGGGTGAATTCCCATCGTCTTTATTCCTTCTCCCCATAGAAAAGATTTATAATACATTTTTGTCAATATATATGGTGATATGCATTGTTCAGTATCTGAACTTACAATGTCAGACACTGCCCCTGCGAAATTCTCACCAAGTTTATAGCTTTCAAAGCATGGAAAAAATTCCAAAATTTGAATGTTCATGAATCTAAATTTTATCTTCTTCTATTTACCTTTCTAGTATCCAAAGTAATTCTTTATATTACTGCATGGTTTAAAACTGCAGTGAAAATAATATGATCTGTAACTCCTAAGATAACTCTGTAATGTCAACATATTAAAAACCAACTTATGAACAATACAAGATACGAAAAGCTGCCTGGAATGTAACTCGTTCGTAAGTGCGGTAGTGACTATACTCTTTCTTCTTCCTAGCTATATTGACTATTGCCTTTTACTTTTCATCCTGTCCTTTCAGTCTCTAAAATTAACTGTTCAGCTTTTTTATCTTAACATTGCACCAAAGTTTACCACTAATTTTATAGCATAAATCTTTTAGCAGAATCTTGTGAGAGTAGATATGTTGACTCGGTAATTTCATTTAATTAATTTATGACATAATTATGTTCAATATAGTATTGACAAATATCAGTATTTAAAAGAAAAGGTTGACTGACAGCTTTATACTTCTTTTGAAGTATGCCCCATTTCAAGGCATGTATTTCAGTCAGTTTCATAATGGATCTTTGAGTGTTCATCTGTATTTTCTTTTGAAATTATTTAGGGTGTATTGAACAAGTTTTTTATTTTCAGGTTGGTCTTTGGGTGAACATCAAGAATGGTCTAAGTACAGCAATTATGAAGTTGCTACAAGAGTTCCTTTTATTATTAGCAAACTGAAGTCGAGTATTGATCGCATATCTGAAGAAGCACATAGTAAAAACAGAATGCATGAATTTAGAAGAAAGAGCTTAGATGTAAGCAATGGTAATGAGAGTTTAAATCATATCAAAACTCTCCGTTCATCATCTATTTGGGAGTCTGATGATAGTAATTTTCATGCAAAATATGAAGAGAGGCATCACAGTAAGGGAGAAAATTCTCATTTTTCGAGCTATGAAGGTGTAGTAGAACTTGTGGATTTGTTTCCTACGTTAGTCGATCTGGTTGGACTCCCAGCTGTTCCATCATGTCCAGAATATTCACAAAATATTGAAATATGTTCTGAAGGGGAATAGTTTAGCACCATTATTAAGTACCAAACTTCATAATGCAATTGAAAATACCATCAAGCCAAGAAAAAGTGGTACTGGAATTAAAAAAGTATCTTTTAGTCAATACCCAAGACCAGGCTTAAACCCCTCGGTGTCCCCAGACAGTGATCAGCCTCGAACAAGTGAGACAAGGATAATGGGATACTCCATGAGAACTCACAGATTTCGTTATACTACTTGGTTGAAGTTCAATAATGTTACATACAAACCTGACTGGAGTGAAATAGTAGCAGAAGAATTATATGATCACAAATTTGATGACAATGAAGATTACAATGTGTGCCATAAAAAAGTATACCAGATGCAGAGAAAACACCTTCTGAAACAGTTGAGTCACTGGAGGAAAAGGACCAGTTTAGCCTGATATACCATGTTTTCAAGTGTGTTATGCAACTTTTTCTCCTTTTGTAAAGTTCTTTTGAAATTAGATGTCACATTTATTTTAAGAGTTAAGAGACTAATTACTTCTATTCAGGTGGGACATAGTGGAAGAAAGGTACCTGTTTTATACCTGGTATGCTGTTTACTTTAGCATAAAGTAGTTTTTATGATGTGCTAAATTAAAGTTACCATTCATTTTACACAAATAGCATTTGAGATGGTAAAACATCTTAGTTTTAGAACTTTCTAAAAAAAAATGTGGTCAATTTTTTCGTTTTTGAACTTTCTAAACAAAAATGTGGTTAATTTTTTCAGCTTTTTAGAATTTTAATTATTTCATCTGCAATACCTTCAGTCAGAAGCAGAATGTTCAGTGTGTTAGACATGATTAATATTTGCTGGCATGCATCATCAAAGTTGGAACCCTAGTTCATTGATGAAAACCTTAAAATCTATAAATTGCAGAAGTTACATGTTTTGATCAGGTGATAGTCTGTAAGTTTTTGGACTGCAATTAATGAAGTTGATTGTTTACCCCTTTGTACCATTCTAGTAAAAAGTACGATTGTTCCTCTTGATTAACTTTAATAAAACCAGTTTCTTCACTATATTGCATCAAATAAAAATTCTGTATTTTTCTTACAATTGATTTTTTTAAAACCTAATAGAACACATTAGGATTGCACTGCATTTAGATACAAACCCTTTAGGCAAACCTTTGTATTAGGAAATACAGAGAACATTCTTCTAAATCCACAAATCCAAATACAATTATCACACAAGGGACTGGTTCCAGATTCCCCCCCCACAACTTCATATGTACCAAATTGCATAGGTTTAAATCCCTAATTTCAAAGGTGCAGTAAATTGAACCAAGGTACAGGATTTGTATATGTATACATATCCTTGTGTTTACAGCATAGACCATAAATCTTCTCAAGATTACTGAAAATGCCTAGAACAATGTAAATTCAATTGTCATACTGTTTGGTGTAAGAAATACATGACAGAAAAGAAGTCTTTTGTGCATTTAGGTTGGGACCATTAAAAAAAATTGAAGGTCAAGAAATACTGCTTATTCAAGTTAGAAAATGTTTTCCAATTCATACAAATTAATGGATTTTGACTCTGTTTGTGATGCTGTACTAGTTGATGTGATTGTGCTTTTTTCAGTAGCAAAGGGAAAAAAAACTAATATAAGTAAATGTGTGTGACAGATATATATTTTGTGCAGTACAACATCCCTAAAAGTACAAAGTACTCTTGGTACATTGTTTTTACCTATTAATTTGAGCTCTTATGCTACCACCATCTTCAAAATTTATGAATAAGTGGCAGTGTCTAATGTTATTGCCAGTGATTTTGAAACATTTTCATTAAACTGGCTGGCAATAATTCACACCTTTTTCATATTTATGAGTTAAGATTACATCGAAGTTTTGATAAGAGTTGTTGTAACCACATCAACTAAGAAAATTCTACGGGCCCCAGCTGCAACTTTCATTCCTTTTACTGTACTTCCTTCCATATTCTCTTCCATCTCCTGTCTACCCTCTCCTAACAATTGATTCATAGTGTAACTGCGAGGTTTTCTTCCTGTTACACCTTTCTAAACTTTTACTGTCAATTTCTGTTTCAGCGCTAAGTGACATCATAGGTCTCAGTGCTTGGCCTTTGGCCTAAATTTTAAATTCAATTCAACTAACAAAATTTGATTGATGTCTGGGTACTGAATTTACTGATAAGACAGTCTTGAAGGCTTATCAGCTGATAACCCCTTAACAATTTGTTAGTGAGCGCGTAATTAAGGCATGTAATATAGAACTACAGAGAGTCATTGTTTCTTACCTGTTTTTATAGAATTTTTAAAAGCAGTTTATATTTCTCATGAGACTTTGGCCTAATAAGTATTGTAATGTAATGCAATGTAGTTTCATGTTCCTGTCTCAATCGCTGTATGTATATCTGTAAACTGTAATTTGTTAGTGGACATTTAGATTTATTTTCATGAGTATTTTGCTACTTTCTGGACTAACTAGTATAGGCTTCCCATACAAATGTGTACTGGACACATTTTGAATAATAATACATAAATATGATTTCCAAATAACATTTTAATATAGTCAAGAATACTCTTTTGGACTTCAAGAGTTTTCAGATACTTTACTGTAGTACTTAAAAAAAAATTTTGTAATAAGTTCTTAATAAAAAAGTCATGTCAGTGGAATATATTATGTCTAAAGATTGTTATTGTGCTTTTGTTTTTGTTTTCATCTAATTACTTACAGAACCAGACAGGGCTGTATGTGTCACCCATTTTATGAATTAGAAATGCCTGCATTTTCTTTTTGTTTCAGGTAATTGCTGCATAGTTCCCTTATCCTGTTTCTAAAACATTGGCTGTTCACTAGGCTCTAGCTAATATGACCAATATAAGATGGATACTAACAGAGTTTGCTCTCAGAAAATGGAATGCTGTATTATGCAACTAATAGTGTGAGGTATGTTAGAAATTTCTCCATTAGCATTGTTGAATAGACAGAAATATTGACACCACATTATTTTTCATTTGCAGATATTTGTGGAAAGACTTGCTAAGGACTGTGATAACTACACAGGTTTTTCATTAAAGGTACCTTGTTTTCATTTTTATTTTGCTGAGAAACATGTTTACTATGTTTAAGTATTAACTACTATATCCTTTACGCATTGTACTATTCTGCAGTGTCATGTATCTATGTACTGGTATTCTTATTATATATTTTAACCAGACTACCTAGGCTCATTTCTCAACTGTAGTAGGGTTGGGCAAATGAATTGATTTTAAATAAAGGATTCAAGTTAGAGCAATAGAAAGTTGAAGCGAAGAATTTGAACATTTGAGTGAAGAGAGACCAAAATAAATAGTTGAAAACTGAATGCAGGTTCAGTATGCAGCTTTTTCTTTATTAACGAATGGGTATTTGGTCTGGAATTTACCGCAAGCCAAATCTAAGATTGGTTATACAGCACAAGAAATGTGCTCCCAGTTTCCTGTTGTCTTGACTAATGTATTACTGAAACAAGGTAACTGGTTTAAATTACTATATTCCTCTTTACCCAGGTGGCCAAACCTATTTTTCCAGAAAGTAGATAAGGTAAGCTGTAGAGGTTCCTGTCGTCCAGCCACCAGACTAGGTCCTGCCTCACCTCCTCCGTGAGGGACACGGGGAAGTACGGTGGGTCTCTTGCCTGTGACCAACACTCCTTTAGTCTCCACTGGAGAGACCGCAGGTGAAGACGCCCGTGAGGGACTAACTTCTCGAGTGACGACAGGTGGCCGATCACGACTTGCCACTGCTGAGCTGGCTGTTCCTGCCGAGACAGGAACTGGTAGGCTGCCTCCCTGAATCTGCTGATCCGCCAGTCTGCGGGGAAGACTCGCCCTGCTACCGTATCGATCAGCATACCCAGGTAGGGGAGAGCGGCTGGACCAAGAACAGCGGCTCGGGTCCCGAGCGTCAGAGGAGCTGCTGCTGGTCTCCCTAACCTACCCGTCGCGTCAACCCTGGGTACCCGCGTATCGCTACGAGAGCGATCGCTGGTCTGGCGGGAGTCACTTGAGCGACTCTCACCAGTCTTCCGCTCTGTGCCTCGGTCCTGGCGCCGAGCGAACTCGGAAGCCTGGACTTTGGCTGCACTGTCACCTGCGGGTGACCGCACGCCCAGTACCTCTCGCGAACGAGAGGCCGAGACGGAACCTGATGTAGCAGCAGAGCCCCTAGCACCAGGTGAGGAGGTACCGGTGTTAGCTGGTACCCCTCTGGTCCCCGTCTTCTTCTTCCTTGCGGAAGGCGAGACGGGCCCCGCTCCCAAAGGAGCGGGAGGACCAGCGGAAGACCCCCCCGTCCCACCAGAATGAGACAGGCCCTTAGAAGTTCCCAAAGGAGACTTCTTAGGGGGGGAGGAGGCAGCCTTCTTCTTCCTCGGCCATGAAGCCTTGGAAGTCGAAGGGGAAGAGGCGGCAGCAGACGAAGACGATGAAGACGACAACGACACCTTCCCCCTCTTCCCCTTCTTCTTCGTCAGCTTCCTCAGAACAGTCATCAGGTCCTCCATCCAGGACGGAGCCAGGGCAATTGCCGAAGTAACACGGCCCGGCTGCACCTGTTCGGAAGGTCCTGCGACTGGAGCAGCAACACCACGGGCAGGAACGACGTCAGCAGGGGCTGGTCCAGGTACAGCAGGTACATCAGGTACGGCAGGCACGGCAGGAACGGCAGGAGGCGGGGCAGCGGCCAGCAACATCCTGGGTACTGGTGGCAGGTCCAGTGGCGAGCTCTTGGGGCACCGTAAGTCGGGGGCTGAGGCGAGAGCGGTGAACCCTGGCGGCGGTGTTACGATCCTCCTCGGAATGCCAGGAAGCGGCGCCTGAACCTCAGCTGAAGGGATTACCATTGTTATATGCTGCGTATAAACAAGGTGAGGAGGGGCGGCATACCCTGGGGTCGAGACGGTGGTGGTGGTGGTGGTTACCGGACGATGCGTAACCGGAGCAGAGCCACTCGCCAGGTGATGTAACAGCCCCCGAATACTCGGTGTCCCCTGGAGACCCAGCGAGCACCACACCTGGCCGAGGCGTCACCCGCAGCAGGCGCACCTGAGAGGCAAAGGTCAGGTTAGTAGGAGGGGTTTCCCCTCACCCGGGGGGGAACAAGTCCCACCCCAAGCGAACGGAAGACCCCAAGTACAGCCAAATGTCGGGGTACCTCGCCCCCTCCTCCACGCTCGACGGATCGGGCGAAGAGAAGGAGCGAGAAACCCCCCCCCCAAGGGGTTAGGAGCCATACGCGGGAGCCGAGATGGAGGGAGGAAAGATGACGACGTGTCCGTGACCAGGGGAGTTGCCGGAGAACTTTCCGATGATTCCCTGGCAGGCTTACGTCGCTTCCTCCTCCCCTCATATCGCGCCCACTGCTCCTCCAACCACAAAATACTAATATCACAGGGCTCGGTGCGAGAGCATTCGTGGCCCCAACACCGAGCACACAATTCATGGGGGTCAACCTCCATAAAGGAGGGGAAGGCCCCACACTTACGGCCCTCCACACCAGGGCAGAGTCTGCGGCTGATGGGGGGGCGTGGGGAACTCTCCAGCTCACGATCCATAATATGATAATAAAATACAAAGCACAAGTACTTACAGTATTTTACACAATCACACTAGAATAGCAAACCAAGATTTTAAGAAACAAAGCATACGACGAAAGGCGGGCAGAGAGAAGTGGAGAACACATCTGTCACCCAGCGCGGCCGAAAGCAGTGATGCTTCACCTCCCAGTCGCGCGGTGCGCTGACTGTTGCACAAGCAGTTAACTACCGAACTCCCTTGTTCGAAGCTTACGACCGGTTCCAGCTGCAGCAAGTTACATTACTATTGTTAAAGGACCGATGGTTTGTGTTGCGTATTGGTACAAATACAATTTAGTTACAAATTTGTCATATTGCTGGTATTTCCTCCACTGCTGCATCTCAGTCTTTTACCAATGAAAAGGAAGCTGGTGATACTGCACCGACTTAGGCTGTTGATGAACAGGAGTGCTCTGCAAATGCAACTCATGGACAGGAATACTACAGTTGGATGGTGTGGTTTGTTATCCACATTTCAGGAAGCTCCATGAGAAGTGAGAAGCATAATGCATGCATTAAACACACATTCTTATTTGCATAGATGGCTACTCTTTCCACTCACTTTCTCTGAAAAATTACTAGTGTTTGCTTCATGCTGAGTGCACTGGAGTGCTGCAACATCATTCACTGTATGATTTAACACTAACAGTTTCCTCCATGAAACCACCACCTAGATAAGGATAAATTGAACTTACCGTTAGCTTAAGCTCTTCATTTTGGCCCCATGCTATGCACAAGAAAAATTCATAAATTGTTTCTTTGTTAGCAGAAATTGGAGAAAACTCCTGTGGATCAGCTGCTGTCTTTGCTTACATAACTCTACCTACATGTGCTGCTGCTGCTCTGGAGCTATGAGACCACTGGGCATTGCATTGTAACGCCTTATAACCTTTACAACTAAACATGCAGCATGTCGCTCATCAACCCGAGTACTGGTCTCCAACCTCTCTATGGTCTATTAGGTGTCAGCAAAAGAAAACTGAACAGTAAAGTTACACATTCCACGCCCAGAAAACCTAAGGAACAAAGCCAAATTGTCAGTGCTACTCCAAGAAGGTGACAAGATAGCTGCTGTACTACTACGTACAGATAACCCAACAAGCTGCTACCAGAGTAGATCTTGCCAGTCCCTTCAGGAGTATTATACAACCACCTTACAATTGCTTAAAATGAGACCACTGGTGCATCGCAAACATGGTAACTACAACCACAGCTGTTTTGAGCCGATCCCATATCAGAGGAGAAACTTGTGTTCACCTTTGTTTCCCTCCCTCAGATCTTGGACTAACATGGAGTTTGTTCCAGCTGATCTCTCATATCCATTATCATTGTATATTGATATTAGGAAAGTTGCTACATTCATTCCTATTTATGGAGTTGATAACTTCATCTCTACTAGCAGCTTGTTGGGTCAGGAACATTAGTATAGCAGCCATCATGTCTCACTTTTCAGGGGTAGCAGACCGACATTTTGGCTTTGTTCTCTACATTATTTGAGCGGGAATGTGTTCAACTTGACTACTTCATTTGCCTTCAGTTTACATCTAATGGCTTCAAATAGAGCTTCAAGACTAGGCTGAAATTCATGAGTACCTTGTCGTGTTTTTGGTTATTGAAGTTAAGCGATTGCAATGCTTAGTAGTGCTGGTATTTCAGCCACATTGTGTAGGAAATGCCTTGACAATACCAGAAACATTTCTTCAATGGTTTGATTAGCTAACACTTGGTTCTGGGATTCTTCATTGTGCTGCAGTTCCTTTTTTTGTCAAAGTTGTGTGGCAGCAAAATGAAGAGAATAGTGGAACAATTTTTCCCCAGCCTTAAATAGTACTTTTTGTCAATAGTGCAGCTTTCATTCCATCCTGCAGATTTTGAGGTCTTTTCTCTTTGGTCTCACTGCATGTGATTTGCAGTGTGTTATTTACCCGAGGTTGTATTTCTAAAGACCCTTCATTTTTCTAGGACATCAAGTGGGATGGCTGAGGAACAGATTAACCCTGATCCTGACGTTAGATTGAGCACCGAGGCTCACTCACTGAACCTCTGTTGTTAATTCCATGTAAGGATTATATCTGCATATATGTAAAGATCTTTAAGAATTTCTCCACATCTATTCTGCAATATTTGATTGGGAACCCCATACTTCACTTGGAATAGTGGAACCTCCAGCTCATCAATCAGGCCTTCAAAAGCCAAGTTAAGCAATCTGATTAGCTGATTTACCATACAGATCCTTTTAGCTCTTGAAGACTCATTTTGGGCAATTTGTTACAAATTTCATTTGCTACCATGTCCTGTCCTTGCCCAATCAATATTAGTCCTACAGAAGACAAAGTTCTTATAATTTACAGAGGTTAAAAGTTATTTCAGCATTACTTGTTTTACAGGAGTTATGTATGTTCAGCATTACCTTGTTTGAGAAGTGTTATGTATGTTGTGTATTACCATAAGTTTAAGTAAATCTGCTAGTGAACCCTTCACATAGTGTACTAGAGTCATGTAAACAGCAAAAGAAACTCATTATTAGTACGTGTCAGATTTAAACTTTCCAATAGCTAAAGCTATGTAAATTACGGTTTTATTAACCTTTACCTGCCTGCATTTTTCATCTCTACCAACACCAAGTCAAGTTCAAACACCAGTCTCTTAATGTCTGTTCTTAAAAGTAAAATCAGTTTTATATAAATAGATTTATTTCATCAAGAAGTTTAAATTACATTAAAAATCACAATACTATTCTCAAAGGTATGCTCTGCATAGTAAAAGCATTGTAATGAGGACTTACTTCTGCATCTTAAAAAGTAATGCGCACAGTGCAAAAAAACATGAAGAGGAGATTAAAACATTAAAAATCCATTATCTTAGTAGTTACAGTTCTTCAAGTAGTCAGCAAGAGCTTCTACAGTAGTAGCACATTGGCCAGGCTGAATTGGATCTTCATACTGACCAATGACCAACGCAGTATTGGTTTTTGCAACATGAATACCCTTGTTTCCCTTTTTACCTCGCAGCACACAATCATCACCGCTTAGGAAAAAGTACTTCTCTCCTGCACACATCATACCTGTAAGTAATTACTAAAAATATTCTCAAAATAATAACAATATTAACTACTGGTACCCTTGCTTTGGTTTTTAGACATTTACTTTTAAAATACTTTAAAGCTATTCCCCTCCCACCTTCATTTTGGTTATCAGAGAACCATATACAAAATCTTTCAATAATAGTTTCCTTTACAATACTTGTAAGCTATCCTCTGCCCCCTTCATTTTGGTTATCAAAGAACCCTATAAAAATTTTTCCCTTTCAATAATAGTATCCTATAGTGTACTTTTGCCGGACAGTTTGACACTTAGAGTAAAACTAATCCTGAACTTTGTGCTCAAGTTGAATTATACAGCTCTGGGACTTTATAAAGTACAAAGACTTACCTTTCTGCACAAGTCCATCTTTATTAGTAAAGCCAGTGGCAATACTCTGGCATTCCTGTTGAGTGACACCCCAGCCATCAGAGATTGCCCAGACAGAGCCATCCAAACCGGCAATCGCACCCCTGCTAACATTTCCAGTTCCTGTTAGTTGGTTGGTAATGTAGTCGTTCCAAGACATCTGTGGAGTAAGTTTTATTTAGGGCTACTTTAAAAAAAAATTGTACAACAAAGCTCTTTAAAAATTACTATTGGGAAATTAAGTGGCACTTCAAATATTACTAGGTACTTTTTTTCTTCAAATTGGTAGAGAGGGAAAACTGCAGTTAAAACTGATAAATCAAGCTACAGTTTTTTTAAGTAACTATATATTAAATTCTGGCATTTGTGATCACTAAACTGTCCAGATTTTTTTTTCCTTAAACTACCTTAAATCTTAGGCCCAAAATCATGCATGAAAAAGTTAATGGTTGCTGATGGCACTCTTATAACCTTAGGCTATTACACAATTTCTACCTCGCCTATACTTACTACTAACCCTTAGGATAACTATAGTTTTGTACTCTGCCGTACAGTACAGAAAGAGGTGTGCCGGTAACTATGAATCTTTAGTGGTCACAGTCTAATTCTGTACAAACATTAAGGTTCAATCCAATAAAGATTGGAAAACCATAGATTCACAAAACTTATCAGTAATCGTGCGTGCTAATATATTATTCTTTTATCAGATTTTTTGTAACTAACGCCGTCGAAGTCTGCTAACAACTACGTTTTTAGCTGCCAAATGCAACGTACGTTTAAACATTTAAAAATATTTTTGTTGGTTTAAACAATTATGACGACTCTGTATGGGAAATCATGCAACGCTGTCAAAGTGGCTATTCAACTTTTAGGGAGAATATTGTACCAAGTAGATAAAGATAATTTTCATACATAACTATTTTAATTTAATACGAAAACTACAATGGAACATTTATGCTGTGCGAAAGATCTTAAAATGGTTCATACAAAAGCCATACAAAAATCTACTGCAGATTTAGAGATTTATCTAATGACTCAACAGTAATTCCTTTGGGGCCGGTATTAGTCATGGTCCTCATGGTAGTGTTCTCGTTTTATAGTCAACATTAACTACTGTGGAATTCTAATAGGATACGTACTTTATAGCAAGTACGGACTTTCAGACATTCACGAAAGTATTGAGCAAAGTGCGTGGGCGGGGTGGGAGGATTTGGACAGTAATCCTTTGACTTAAGTGTTAAAACGTTTTCCAAATCTTGAGTTGTTTACGATATCGAAATTAAGACATTTTAATTTACCAAGGTTAAATTCCCAGGGGCAATGATCCGAGTAATAAGAAAACCTCACAGTACGGAGTTATAAATAAGCAAGAAGTATAGCGGCTAGAGCAGCATTCGTTAACAGACACGAACGTTCATTGATTATGTGATCAATAACCGGCGAGACAGTCATACATTACACAGGAGTTTTAAGATTTATGTATTTAGGCATTAGACAGTAGCGAATCCCAAAATTAGTTAGCAAATGAGCCTAACTAGTCTATCCTCCAAGCAAAGTTTCAAACCCTGCTCTATTAGACCATAAAGCAGACTGACGTCATACAAAGGATTATAACCTTCGGCTAAGCAAGCTTTATCGGCTAATACTACTCGCCACCAGATCCACAAATGACAACTCACAAAATCAAGTTCAACAGCGTAGTACGGCTAAAATAACTTCAAATTAAAACTATTGAAACAGTATTCTTAATCACAGACAAAATTAACAGTTACCGGTGTTAAGGCGATCCAGGACCCAAACTTATCTAGTCTACCTAAAACTAGCTTCACGAAGTAAAGGGGTCACACTGTTGGAGGGTTATGGTAATCATTTACAGAACAGCTGTTGTCGGATAACCAACAGGTGTTAAGTCAAGTGCTTAACCAATTGCCAACACAGGATATATTTGAAAATAGAACATGGAGGATTGTTTCTTCATACCACCATATCCTAATATATACACTAATATGATATCAGATAATCAGTCCTACGCACGTCGTGTGACGAATAATGATAGCGACAGTGTAAAACTAGACGGTATTTGCGTCTTACATGCAGCATGCCATTTCTCAGTAGTATTAAACATTCATGGAATTACGATGGGCTTACCACGGTGTTATGACGGTCATAAGTTCACAAACACCAAAAAACGATAAAGCTATCTAAACGGAAGAGAGATAAACATGAAGCTTCAAAACATGACAAATCGCTGAAGTTACAAACAGGAAAAATTAATATTACAACCAACTGATAACGAGTTTGGTCGTACACAAAAGGAAAGATTGAAGTGATGAGCTACCAATCTATTTACATAAAACGTATAATAGAATAATTACCCTTATAAAGTGATTATTATATGCAATAAGTTTCAATTCCGTACTCGAGCCGTTTGCCGATGCACAACCACACGTCACAGGGACACAGCGGTTACTGTCTCGCTCTTCGAACTGTCGGGGCAAATCTATACTCCGTCAATGATCTGAGTCACTGGTTTTCTCTCGACGTCACCCGGAAGACTGCTGACCAGGTATTTACCTTGTTATAAGTGCTCTATTGTCTATTTCATATGTATCTGTTATCACTGAAGGGCAACTCAATATAAATTTATATATATATAGTCAATGCCTTGATAAAAGTAATGTTTATGATGAAATTCATTTGCGTGGCAACTAGACAGACCCAATAACTATAATACGAGTCCTGAATTCACTTGATGCGTAAGCCGCTATGTTGAATTCAGCGAAATTCATAAACGTGACACATGGAAGTTTTAGTTTGCAAATATCAGTTTGTCAGTTTTGTATATTAATGTATTTGTTTATTAACGTCTCGTGACGACATATGAAAAGTATTTGATCAAGAATGTTTGTGGTAGTTAGAGCTGTTTTGTAATCAACGCTTTCAAGGCAAGTTAGCCAAAGTTATAAAGAATGATATTCCGCGTAGTTCATTTGTGAGGACAACAGTCCCGTGTGCATATATACTTAGTAAACATCATTTCACGCAGTAATGTGTGTACAAATTACAAAAATAATTATCACTCATACACACACCATATATATATATATATATATATATATATATATATATATATATATATATATATATATATATATATATATATACGCGTGTGTGAATGAACCCTTGTCAATCATCACAGCTTGTTACATTTTTATGGGTTTTGCTTTGGAACCACGAGATGGTTTTCGTTATGCTGAGTGTTTATATAATATATAAATTTGTCTGATAACGCTCTCGATAGTAAACTGTCAGGGTGGAACACTAATCGATAAAAGAATCTGAAAAGGCTAGAGCCACTTACCGATTATTTACGGTGTATTATTTTGCATTAGTCATTGTTACCCGAGACTAGTTTTAGTTCAGTAATATCAGGAACAATTGAAATATCCATAATTATGTTTGACGCCCCAGTTGGCTATCACCTCTTGTGTTTGTAGATTAAATGTAAGTTGTTTCGTATGTGTAGTGGTAAGCAAATACTGGCGATGACTGGATTATTTTGTATGGTTTCTGTTAGAGTCTTCGCTATAGTGGCTTAGTACATTCATTGTACAGCATATAATATGCTTTGAGTTTTGTTACCCTTATCATGCAGTGAGCGTGAAAAACTTTGTGCTAAGACAATTAAAACGTTCTTGTATCCCTGTTACTGGTCGTACGTTCATATGAAAGTATACACACACATAGGCTACGTGTGTATCACTTATGTTTCTACTTTCAATGAGTACATCAAATATCATGTGGTAACTCATAATTTTTAATTATTTTGGCTGAAAATCGTCTTTAACGAATGATTATCTAAATTACTTAGATTTAAACAGTATCTGCATCCGCAAGGGCGTGGTCAACAAATATCCACATCTGCATCCACATCCGCAAATTGAAAAGATTGATATCCGCATCCACATATGTAAAAATAATTGATATCCGCATCCGCAAATCCCATTTTCAGACATCCGATACATCTCTTATGTGTTTATGTTTGCAGAGTGGGACCATAATGTAAACATCACAGTGGTTTTTTTTAACATATTCCAAATTATTTAGAGAATGCAATGCGCATCCAAAACGTGTTTAACTGGACTCTGCACCCAGCTGTTGCTGACCATGTTAGCTATAGTGATATTCTGTGATTGGTCTGTGTACGTACAGGCAGTTTTCGTGTTATGATTTTGATTTTGCTGTATAGATTTGATGTAGAATACATTTAGTTTAGTACAGTATGTTAGAAATTTATAGTTTAGTACAGTATGTTAGAAATTTATATAAAATGCTAAATTAAAGTTAAGAGATGACGAACATGTCATATTTTGCCGTAAAAATGTTGGGGAGAAGTAGGGATGCATAATTTCTGGTTTATTTATTTATTTTGCAAGACCATGGTGAATTGACATTCCAGCACTGAATATCGTGTCTGTTTACAGCTGTTGGTAATTATTCAGTAGTAGTGGACTGCAGTGAAAAGGGAGAGTGGCATACAACGAGCAAGCTTGTTCCAAAAGCCTTGAAGAAAACTAAGACCTTAACACACACACAGGAGCCATCATCTCTGAGGGGGAGGATATATATATATATATATATATATATATATATATATATATATATATATATATATATATATATTATAGTGTGTGTTTTCAGGTTGTGTAAAATATGACTAATAATGACGGTATCCCAGGGAAAGCTTGAGGAGACTAGAAACAGTGTAGGAGTGATCTATGTACGTTGCTACATTATTAAATACATGCGTTTTGTTTTGAGTTATATTTCCATTTTCATCACAACCATTCGTAACAACAACAACAAAAAATCTTAGCACAGAAAACTTTAGTTATTTTCACTGAGAGAACCAGAAAGCTTAAAAAATCCCCTCTTACCATTCAGACTTTTGCTTTGTGTATCTTGCACCTCGACTTGACCAGTAACGACATTTTGAATTTTATTATTCTTGAAAATGTGACCAAGAATTGTGTGACGTTTTAGTGTTGCGGTGTATTAAAGTGCAAAAGTTCCCTGTACTTTGAGTGCTAGAAATAATAAGTATTATATTCTCCTTCTGTAGCTGAGATTAAGCTGTTAATAATATCCAGGGGGTCGATGAAGAGTTTTGCTTGCAAGAGTAATAAAGAGTATTATCTTTCTCCTCTTTACCAAAAGTGAGTCTATCACCTCATTCGAGATTAATCCCAACTTCTTCCCTGAAACTAGTCATTTTTGGTTTACCTCGGGCCTGGGCTAGGTGGAGACATTAGGTTGCTAGTTCCTGTCATCACTTGCCTTGAAAAGTGTAACGAGAATATAAAGTATATCAGGAACAAAAACATATGGTAAAAGATTTGCAGGCGTTCTTTTTCTAGGTCAGTGGTGACTTGCGAGTAAACTTTTGTGAACACGAATGGAAAAAAAAGGATGTTTGGACGACGAAAACTTAATGTAAATTAAACTTGTATGTTAAGAGCTGAGTGATATTCCTCTCACGAATGGCCAAGTAGCTGTATAACCCGAGGCTAGCTGATAAGTGTCAAGCGATAGAGATTATCTTTTTTTTTTTTCCTTTTTTTCTCTGGGGTATAACTTTCCTCATTAAGTCTTGTCCTATGCGATGTAGCATCCCTCGTGATGTTTATCAGCGGTAAAAGAGGCATTTAACCAACGCGATGGTCGATGATTTACTCGTGCGAGGTATTTTTATGAAGATTATTTAAAACTGATGAAATAGTGTCTAGTATACAATACAGTATTTGAGTTAACTGCATCTCTCGCTATCACTCACACACACATACACACACACACACACACACACACACACACACACACACATATATATATATATATATATATATATATATATATATATATATAATGTGTGTACAAACCGTGTGTGTGTATGTGTGCGTCCGAGGAAAGCGGCGGTGACTGGGGAAAGTGCAATATCATTATGAGCTTAAGCTTCCATGATCTACATGAGAGGTCAGAGAAAAGTCGTGACAGAAGGTGCAGTTGGGAAGATCTTTGCTGTCCCCGATTACGACAGTTTTTGTACAGTATACATACATACGAGTTTACACATGACCCGAGAAGAACAATAACAGATGGATGCAATATACGTTATAAAGGTCCGGTAGAACCGTTACTTGGTGCAAGAATCATGTTGAGAGTGACTGGTTGGGGTGGATGAAAGATGGACTATAGGACTAGGCCTTTATGCAGCTCTTCAATCAAGAAAGTAGGAAGTAAGCGCATTGTGTTGTTATAGGGTCCTATGAATTTTTTTCGTATCCTCATTATTGACATGAAGCATTGTTGTAACTTTATCCTGAAAATGTAAGATTGGGACTTGTCGAATGAGGAGAAAATAATGTAAAACTAGGGCTATTTTAAGTATGATATTTAAAAATGAGTTCACACGAACTGTGTACGTTCGAAGAATGGAAACTTGAAAGAAAACAGCACAAGAAATATTTCGGAAGAATCAAGTTGAAAGTGACAAAAAAAGAGAGACAAAATTGACGATAAAGTTGCGACCGTGGAGAGGACAGGGGCCAGGGCAGTCTTGGATTGTGGTACTCTCCAGTTGCCGGTTAGGCTTTTACATATCAGCATTATACTGGGTTTTCATCTGTGAGTAAATCGGTAGAGAGGCACCTAGTGGTGTTTTATTTTTCAAAGAAGCCTTCCTTTCGTACATAACACACACACATGTATATACATATATATATGCATATATACATATATTCATTGCAGAATAATAATACGGAATGAAGGGAATGAGATATTGAATGCGCTAAACGCAGCGGTTCTTAGCCTTTTGATGACTCCAGACCTCCAGTGGATTGCCCAATAGGTTCCATACCCCTTTATTTAAGTCCTATTTGTTTACAGTATAATTCAATATACTTAGTTTAATAAATACTTTATGTATGAATAGCTAGGAATAGAACATGCAAGAAAATCAGCAGTATTAATAGTTTATTTAGTTATTTATTTACAAAATGTACCAATGTATACATTGACACGTTAAAATCAAATATATACAAATATCCAGAAATCAAGTCCCATACCCCAAGCATGTGGTTCTCATACCCACAAGGGGTATGGTTACCCCCTGTTAAGAACCCCTGCGCTAAAGGAAAGTGGATAGAAGTATACTGAAGTGCACTATCACTAGCTTGTCATCAGTCAATACCCAATGCATGTTTTTGACTAATTGATCAGGCTCTCCATCACGTGCAAGGACAACTGTTTCGTGCAGGGGCATTCTGCGATCAGTAGTAGTGGTACTGAAACCACCGAATGTGTAAAGAGAACGCCAGGCATAGCCGAATATTCAAATATGCAAACCACAATATACTACTACTATTACAAGTCAAAGCTATGTTTTTTTTATGGTGTTTTTACGTTGCACGGAACCAGTGGTTATTCAGCAACGGGACCGACGGCTTTACGTGACTTCCGAATCACGTCGAGAGTGAACTTCTATCACCAGAAATACACATCTCTCACTCCTCAATGGAATGGCCGATAATCGAACCCGCGACCACCGAGGTGTTCAGAAGCAAACACCAAACCAACCACGCCACTGAGGCACTTAGTCAGTTCTATGGAAATAGTTAAACATTGCGACCAACATAGCCTGGGAAATATTTGAAGCATGACAGAAATATTTTCATGATGAACGCTCTCACAGAAAGATGTTTCTTAGCAAGTACCTTATATGCATGATTTACGAACCACGGCACGTTTTGGCTACAGGTGATTGCTATTGCAAGGCAATCGGTTTTCATGACTCGGTTATATTTTCCATTCAATGGTCGTAGGTACATTAGCAAATCGTTGGACGTTAATTAGAGGAAATTGCTATTAGAATTATTCGTAATACAAGTAGGAGGCATTAACCCGGTATGTACCCACCTTTGTCACCTACTCTCTAGACCTTGATAGTACTAAACATGGCGAAAGCTCTGTGGGACGCTATATACAATACTAGCTCCTTGGGGATTAAATTATTATATGCATCCATTTCTGTATTGTGCGGTCGACAAATTATATTAAAAACTATATCTTCGTGCGGCCGTCTACTTCACTTAGCACGATTTTACCCTGGACTTCGGCAAAGGTGGATACATATATACCGGGTTGATACCCAAGTAGGATGTGTGTATACGAAAGAAAACAATCTTTTCGGATATTTCCTGTACTATTAACCCTGCATATCATAATCAGTGCCACATTCAGCTTTAAACGTTGAGGCAAGGTCCACATCTCTTGTCTAAAAGTCTTCCACAGTAATAGTTATTTCATACACCTACACAATAAGGCCTCTCGATATCTCATCAGCTCTCCCGTCTACTATGCCATTCACCTCAGTCTTTTGCGCACACTCGTTTCCTTTTTAGGCTGTCCTATTTCCTCCATTCCTTCGAATAACCCACTTTTTACCAGCCTTTCGTCCTCATGAACGAACCCCCTCATAACACTCGGATACATCTCTTCACCCACGGTCACTTTTTTTTCTTTCTCTCTTTTTTTTCAACCACGTCGCATTTTCACATTTCTCACCTTTAACATCTCTCTTACACTACACCTAACATATACGGGGATTCAAGGCTCCCGGGAGTCAAATTTACACACACATTATATATATATATATATATATATATATATATATATAGATATATATATATAATATATATCTATGTGTGTGTGTGTGTGAAATCTACTGATCAACTTTTAGCAGATATGTATGGAGTTGTAATAACCACAGTGCTCTCTAACTTCTCGAATTCTTCACACTTTTTGAGTACACTTGTCAAGAATATGAAGTAATTCTGATGTCTGCAGCAGGATCAGAACCCGCATCCAGAGTATCAGAATGAGGACTTGTAGGAATGTTCCATTTGAGGTACGATATGTTTTCCCTGTTATGTGTATCTCTTTGCACGGGGGGGTTCGGGAAAAAGACAAGTCAGTTCCCGCTCATCCCTTGATCTGTAATCAACTCTTGTACATTAAAGGAATCAACCGGTCCCGAGTATGTCTCAACCTGCTTACATGGCGCAGTGATTCTCGTTCCAAAGCAGGACCTACAAGATGCTGAGACGAGGCCATCACAAACACACCCAGGGGCACAGCAAGACGTTCCCCCAGGGCACTGCAAGCAGGAATGCAACACCGGCACGCCGGCACCACGAGGGACAGGACTTGTTACAGGCTTTGGTTGGCCTCATGGCACAAGGAAGACCACATGGTTCAGCCTCGGCAGGTGTTAGGGCGATGTGCCCTGAGAAGTGTAGCTATGAGATGACACAAAGCAGTTTTCGAGAATGGTGTCGCTCTATGAGTGATTGGCTGGCCTTAGGAAACATCTCAGGAGAGAATGCACTTATCAGTATCCGGTTAAACTGCGATGAGAAGTTAAGGATGACTATAGATGCAACGCACTCAGAGGTTCAGTGGAACTCATTAACGACCTCTGAGGCATTTGACAGACTGGAGGAGATCACGACGAAGTCTGTGAATAAGGCAGTGGCATGGGACAAGTTTTTCTCAGCGCAACAAGGCGATCAAGAAACCGCGAAATCTTTTGTGCATAGGTGCCAACAATTGGCCTTAGATTGTGGGTTTAAGTGTCCCCATTGTCGAGCTGATCTGAATGATTTTGTGTTAGTTCAGCGGATAACAAGTGGTTTAAGCAATGTGGGACTTAAGCAAGAGATCCTACAGGATCATGAGGTTTTCAATACTGTGCAGAAATTGTTACGTAAATGTGAAATTTATGAATCTGCAGAAAAGGATAGTATTATCGCTCGTGGAAGGGCAAACGTAGCTAGTTTGGTAAAAGGGGATGAGATAGGCTTAGGCCTAGTTGAAAGTGGGTTAGAAGGTGAAAGTAAAATTATTGCTAGCTATAGGTCTAATAATAGTGACAAGGGACACGGCCGTGGCCGTAGTAGCTCGAAACCTACTGGTAACAGTAAGTCAGATACCAGGTGTAAAAAGTGTGGTGGTCGTTCTCATTGGCAGGGAAAATGTCCTGCTGATAATGTTAACTGTTTGCAGTGTGGTATTGTGGGGCACTTTGCTAAATTCTGTCGTCAAGGGGGGCAACAGCCCGCCAAAACGGCGCCTATTGTGGACGCGTCTGTTACGTCATGCACTGTTGCCTATCCACCTGCGGACAATCGCCAGGTAGGCCTATGTGCGGCAGTGGGGAAACTGCCGATGGTGAAAATAAAGGTTAAGCATGAGTTTCATGTGAGTGTGTCGTTGTTGAGGCTGTTCCAGACACAGGGGCAGAAGTGTGTATAGTAGGGGTAGATTTGTTACCAAAATTGGGTTTGAAGGTACCTAATCTCTCTCGGTGTAATGTCATTGTAAATCACGCAGGGGAGAAGTCATTGAGAATATATGGGTCTGTTGATATGCTAATAGAAATTGGGTGATAAATCAGTGAGCACTAGTGTTATCGTTGTGCAAGGTGCTACCCGTTTTTATATGTCTTTAGGAGTGTGTAAATCACTAGGTCTAGTGCATACAAAGTTTCCACCCCATCATACTGTCGCTACGTGATGACGTCACTCGGAAACCCTCTGCGTCGACTAACCCCCGCCAAACGCCTGAAGAAAACGTTCTCACACGGGTAGGGGGTGGTGGTCGTCAGCGCGAGATGCCATACGCTGCCACGGAGGAGAATGTCCCTAGGCTTAGGGGCTGGCTACTGCAACGTTTTGCGAAGACTACGTTCAACGTTTCAAGAAACCCTCTGCCGATGATGAAAGGAGCCCCTCACCACATTCACCTGAGGGAAGGTGCCATCCCCTATGCGTGTCATACACCTATACCAGTTCCTAAGCATTGGGAGGCCGATGTTAAGGCTCAGCTCGACGAAGATGTCAAATTAGGAGTAATTAGGGAGGTCCTGCTGGTACAGCTACGGACTGGTGTGCGAGGATGGTAGTGGTAGCAAAGAAAAATGGTAAACCACGGAGGACCGTGGACTATCAAGAGCTGAATAAGAATTGCAAACGAGAAACGCATCACACATGTGCTCCTTTTGACATGGTCTCGGGTGTGCCACTTCGTACATATAAGACTGTAGTTGATGCCTATGCCGGATTCCACCAGGTGCCATTAGATGAGGAGAGCCGACAGTTGACAACGTTTATTACACCATGGGGGAGATACCAGTATTGTCGAACACCTATGGGTCATTGCGCGGCCCCGATGCATACACGAAAAAGGTTCGATGACGTTATTATTGATGTACACAGAAAGTACAAGTGCATAGATGACGTGTTGTTATATGACGACAGCGTTGAGGGAGCCTTTTGGCATACTTATGATTTTTTGCAATTATGTGGAGATAATGGTATTACGCTGAATCCGGATAAATTCCGATTTTGTCAAAGACAGGTAGAGTTTGTGGGGTACGAACTTGATTGGGATAATTATAGACCTTCTAATGAGCGTATGAGTGCCATTAAGAACTTCCCCATGCCTGCAAGCCCAACTATCACGGATATAAGATCTTGGTTTGGACTTGTGAACCAAATTGCAACCTTTCGTGGCTGTAGCACCGGTAATGGAACCATTCAGGGATCTTCTCAAGAAATCCCCCCATCGGAAAGTTTATTGGGACCAACGCCTTCAAAACAGTTTTGTTGCAGCCCGGGACAGCATTTGCAAGATGTTGGGCGACGGACTGACATATTATGATAAGACAAGGCGCACTGCTGTTGTTACCGATTGGTGCAGAGAAGGAATGGGATTTGTTATATTGCAACAATATTGCAATTGCGAGGATCTCAATGCCCCTTTTTGTTGTAAGGGGGGATGGAAACTGGCATTATGTGGCAGCAGGCACCTGACGGAGGCGGAGGCCGGCTATGCCGTCATTGAGGGGGAAGCGGCTGCAGTAGTATGGTGCCTTAGGAAATCGAGATTGTTTTTATTGGGATGCCCGAATTTCATTTTAATCACGGACCATAGACCTTTGGTAAACTCTTTGGGGATAGGAGCCTAAAAGACATTGCAAACCCAAGACTACTAAGGTTGAAGGAGAAAACTATGCAATAGTGTTTTACCATAAGATATTTGCCGGGGAAGAAGAATTCGGCAGCCGATACGTTATCAAGATACCCAGTGATTCGCAGTGAAACTACCGTCAAAGACGAAGAAGAGGAGGAACTTATGAACGAAGTTTGTATTGCCTCCATGACGTCATCGCTGGCGGATGACGTCATTACTATGGACTGGGCTACCATGAGGGGGGAAGCAGAGAAGGATCCTGATTATTTACTATTGCAGCGACGTGTCAGCGAAGAGGGTTGGCCGTCGTCAAGGTCTCAAGTGGAGCCCTGCCTAAAACCTTTTTTCAATGTACGTGATAGGACTGAGTGTCATTGAAGGATTAGTCACATATGCATATGACGAGGGGCATGTTCGTCTGGTAGTTCCGGAGGCACTACGTTTACGCATTGCAACCAATTTACATTCAGGTCATCAATCAACTGACTCCATGATCAGAAGAGCACGACAGGCAGTTTATTGGCCTGGGATTGAGGGTGGGACTTCGGCAAATTATAGGGCACAGTGTCATGATTGCAACGTTGCGGCACCTTCGCAACAAAGGGAAAGTATTATATACACTCCCCCTCCCGAATATCCGTTTCAGAGAACTGTTGCAGATTTATTTCAAGTAGCAGGGAGGCAGTATATGGTCTACGCCGATCGACTGACTGGATGGATGGAAATTTATTTCTTCGCTAACGGAACTACATCCGCGAGAGATTGGATCCCAGTTTTTAGAAGATATTTTATGCAGTGGGGAGCACCTGAAGAAATATCAGTGGACGAGGGCACGAATCTAACGAGCATGGAAATGAGACATTTCTTTGGTAAGTGGGGGGTATCTATGAGAGTATCGTCTGCTCACTACCCCCAGTCCAACGGGCGGGCAGAAGCTGCTGTGCGCACCGCCAAACGAACATTAATGGGCAATACTCTACCTGATGGAGGGCTAGACAATGACAAGGTAGCTCAGGCAATATTGCAGTATAGAAATACACCATTACGTGGTATAGATAAGTCTCCTGCACAGCTGGCCATGGGTCGCCAACTTCGAGATTCGGTGCCAATGTTAAAAAGTTATCATTTCGTCACCGAGCATTGGTCGGAAACCTTGTCCGCAAGAGAGAGGGAAAGAAGCGTTGTTGAGCAACGAATATCATCCAAGTATAATGAGAAAGCCAAGGATCTTTCCCCCCTACAAATAGGGGAGAGGGTAGCTATCCAGGATGTGGACTACACGAGCCTGGAATAGAAGCGGGGTGGTTATTGAAAAGAATAGATACCGCCAATATCGCATTTTAGGTTTTAGACGGGAGCGGAAGAATTTCGACAAGAAATCGCAAGCATTTGAGATCCCTACCACCCACACCACCTGAGGGAGAACCTACTCCCACCGCCTCGGGGGAGGCTGGCCCAGTACCCACCCAGGGGAGAAGTAGCACTAGGGTACGTCGTCCCCCGCAATGGCACGATGATTATATTACAGAGTAATTTCATTTTAGTTGTGTTTATAAATATCCCCTAAACATGTCAAGTTTTGTGCATATACTTTAATCCTGATTATTTTGGGTTTAATAAGTGTTCCTCTTGTCATGTTTACCATTTATGTATGTTCCAGCGCTGTGTCCGAAGGACTATCTTTATTATAGCTGAATTCCCTTTGCTTCATATGTTACTACCTTTACCAGTTTTATTATTTTTGCAACTGAAAGGAGAAATCTATACTTATGTTTTAAATATACTAGTGTTTGCTTTGAATGGGGAGCTTTGATCTTAAAGGGGAGGTGTAGGAATGTTCCATTTGAGGTACGATATGTTTCCCTGTTATGTGTATCTCTTTGCACGGGGTTCGGGAAAAGACCAAGCAAGCAGTTCCCGCTCATCCCTTGATCTGTAATCAACTCTTGTACATTAAAGGAATAACCGGTCCCGAGTATGTCTCAACCTGCTTACAGGACTTTGTCAAGTGACCTCATTCTGATACTCTGGATGCGGGTTCGTAACCTGCGACAGACATCAGAAGTACTTCATATTCTTGCTTTCAGATCTAAGACTTTGCAGTGACAAGTGTACCCAAAAAGTGTGAAGAATTCGAGAAGTTAAGAGGCTACTATTATTACAGTTCACACGCATATATGTATGTATGTATGTACTATATATATATATATATATATATATATATATATATATATATATATAATATATATATATAGATATATATCACTTTGTCCACCCCTCCAATGGAGACAATTGATTAAATTTTGGTAGGAAATTAATATTTCAAGCCTAAGTCAAGAAGGGTATAACTTACAGTGTAAGCCACCAGAGAATAGATCGTCCATTTCTTGGAGAAAACGGAATTGAAGCCATGAAATTCAAAGGTTCGGTTGTATACTCCTAACCTGTGATCATTACATAAGCCCCTGTTTGAAGTCAGTGTTTTTCTCTGTTGTTGGACAGAGTTCAGAAGCCTGCTTCAAGCCTCTTCTCCCTTCCAGCATTTCAGCGCACCCAGGGGCCGCTTTGAGGCAAGTGTCGGTGCTGGCATAAGGCTGGCTAAATCTGAACGTGCCAACAGAGTCAGTGTCAGTCAGAATGACGCTCGACCTATCTGTCTTATCGGTGGCGTGTGTCCGGTTCAGTCACTCCCTGTCTCCCGCTACGAAGCTTGGCGGCGCCTTGCGCCTCCTCCCTCCCCCTACCATCCCCCGCCACTCCCAGCCCTCCCGGGCCTTCTCCCTCCTACTCCCTCTGATGACTGTTCAAGAGAGAGCAAGGACAGGATGTGTAATTGAACTTACGTGCTGTGCCACTTTTATACTTTCTTAAGAGCAAAGACAGGCCTGCTACTTTTATACCTAACAGTGAAGTCATTGGTAACTTTGATATTTTCTTAAGAGTGAATGTAGGTTTGCTACTCTACAGCTTTCTGCAGGCACGTTACACACACACACACACACACACACACACACATATATATATATATATATATATATATATATATATATATATATATATATATGTGTGTGTGTGTGTGTGTGTGTATTCATCATATACATGCGTGAGTTTTTTCTTTTATACTCAGAAATGTTACGTTGCAAATATCGTTTAATATCCAATACACTACATCTTCATCGGCGGGATTCGAACCGTAGCTTGGTTGAGAAACAACGATATACAATGGCTGAACACTGAGCCGTCAAGAGAGGTATGAGTTGATATGGACTCTGCAGTACATATACCTTTCAAATTCAGGTTCTGATCTTAAATAGGTATCAGCCCACCTTCGCAATGATAGTTCCTTGGTATGTTTGTAACTTAGGGCTAATTATGAATATTTGTCATTTAGGCGTGCGAGACTTGTTGGTATTCATGAGTATTAAATCAAGATATCTTTCAGTATCCATGCACTATACCTCTGGAATAACTTACACCCAAGGGGAATTATACCTGATGTTTGTGTGTGCAACTGAAATTGCTAAAAAAGTCGGTTGGAAATGAATTGTACGTTGTACTTCGATATTTTTAGTTTGTGAAGTTTTTGAACAAAGCCAACTTCGCTGTTCTTCCGTTACCAACAACAGTAATTGATAGATAACCTTGGGTCAACTGGATATTTGGTAATCCTTAGGACTAGAAAAACATAGAACGGAAATATAAAGTAAATTTCGCTCTTGAATACACTCGGACGATACACCTAGTTCGTTAGAAATATATATGACTCACCGTAGCACAGGTGTTTAGAGCAACACCTTAATTGTTGAATGTGTGTGTTTGCTGGCGCGCGAGAGAGATATATACGTTTTAGCCTTACCGATGCCTCGTAACTAGGTCTTCATAGAAATAACCGGTTGCTTTAAGGTGGCCATTGAAATCAAGCCAAACACATTATAGACCAAATTTCAAAACCATGGATTTCTCTGGCACCGTTTTGTTGCTGAGCAGCGAACAGTTCACGATACAAATTAGGATATTTTTAATGAAATGCCTTAGTTTCTTGTTTTCCACGTACACATTTCAAATAGACATGGATCATACAGTTTACTACTTAAATCCTCAGTTTGAGTCTGATCATCTTTCAATGGGCACTTGTCATTTTCACTTTTCTCTTTTATCATCCTCCCGTCTACAATGTTTCTTTTCAACTGACAAAGTTGAAGACATTAACCTTTACTTTCATGGTCATTATTTAAGGCTACTTTATTTCCACATTCCAGGCTTTGAAAGTTCTCGACTTCACCCAATATCCATTTTCTTGGTCTCTTTATCTTATACAGTTAATACACTTGACAAAATTCGAAATACACTCATAGTTAGTTATTAGTGTATTTTTGAAATGTTAGTGTTTCTTTTATCTGGCTTTTCTTATTTTGTGGTCAATGACGTCAATAGCTGCTATGGTGTTTCATAGTTACCATCACTTTCTGTAAAACCATATCATCATTTGGTTAACGTACATGCTTTCTCAATACGCTCATGCCTCTGATAGTGGAGGCATGTACGCACATAATGCCCGTCACGTTAACTTCTGTCCCAGTTCAAGCAATCTGCCCCATTATAGTGAAGTTCTTTCACCCAGTCCTTTTCTTATTACAATACTACCTTGTTTCATCAAACGCCTGTATAAAAGCCACGTTCACTGACCAGAATCCCCAGCCACTTTCTGCCACATAAGCTTTCTCTTTCTCTCTCGTTCTAGCACACGCACTCACACCACTTATCCTGAAGACATTTTTTATTTACCTTGATCGAGTGTTAGCCCTGTCCTTATGCCCTTAATATACGACACAGCGCCCCGTCCGGCAATCCGATGAGGTAGTAGCGAGAAATGAAGGTCTGTCTATGAGGTTGGTGAAGCTCCCACTGAGATTCCATTTCGCCCACTTGTTGGTGAATCATGCTGCCTCTTATCATTTTTCTCTCTCTCTCTCTTTCGTGTTGATAAGATAGGTTACTGGCTGATGGGAATCCCTCCCCGCTTTTTATTCGAAAAATATGCATTTGTGTGTGGTTCATTTGGAGGTTAAAATTCACATGTATGGGAACTATTTTTACTGTATTATAATTATTATTGGTGGTTACATACGCATCCACAAGCCTGGCGCCCAGGGTCGTAACTGTCCCCTGCTGCAGTCCCAACTATGATGAAGCTGCTATAGTCTCCCATTCTTTTCTAACCTTAGTAGCGTCCACCACAGCCGTTTAACTACTAGGTACACAATGCACTGCTTAGTTCCACATTATGGCAGGCAAGAATGCTACCAGTTACTTCATAAGCCCCATAATTGTGTTTGTTTATCTTTATATAATATATTATATATATTATCTATATATATATATATATCTCATATTATATATACTGTGTATACCATAAGGAATATGCTTCCAGTTCTCAGCAGACGTTTTTGGAACCTTTTCAATGTGAGATGTGAGGCTCTCTCTCTCTCTCCGTCTTATTATATATATATAGTATATATGTACGTGTATATATATGCATACATACATTCATACATACATGCATATATATATATATATATATATGTGTGTGTGTGTGTGTGTGTATTTATGTGTATGCCTGCTTATACGTATATATATATATATATATATATATATATATATATATATATATATATATGTGTGTGTGTGTGTGTGTGTGTGTGTGTGTGTGTGTGTAATGTGCGATCAATTTTTCCCTTGTAGTACTGTTAGTAACAAGGAGACTAAACTAGCAGTCCCGATAAGTGTAAAGAGCATGAAGTGTGACCCTCATTCAGATGTCTCGAGAGTGATCTCATCCTGCCTTATCTGTATTATTTGGCCTTTAGAAGCTCATGTTCTTTGTCTCGTTGCGTACTTTACTAGAACGACTGCGCGAATGAATAAAATCACAGAATTCCGTGGATACATTAGCATTTGCGGTGTTGTTAAGGAAGTCGATGTCTGCCAGTCATATGTTACAAATGTCAATGGTTGTTATTACTGACGAACTGCTTATTCTGAGCTGTAGTACTTGTTTCAGCTTATATGACTTGCCCCTTATAGTGAATAAATAGCTGTTGTGAAACAAATGATAGTTAAAAAAAATAGTCATAAAGTTGATAGACAAATCCACAGTTATTTATATGTATATATATTTAAAGATAAATCTGTACATATTTATCTTTTAAATATACATACACATACACAACTGAATTTGGTTCCCCAATATAATAATAATATAATAATAATAATTTGTGGAAAGACGAACAACCGTACAAATCCAACATTGATATATTAGTATTGGCTGTGTTACACTGTACATGCTAGTACCAATTCTCGGGACACATCATCACTCCCATTGAGGGGTTAACAGACCGACGGAGAACGCAGGTGTTTTAAAAGATTCGTCAACCGGCTGATACGATAACACGGCGATAACGCCCTCTGTAGTCGCGAATTGGCAGCACGAACTCTTCCGGTCACACTGTATTTTGTAAAAGTCGCCCTCGTAGAATTGTGCGTGGAAGGTCCTCAGACTTTTCTCGCTCTATTGCGAAATTGTGGCAGACACGCCCAGAAGGATAGATATTCAGCTCAGTGACAAGTTCGCGAAGCAATGCCTTGACACCACACCGATGTTCATTTTGAAAACTAACTCCAAATGTACGACAATTGTGATTCCAATATCACCAACGGCTCTATCTATTAACCTCATGTGGAGATAAAAATGACGTGGCAGAGATATGTTTCTAATCTTAATGACAATGCATCGGCATTCGCTTATTATTAATGTGTTATCATCCATACCAACCACATTTACTATCCTCACTTGGCTATAATGGCTCAATACACATTTTCCAGCGTACAGTTCTACGTTAATGCCGTTATTTAAGACTTAATGCGGTTTTTCATAATGATCAGTATCATTGCTTCTCTTAGTCTCTAGTTTCTATACAATGAAACTCGGTGCGTATCCATATCCATTAATTTTTGGTCCTATAAGAGTACTAGGTGTACTGAGGTTACCTTAGTCCGGTGTCTGGGACATTACGTAACGACCCTAAAGTCGTACTTTGGTTTAATGGTGTGAATATTACTTATAATTTGTTTTGATTAGGTATAGCCTAAAATTTAATGGAGCAATTTTTTTCATAAAAATTCAGTAGCATTGTAATAATATTTTTTTTTAATATTCAAAATTTATAGCTGTCATAATTGCATTATATATAATGTGTGTCATAGAATACATAAAATCACTTGCATCATCCGTTCATCGAAAAAAATTCCCATACCAGTTTCCCACAATAATAATGAAAATAAGAGTGAATGCATAGATACATGCACACCCTGCATTACAAAACATTAATTCATACTAATAAACCTTTCTAAGGAATTATTGAGGGAATTAGCAAAAGTATATAGACTAAATTACTTCCAGTTTTCCATGGAGAACTGTTTTCCACCAAAGGTTACATCTTATTCGATTTCGTCAAGTAATTATTATATTTGTACAAGGTACTATAAGTAAAAGGTAACTGTCTCAGACATATTTTTTAATGGATGCATTTAAGTATACGCTTATTCTTTTATGTAACTGGTCAACTTTTTAAATTTGCAGTTTTTATTTTTAAGCCTTGTATAGTCGTTCAGACTAAATCAATATTTTCAAGATACATTGATGTATTGGCAGTATTTTAAAATAACGTGCAAAGCGTTTATGGCATGTCCTTAATGACTTTACTATCAAAGTAATTTATTTGAAGTGGGTGATTTTCTTCAAGGTTACTTTGCTTTGAAACGGAGTTGGAATCCTAAATTGTCTTCGCCACATTCCACCATAAGGGCTGAACCTTAGACGAGGAACAGTTTTTAAGACTCGGTGACTTGCTCTATCGTAAAGGTCTGGAACTGTGATATCAAATTACGCTGGCCTTATGCCGTCAACAGCTCTTGTTCTTATGAGCAGCTTGTAGTCAGAGTGTGGAGCAAAGTGTACGACCCATAACTAAAAGGCCCCCACGATATGCCACGCCTATGTAGCTACCAGCACGGTCTAGACCGTGGCTACCAGAACAATCACCCAGCCTTTACAATCAGTCCCGTCTTATCTTCCTCGCTATCTTAAAAATGGTTTGTCATCGAGGTTTTATTTGATTATTGATGTTATCTTCAGATAGTATTACATTAACACTGTTTGATCACTGTTATCTCTGAGAAAAAATTCAGAGAGCCTTATTTCAGAAAGTACTAGAAAACAAGAAAAAAAAAATCACTTACTCCACTCATGGTTGCTGAAGTTTTTACTGAGGTCCAGGAAAGAGGAAGATGAAGAAGGAGAAATGTTTGGGCTGACTGGAAGGGTCGTCTGGATGGTCCTTTTTTTCGGGGTTACGGTGAACGTACTGTTTCTTTCAGGATTTGTCTCGTAATAAGGGCGGATGGCTACGACAGCTGCGCCGGACTCTGCTTTGTCACAATCAAACTTTTGATAGATATTCTGAAATAACATCTTTAGGGCACATGACGAGAGAGCCGAGAATTGAAACTTTTAAGAAGGAATGATAAGAGCGCCACCGGAACTCACAAGATTTTAGAAATACCTCCGGTCTCTCTCTCTCTTTCTCTCTTTCTGATATCTCTCTCTATAACAAACAGCGCCAAATAAATAATAGGAGAGATTAGGCCATTTATTACATATGTGATGTAGCTGACGTAGTTAAAATCATACTACGTAGATATGCTAATTAAAGCTCCTCCACAGATTGTCCCCCATTTTTAGAACCATGGTAAATGTGAACGGAACCCGCCTCATTCATACACATAATGACATGATATGAGTGGATATACAGCATATGTCAGTTCTACTCTCTCAAATTAAGCGGTTTTGTACAATTTATTTAAAACCATAAACCTTTCATAATGGAATTATCAAGCAACTTGTTGATTAATGATATAGAATATAGAGGAGACAGGGGACTTAACGTAATGGTAAATTAATTGTAACTTTGTGTCATGGCTTTAGCTATGATTATTATTTTTTCGTTGCAGCCTTGCAATGTCGGTAACTTCGTAGATTTATCGGGGCTGCAACCTGACTCCCGAGAACTGATCCCCACTACCCTGTTTTCTTAGGCTGAAGCAAGCCCATTAATTGCCAGGTTCCTCCAAATGTCCTCTGGGATTATTCCCAGTACCCCCAGGAATCAAGGTACTACTTTCACGTCAACTGTCCATATTCTCCTTATCTTGGTACTTTTCTATCTCATCTTCCTTTGACCTGAACTCTTATGTCCCATGGTGTGGCTACAACTAAGATCTAGAGAGTATACTCTCTGGACCTTGGCTACAACTATATAAGAGATATGGTTTCTTTACTACATGACCAGTCCTTATGATCTTCTAGACTACCTGTACACAAGGGAATCCAAGCTCTTAGCATCTTTTCCAAATATGCAGGAATGTGAGATGGTTGATGACTGTGCACTGCTTTCCAAATTGGTAGCCATCTGAGGGTGCATCCACACTAGTAAAACTTTTCAGAAATAGTTTAGCAACTTATGGCACACACATCACAAACAGGTTGATTATAAGTCAGTGACTTAACGATAGTTCCAACCAGTGTTGCATACAATTATCCAGCATTTGGCCTAAGCTAATAAAAGTGTACAATATAATCTTAGACCTATTCTTAGCTGGAACTGGTACGTGAATGCTTAATAGTGTCAAGATATCTTGATACATTGTGAAAGTTATAATCAGAACATAACTAGACCCATAGCAATTGTATTGATTCAAAGTCGTCATTAAAACATCTGTGTTTTACTATTACTATTAGCAAGAGTAGTAGCACTGTATTTCGTTGGTATCAGTAGTATGCTTATTATAATAATTTTATCTAACAACCTTTAGGATATGAGATGTTAAACTTTGGTGAAAAGAAACTTTGCAAGTTACACTGGACTGTTATTATAATGGCCTGTTGAAGCTTAGATAAGAAAGGAAATCGTATAAGGGAGGGCTCTTGGAAATCCCGCCGATAGTATAGTACGTTCGGTGTGCAAATACCAACCTTACACGGGCACGACGAGTGGACAGGTTACCGTTTATCGCTTCACCAGACACTTAAAAATATGGCTGAAAGTGAATTAGTTCGACAGTAATAAGTGCGCTTTCTTTCGTTCACTTCGATTCGTAGATAATATGCAAAGACAATTTGAGGTTACCTTCCTTGATCACTACTGATGTGTCACTAGATTATTTTTACAGTGATTAATCAACACTGTTTGGGGGCTCGGTAAGATTTAATCAGTTTGAGTTTTTTTTTTATTAAGCTAACTCCATTTATCCATTGAATGAGTATTTACTATTGTACAAGAAGTGAGTACCATCCTTTTCCGATTCCTTCATCGTGAGGCCCATAATGTTGAAGTGAAGGTGCGTGATGAAATTTGATCCGTACTATATTCTTTGCAACTTAACCGTGACCAAGATTATTTGACAGTTCAAAACACCCTGAGGATGTTAGCGCCAAGCTTTATGAAAGGGTTTTTTCTCAGTAATTTTCTAGGAACTCCGCCATGATTCCACGCTATTGGACATAACATAATCTGTATGCCATTGCCTCATGAGGATAAGAGAATTGCATCAGTTTGTAAAGAAAACCCAAAGGAATTCTTTCCGCATGTTTATAGTTGAAAACCCATAAGAAATAGCATAGGTCCCCAAGGGGCAATAGAGGAAACCTGGTGAACTCAGAAATGGAAAAAACAGATTTATTAAATAAGTTTTTTACTACTTTTTCCACAATTGAAAACACAACCTCAATACCGAAACCTGCTACTAAATATGAATCGGCAGAACCTTTGGACAAAATAATATATACAGAAGAGGACATTAAAAATAAAATCGACAAACTCAACGAGTTCAAATCTCCTGGCCCGGATGGGATCCATCCAAGAGAAATTAAAGAGCTAAAAGATGAGATAGTTCCTCACCTATATAAACTCTGCAGAAAAAAGTGCAGAACAACGAAAGGCACCAAATGGATTGAAACTAGGTAATGTGCCTCCAGTTTTCAAAAAAGGTCTAACGTCGGTAGTTTGTAAGATTTTTGAGTCCATAATTTCAGATCAAATTGTGGATCACATTGATAGAAACTAAACAGCCAACACGGTTTCAGACAAAACAAATCCTGCCTATCAAACCGCTTGGAGTTTTTTCATAACATGCTTGGTATTTACGACAGTAGTGGAGCAATAGATATACTCTACTAAGATTTCCAAAAGGCCTTTGACAAAGTTCCACACAAGAAACTAATGACAAGAGTTACAGCTTTAGGAATTGTTGGAGAAATAGCCGACTAGATCGAAGACTGTTTAACTTACAGAAAACAGAGAGTTGTAATAAATGGTGAAGGATAACAATGGGCAGATGTGACAAACGGGGTTCCTCGGGGTTCTGTCCTTGGCCCTCTCTTGTTTTTTATTTACATTAATGACACAGATGTAGGATTAACTAGCAGGCCAGCCAAATTTGCAGATGACACCAAACGAAGGTGTGAATGCAGCAGACCCAGATACAGTGGAAAGTTTAAGAAATTGTCTAAAGAAAATAGGAGAGTTGTCAAAAAGATGGCAAATGCCTTTTAACTCTGATAAAAGTAAAGTGTTACAAATAGGAACAACCCTCGTGACAACTACATGCTGCTTGGAAATGACATAAGTAGTGTAGAACAAGAAGAATGGTGTAGAACGAAATCCACAAAGCAATGTATAAAAGCTGAAAAGAAGGCACAAAAACTAGTGGATACATAGAGAGACAGTTCAAATACAGAAACAAGGAAACGGTGCTGCAGCTCTATACATCAATAGTTAGACCTCATCATGAATATGCAGTACAGTTTTGGTCACCAACACTAAGAAAGGACAATTATATTAGAAGGGGTACAAGCAAGAGCCACAAAGTTAATTCCATCCATCAGGCAAATAGGCTGCCAAAGATGACTAGAGAGCCTGACCATGTATGACTTAGAAACACAACGATTGCGATGACAACAAATAGAAACATTCGAAATACTGAAAGGCATAACTAAAGTAGATAGTAACCTATTTACGTTAAACGAAAACCAGACAAGAAATAATGGAGGGAAAGAGAACTGAAGAGATACAACACTTTCCATTGTGGGAACTTTACATACAAGATATGTGATACATGGAATAGACTGCCACCAGAAGTTGTAAACAGCAACAGTGTGGAAGAGTTTAAAAGAAAGTTAGACAAAATCATTATGACACTGTGAATGAACACTAAAACTTGCTCTAAGAGATAAGTGAGCACACGATGTCTCCTCGGATGGACTAACAAGTCTTTGAGACATCCTAATATGGACCTAATCCTTGTAACTCCTTGTAGCTCTTTTGCATATACCATCGTGGAGGTAATGGTAAATTTTAGGTTAAACGTCAAAGGAAATTTCTCATGGGTTAAGTATAACCTTTTTCCCTTTCTGAAAATATTATTTACTATTAAATTGAATTTTGAATCGTAATTGTTTTTGGTGTGGTATAGTTGACACATTTACTTGATGCTACGAAACTGTCACTAAAATTCATCCATGTATATATTTAATAATTAAATTTCAGAAGAGGTTTATTTTTATTTCCAGAATGGAACTTCACTGTAGAAATATATCGATTAGCCTGGACGGGTTTATTTCTTTGAAAACGTCCCATCCCGTAACCCTTCAAAAGACTGATGGAATTCAAAATCACACCCAGGAGACACATGCAAATTATCTGTGAGTTTTAGGATAACACTCATGATGACTAAAAACAAGTTGGTATGGCAGGTTACGTAGTATCTTTGGGTAGCCAAGGTAAAAGTGCATGCCAATCGACTACTTCCCTCTTTAGAGAATTTCTGCTGCATTTTTTGGTGCTCATTGCAGTAATGGTTGTCTTATAGTATGAAATAACTTTTAATTGCTGTACGAAGAAGTCAAGTTCAACAGATTCATGAACAAGGTGCCTTGTAAGGAATCACACAGGAATTTTTTTATCCTTATCCGTATGGAATGGGCTCTGCGATTTTCTTTCCGTGAGTGTCCTGTGTGAAGATAAGTTGGACTGAAGGGGAGTATGGGCGTTCCTTTGGATGATTAAATTTCTTAGCCGAGTAGAATCGGCGTCGTAAGTGAGATTTTACACGGGTTCATCATTATCATCTCTGTTTATTGCATATATGGTTAATCAGAAGAGCACCACGTATTAGTCAGGTACTTTTTATAGTTTTCTTGAACATTCTGTTTTTGGTGTCGTGAAATTTTCATTGATGTCTTTCATTGCTTTTAAAAGCCATTAAAGATTAAGTAGTATGGACATGGTCCTATTGCATGGAAACATATTCATTATTGTTTCACTGGCCCATTAATTAAATCCAATAACTTTCTCGGTAAACTATTAGAAAGACCTCTGTGGAAACTTTTACCTGTTGTAAATACATAGTAAAGTACAAGCACCCTCTTGTAGCTTTTTTTTCCTTTCTTTTTTTGTCATACTGTAGGCTATATCTTCTTTTATTTTCCCGAATTAGGTAGAACTAAATAATTACTGACTTAATACACACACACAATAGGCTGTTTGTGTAACAACCGTTGGGAATAGATGAATAGATAGCCATAGCATTCGACGAAATCTGATGCGTCGAGACCCGAAACTCCATAGTATACCATAAATTAACTATAGAAAATGTAATATTAATACAGAAAACTTCTGCCATATTATTAATGGAAGACTCGTTAACTGTGAGTGACGTCGTACAAAGTTAGTTGTCTTCCTGCTATATTGTTATAGAGTCAAAAGGATGTATAAATGTAGCCACGTGTAAAGCCAAATCATGGTGTAGAGATATAATAATATTACTTGTGGGTACTGTACTGTACCTATATTGATTATGTCAATTGTTCTGCTTTACATTCGGAGGCTACCATTCACTTTAGGACAATTAAGATAACATGTATCATTTCTGGTCTTGGCCTAAGCTAATAAAAGTGTACAATATAATCTTAGACCTATTCTTAGCTGGAACTGGTACTTGAGGTCAAAGACGGACGAATTTTCATCCTGAGAAGGTTGAGGAATGGAATCTGACACCCGCTCTTGCTTTAATGCTTATTAGTGTCAAGGTATCTTGAGTAGTGTTTTACAGTAGCTGGATACATTGTGAAAGCAAGCATCTTACTCCTAATTGTTCACTTCAATAACTAGTTCTCAACATTTTTCTTTCGTCTCTGACTGGTTCCTAACTATAACCTGTTCCCTGTAATACAAAAATTTATGTAGGACAGCAGTTTTGTGCCAAACAGCACACAGATCGTAAAATAGTCTATACAGTTACACAGCGCAGGTAGTTTGGCTTTACATTCATAACTAAAGTGGTATTTAACTCAAGAATTGACAATTATTAAAAGAACTCCAAAAATTCATGGGAATAGTAACATACTACCACAAACCATAACACCCCTCTATCACACCCTCAGTAGAAACTTCGTGATTCTTCAGGGGTGCCCTATCCAACAAGAAGCTCACCATGGGTACCATCAGTAGTAAAACTAAACTCCTCTGTTCCTAGAGTAAAAATAAAAAAAAAAGTAACATCAGAAGGGAAAAGTTACAGCATCTTTGGCAGGGAAATTCACAATAGCCATTTCCTGTGTCAACTTGAAGGTATGATCTTCATCCTCCTGTCAGACCATCAACCACCACTTGTCCACACCTAAAAAACAGGATGTATCCTCTGCCTGTTAGAAATTGTCAGCCATCACCAAATTCGGGTATACCGTGTGACCTATTCCCAAGCAGCTATCTAGGGGTCCAGCTGGGAACAAATTATACGTTATGAACTCCGAATACCCCACTACAAGTTCGTAGAACAAGAGACTGCATCATCACCACAAGCATAATATGGGACTATCTTCTGCAGTACTTGGACAGACTGCTGGTACCCTTCAGAAAAAAAGTGTTTGATCTCATTTGTGGACGAGCCCATCCATTCAGCAGAACAACGGTCAAAGATTTTTATGGCATGAAGCAAAATGAAACATTAAAACATGGACAAAACAGGGCATCAAGAGCCAAAAGAGTAAAATACTTCTCCCACAAGATCAGGCTTTTAGCAAATTGCCACCGCCCCCTCCCCCACAACAGTTCAGGCATCTCCACATCAGCCTAATGGGATTCCTACTTCCATGCAACAAGTTCATATGCATCTTCACAACAACAGAAAGGTCCATTGGATGACCAGACGTAATTTCAATAACCAACATAATGAGTGCCTGCGCTGAGACTCTCTTAGACAGTTAGGTCAGCTGTTTTGTAGCTTTTATGCGAAAGAACCAGTTGCTCTGTAACCGTTCTCTCCAAATTTACTTCCTTTGTTTTTCTGTATCACTTTCCTCTAGACTATAAATTCCTGTACACTATAGTCCCTGCTAAACTTTTCATTTCCTCATGCCACTATAAGTCCTTAAAACCAAAAATGTTTCGCTCTCTATGGTCTTTGAGCCAGTGGCAGATTTCAGTGGGGTGCGGGAATTGTCTCGTGCCCCCGTGCCCCCAACCCCATGGATGTCAATAATGGAACGTAGTTTTCTTTCAGTATATCATTATTAGTAGCAAGAATTTGCCTATTTAATGATTATTTCAGCAACAACAACTGTACAGCAACTACTGTTGTGTGTGTGTGTGTGTGTGTATATATATATATATATATATATATATATATATATATATATATATATATAGTGTGTGTGTGTGTGTGTGTGTGTGTATATATATATTATATAGATATATATATATATATATATATATATATATATATATGTATATTTGTTGTTGTTGTGTGTGTGCGTATCTTATATACTTATATATATATATATATATACTATATAAAAATATAATGTATGTGTGTGTGTGTGTGTGGTGTGTGTGTCTACATGTTACACACACACTCACACACATTGATAATCCTAAGTGGCTCCCAGGAAAGATTTCTAGATCCGCCACTGAGTCTGCCTTAATTCTTCGGGTTTACCTACTCCTTCATTTTCCATGTATTTAATCCTAGTCCATTTTTCATCCAATTTTTCCTATCTTTCTTATCAACTAACGGGTTGTAGTTACACTAGCAGCCACATTTTCACTTCTCTACAATATGAGTTTCCGCTGAGTATAGGTAGTACTAAAAACTCAGTTTCTTTTAAACGCACGCTCACATCAATTTAATTATTTGATTGTTGGTACTGGGCCCAAAAAAATTCTTTTGTTTTGATTTTCACGACTAGTCCATATTGTCTTACAAGTACCCAAAATTCATGTTACCAATCGCGGGGAATCTTGGGAGTACCAAGGCTTGGTATTAATCTTCTTTAATTCAACTCTGCAGAGTTCATTTAGTGTCCGACGATGTTTACTTTCCACTGTTTGGCGTTGAATCAAATGAAGTCTGTCTGATCAGTGTACCTGAATAATTCACCTTCTATTTATTATTAATTCTGGCTTCTTTGCAACATCATTCCATTTTCTTGACAGCTTAGCACTATTTGTAAGCGCTTCAGTGGCATGGTTGGTATGGTGTTTGCGTCCCACCTTGGTGGTCGCTGGTTCGATTCTCTGCCATTCCATTGAGGAGTGAGAGATGTGTATTTCTGCTGATAGAAATTCACTCTCGAAGTGGTTCGGAAGTCACATAAAGCCATTGGTTCCGTTGCTGAATAACCACTGGTTCCATGCAACGTAAAAACACCATACTAAAACCAGTCTATTTGTTGGACTAAAAGTGCCAGTCTGCCTTTTCTTTCTTTTTTTAAAAGTTATGGTGATTTTGGTAGCTTTTGACAGTTGCAATGATGGTAAAGTTGGGGAGTGTATGGCAAAGTCTGGGTTTATTGACAGGTCCACTGCTGATAAACGTCAGTTTTTTAGGTAAAAGCTAGGGCGTTTTTTTTTTTTTTTTTTTGATAGGGGCGATCAATATCAGCAGAATTTGGATAACTTTTTCTTTATAGTTGGTCGAATTTGGCAAAAGTCGGACAGATCTTTGAAGAGGGCGGTGTTGGGAAAAGTTGTGGGGATTTTGGCAAAAGTTTGAATTTATTACTGGGAGATTTCTTTTTTCATTTTGACAGGAACGACCTTGGTAAATTAGGTGTTTTTGTCCGAACGATATTGGTAAAGTTGCGTGTTTTTGTCCGAACGATAGTGGTGAAGTTAGGTGTTTTTGTCCGAACGATTTTGCCAACGGGTCTCATGAGCTGTTTCCACTTTCTCTGCCCGAGATGCAGGCCTACACTCATCCGAGAGGGAAAGTCCATTGACGCCGTTTCTCTTACGGTGCCAATCTATAATTAGACTGCCTTTAGTCAGTCTCGATTTCTATTCTACAAAAAAGTAAAGAATATTCACACATACACAACATGGGCATGTTGGTGTGTGTTCATACGTTAATTACGCTGCATCTTTGTCTCTCCCATTTTCCCTTTTCATGTTTTTTACATCTTTTCTACTCTCTCCTCTCTCTCTCTCTCTCTCTCTCTCTCTCTCTCTCTATCTCTCTCTCTTCTCAGTCTCGTCTCTCTCTCTCTCTCTCTCCAGTCTCCTCTCTCTCTCTCTCGCTCTCTCCTCTCTCATCTCTCTCTCTCTCTCCTCTCTCATACGTAGTATACGACATGCGCATATATATATATATATATATATATATATATATATATATATATATATATATATATATATATATATATCAACAAGCACGAGTTTTGTTTTTACCGTATCCACTGAGAAATTGTATAAGCAAAGTTTCCTTTACTTATTCTTGTTTACTTTCACAGTCTTTACTAGCATGAGTTCTCTTTGCGATTTATGCCTATGACGAAACTTTAGTCCATTGGGGATTATGATTTGTGGTTTTGTTGGTTATTCAATAATTGTTGCATTTTTTTCTCGGTGCTTCCTCTGCCACCGCAACCATCTATTAATGCATCAGCTGATTTGAAGGAAAGTATTTTTGCCAATAGATGGAAGTGTAAGCAGTACTGAAATCTAACGTCAATAAAGTAAAACGTAAGCTTTGAAAATTACTGTATTAAAAATATATCTTTAAAATGCCCTTATATTAATGTATATTTACCATTAACATATTTCATAAATTTAATTAAATAAAGATAGAAATATAAATAGCTGATTTACTGCATGTTATGAATAAAATTGTGCCGTTGAAAATATTACTGGAACGGTATCTGTTTTGGCCTGGGATGTTGTCATCACAGGGAAGTAGTGAAAGAACGAAGGGTTATGGTTAGACTTCATTCCATTTATTCTTTGACTGCACTCCTCAAGGTGGCGTAACTTGTGTTTATTTATATATATTACTCCATAAAACTGTGTATTCTTTGCTTTATCTATCAACTTGAAGTTATACGCCATAGGCTGAGTAAAAGTGCTGTTTTCACGCGTGTTAAAATGCTACGGAATACGGCATTGCGGTGATGATGCAAGTTGAGATTAAAATCCCAAAATAGATATTATTCATTTCGGGAATTTACTGCAGCAGCGATGGCCTATTGTGGTTTTAGATTAGGCACTTCGCTAACGGTGTCACCATAGTCCGTTCACTTCGAGCCCTTTTTTTTTTTTTTAGAATGGCTTCGGGACCTGGCCCAATGTTCTGGAAGATATTGACAGGCCTCTCTTCTACTGGCGCCTAGAATTTTCACCAGTTTAATTAGCCCCATAGATGTCTTATCCTGCTTTTATTTGGCGTCCTCATCTTGCCTACGCCGTAAAATTAATCCTTCTAGGATTTATGGAAAGGTGGCTGATTTCAGGATATATATTTGTAGGGCCAGTTTATTAAATACCTACACCTGGTCGCCTCATGGCTAACCATGAACTAGGCAATCAATGGCCATAGCAGTTTCGTACGAGTATCGCAGCCTAGGAAAATATTATTAATATTTCATAGGGTAAGCTAGTTATAGCCTATGTTACTGGTGTGTTTGGTTTCACAGTTACCTACCTACCTAGGTATCTTGCTTAGGTTAGACTGTTGGTATTAATAATCAGCTCTTTAGGTTGTAAGCCTGCACCAAAGCGTAGCCTATACTCTGTTTTTTTCCATCTGTCCATCCGCCTGTGGTGTTTGCGCATGGTAACACTGTGTCCCGGGCTTTAAACAATATCCTATTTCGAATATTAACGGTGTAATTCGGGCACAGTAAATTATTAAAACACTTTTCAGTTGCTAATGTATACCCAGATAGCCTATACTTTTATTTACCTGAAACTTACACATAGCATAGGGTAAAAAACCGCATGGTACACGGGTGGACCATGTACGATCAGCGTGAACAACCCCAAAAAAAGTACATTATAACGCGTCCTGACATCGGAGATGGCTATCCGACGCGACTTGTTGTTGGTGAGAAACGGAGCTAAAGACCTCTACTCCGGTGTCAGGACGCGTTATAATGTACTTTTCTTGGGGTTGTGCACATTGATCGTACATGGTCCACCGCTGTTCCATGTGGTTTTTTACCCTAATAACCTATTTCGAATATTAACGGTGTAATTCGGGCACAGTAAATTATTAAAACACTCTTCAGTTGCTAATGTATACCCAGATATACTTTGATTTACCTAAAACTTAGACATAGCGTAACTATTTAAAGCCCGGGATGCAGTGTTACCATGCGCGACCACCACAGCCAGATGGACAGAATGAAAAAAAACAGAGTATAGGCTCAGACCATACTGGGCTTGAAGCTTTGGTTATCTGAAGTATAATCCAGTCTAGCTTTGATTAAATTGGGAAATGACCTCGAGCCTATGACCCCCAATCAACATGCTCATCAATGTTCAATGTTTATGGTAGGGTAATGTTAGAAAACTGATTCATACCTTGGTAAAACTGGAGACTAGTTACTACTGTGGCCCTCTGGTTTCCTTTGGTACCAGTTTATATGCAAAAAGGGGGCTATGTCTAGTTTCAGCCCCGATGGGTGAATGTAAAAAAATAGGCCGAAGACAGTAAATACAATTAAGATAAACAAAAGGCATAAACATAAACAATAACATAGACTAAAGGCAGTGAATATTCCAGTCTTACCTGGTGGGAATAACAATAGCCTAGGGTAAACAACCGCATGGACTGGCCCAACACACCGACGGTCACGGATGGCCACCCTTCGAAAAAGTACTTATAACGCGTCCTGACACCGGAGATGTTCATCAATCGCGACTTGTTGGTGAGAGATGCAGCTAAAGACCTCTACTCTCCTTTCGAAGTAAGTATTTTCTCCAAAGTTAGAAATTAAGGCCAAATTTAAAGCATTAAACAGAGGGTAGTGAAAAGGGTGTCCAACGCAGTGCAAATTTCTCCAAAACGCTTTCGAAATTTTTACTTATGCCTAAATAACTTAAAAGATCGACGCCATCTCGATGTTTGCGGAGTCGCTTGTGTCATCAAACTTCCCATTTCCTGATAAATCTGCACACCACTTGTACCCATAGACGCTGGGGCACTTTCATCACAACAATCGGAAAACGGTCCCTGGCCACGACGTTTTTAAGGAAACTACTGTTTTGGTAGAAGAAGACGATGAAGCAGTGCACTAGATGATTATTTAAATAAATAGTAAAACATCAATATTTTACATATTTATGATGATTAATTTGAAAATATTTATTATAGAAAAAGTAACTCGATTCTGACTCAAATTTAAGTAATTATTTTTCGGAATTAGAACGTTCTTTTAAGTCCTGTATTATGACGTCACGACATCTTGACTTTCGTACCTATTGTAAATGAATTGCTATACTCAACTTTCTTGCAGAACAGTTTACCAGTTATTCATGCCGATTGTTATCAGCTATTCATCTAATTGTTATAATCGTAGTGCGCATATATATCTTTATTATTTACTTTTTGGATATATGAAGATGTTTTACTGCCGGATTACCGCCATAGTGTGACACAATCGCTTTCGCTCCCTGAGCCTCTGTGTTTTCGCACCATAAGAAATTAATGGGGCCGAATTTGCAATGACCAGAAAGTCGTTAAAAGAGGAAAGTTAGCATTGAGGAGCATATGTTTTGATTGAGAAAAATACAAATTTATACAATAGCTAGCTTGTAAAAAATACTTGATTACTAAAAACTTGATTGACAACTAAGCAGCATACCTACTATGGGTTTCAGAGACAGTGCAAGCACGTTTTTTTGGCAATATTTCTGTAACGAAACTCGTATCAGAAAGAGATTTTGCTATAGTGTATTACACCCAGTGCCGTAATTTATAAGGGTATCATGAATCACTAATCATAAAGAACAACGACACTTGTCCTTGTACTAAGAGACAAAAACTCCATTATCCAGAAATGAATACAAACACGCATAAAAAGCTCCACCTACCCTCTCCCCCCACCTCCACCACCACCCCTGACCTTCTTTCTTCCTTCACCTTCCTTTCTCTCTCTCTCTCTCTCTCTCTCTCTCTCTCTCTCTCTCTCTTTGTTGCCAATTGGTATGTGTTCACCCTCCAAACTGGGTATAAGACTTCCACAAAACATGGAAATTGGTGAAATTAGCCTATGTATATTGGAAGTATATACGTATACATAAATATTAAAGGAATTTTATCATTATTGCATTACTATGACAACTAGAATTCATGGAAACAGTTTATGATAATGCATCGGCGAATGTGTGAAGCTCCACTAATGTGGCAACGATGATTTTGCCATTCTTAGCATGCTAACATTAAAGGTTACATTTATTTCTGGCATACAGTTATTAAAAAAATCAAAATACTAATATAGACTTGAATCAATAAAAAGTGCTAAAAAAAAAAATATATATATATATATATATATATATATATATATATATATATATATATATATATATATACTACATATATATAATCCACTAATCGTCGCGTCTGCTCCGCGATGGTTTTCGGCAGCCAAATGTACGACAAGGTTAGAAACATTGGATTGTATCTACTTTAGAAATATCTGTATTTTTTTCGGGGTAATTTGGCTGCAAAAAAGGAATAATAGACATGAATTAAGTAAACATTTTGAAATAACAAAGTAAAGTTAAACTAAATAATGAGTAAATTGAACAATTAAGGGAATAAAGCTTTTGCACATCATAAACAGTGTCGTCGTCTGCTGTTCGTAACTGTGTTTGTGGAGTGAGCGCTTAGGAACCAGGAACGGCCACGTGGTTCAAGTGCAGTGTGGAGTGAATTAAGACCAAAATGTGTATAATTACAATCAAATAAGCACTGTAGAGTTTCAGTTGTGATGGTAGTAAGGATAAAACCACCGATTACAAGGTAAAAATGAATTCAGTTCAAACCATGACCCCAGAAATAACAAGTTTCATACTTTCACTAATATAGGCAAAAAATTTTTATTTTATTGTGCTGATTACAACTGCAATCTTGAGTAAGATCAATAAACGTTACATATATACGCTAACATTGTTCAAATGAGTGCTGGGAAATATGGTGGACAGTCCGTGATTAGACCGGCCAGCCACACGATAGCTGCCATATTGGATTTCAAAACTGCCTTGAAAACATAATTTACGAAGAGCGTCACATGCTTATTTTTTTTCGTATGGGGCTTTCATATATCACATTATGTTGACGAAACTTCAATCTTTTGAATGGTATGCTTAGAGTTGTAATTGTATTCTTGTTTCACCAATTAAATATCTAGTGAATAAGACCCGGCCAGCGTGATGATGGTGGATCGTCCGTGATTGTTTACCCTAAAGACAGTGAATATTCTAGTCTAACTGGTGGGAACCAATCCATGGTGGTTGTCTTCAATTTCACTGAGTTATCATCATGACCTGACCTAAGCCTAGGAAAACTTGAGGTCTGATCCTATCTTGTAATGTTAGGCTTCATGGACTAGGCTAGGCTAGCTATATTCTCTGTTTAAGTAGTAGTTTATTGTGGTCAGGATTTTGTGGAGGCTATTAGGTTATTATCTTATGTTAGTGGAGGTTAGATGAGGCTAGTCTATTATAAAACTTTGGACATAAAACCAGATTACATACAGGCTATTGATCTCTAGAGATCAAACTTTTCTTTTGATAGAGTTAAAGCTTTTGGTCATAGCAAAGTGAAATATGCAGGTTTAAGTTTAAGGTAGGTTGTCGTATTCATTACTAGGCCAGGCTACTTACTATAATGGTGGTAGGAAGCTTAAGATATACTAATTGTTAGTTTCAGAGGCTAACTAGAAAGCAAGCTGAGTAATGTGGCTGTAAATGACTATTCTAATTGCCCAATATTTAGATAGTAGTGTTAAGCTAGTGAAGTTCAGTCGTAAGTTTATAAGCCAAACTTTGCAAGGCCAAACCTAAGGTAGGCTACCTTAGGGGTAGGGTGGAGTCTTGCAGTAGTATTTTTATAGGGAATGAAGATGTATGTTATACATTAGCATTGTTTGTGGTATTTTAGCCCAGCCATTAGGAACATTGTATAGGTATTTAGTGTTGTTATTCTTGTGAATTTGGTGATTTGAAGGCACAGAGGTTTTCTTGAACTGAAAAGAATCCTTGGCTTACCCATCTTATTTGCCTTTATTCCAAATTATTCAGAATTGCATCAGTGGAAGCCACCCAGGGAATTTAATTTCAGTTTGAAATTGATTGAAAATGCCATTACTGCTTGGAAAAGCATCAGTGGCTGGAACAGTAGACCTACATAGGTACCCCACATGTTATATATACATTATTGTCTCTCTCCATCTCTCACATGCCTAGCCAGCAGTTATTTCATAGCTGCTTTTATCAGGCCCTAGTGTGTTCCTTGATGTTGATTTCAAGATTTATATATGATAAGCTTTTCTCTTGCAGGTTTTTTGTATTATATTTTACTAATGATATTTCTTTCTTGGGTTTACCCCAGTTGCTTTAGAATACATTTGATAATTTGTATGTCATCTGGACATCGGTATCATCTGTAGTATATATCAGTTGAGCATTTTAGATGTGATACTGATTGCTAATTTCATTGTGCTTGTAATTTCTCCTCTAGACCTTTGTTGTAATCTTCCTTTTAGCTTTGTTTTCTAATTAACATCGTAGGGTAGTCAAGGAGCAAGTTTCACCTTGGTACACCATAGAGGTTCCCTGTGGCACAAAGTATTTCAGTACACTAGTGTAGTAAATGTGACATGAAATGATTTGGAAAATTTTGCATATCGGGAAAACAGTGATAAAAGGGATTGAATCTTGCTTGCTTACATATCGTATTTATACACTGTTTGCTTGAATTGTTACTTCTTACATATGGATGTCTTTTCGCTTACTTTGTCCGGCTTTGTCAAATGCTGAAAGAAACTTGTATCTAGCTCTGACGCACCTGTAAGTTTCGGTAGTGTGTCTTTTAAGTACGTATTTGCTGTTGCAGGATTGTTAATGCTTGTTAACATACATGATGAATTTTCACCTTGCAATAGAGTACTAGAATACATAGTTAATACATTTCTAGGTGAAAGTGAAATAAAGTTTTCAAGTTTTTCAAATTATACTTTATATATATACTTACATTTTGAATAGAAAGTGTACCTGCATTGATGTTTGCTTTTACGTATATTGCATTGTACCGAACCGTGTTTATGCCTAAATATGAATATTCATTTCAGTCATGATTGCTTCATCGTCATCTTCTTTTTCTTATTATTAACCTATTGTATCATCACCTACAAATGTTTTTCATCCTTTATCTAATGAAGTTCTTTGTGTGGCAGTAGCTTTTCATGTAAGGTACCTTACCTGAATTTAATTATGTTCCATTGATCACATTAGCTTTACTGATAGGCTCGGTAGAAATATTATGTTCATTAATCATTATGAATCACTTTTTTCATTTTCTTTTCTTAACCTTTCATGCACTTCCACTTGCGGTTTGTGTATTGTATCAGTTCATTAGATACAATTGCTTCTTATCTCCCCTTAGTGAAAAGATAGCATTGAGCAAAGACTGTATGGGTAGGTTTGCTGTCCATGGCTACAAGTTATAGTATTTTATTAGAGCTTTGACTCACACAGCTTTTATTTATTTATTTATTTATTTATTTATTTATTTAATTTTTTTTTTTTGCAAGTTGAAAATTTTCTTTATTAAATTTCTTTGGTTTCAGTTTGGGATAATTATGATTGAAGTTATTCCCTGCACATTTACTGAATTCATTCCTTGATATGTTCATTTTTCACTATTTTTTTGTGTGACACAGTATTTACATGATTATCTGGTGTAGACATTCATAAAAGTTTTTAATATGTTGTTTGCATCACTGTATCCAGATAAGGCTTTGCTTTTCTTTTCATATATTTTGCTCTAGCTAGTATTGTGTGCATTATTCCTATTATTATCGGAATAACCATTAGCGCTGGAACATGTTCTGAAAATATTCATGAGGATGTTTTTGGGCTATCAAGATGGTATATTTTTCAGGTTTACTTGAAGAGATAGTACACATAACTTTGTCGCTTCAAATTTTTCTAGACAATGATCTGTTACAAACTGGACTTAATTTTCTCAGAGTTTTTCACTTTGCTGAAGATTCAAACAATTCAGAGTTTAGTATTGTAGTTACCAGCTAGGTAAATATAATTTTAGTTGTCATTATGTCCATTCCATGTCACCATATTAGTTGATTTTCTAATATCTGCATTTTGTTGTATACATTAATCAAGTTACTGAAATTTACTGTATAGCAACTAATATTATATCATGCAAACCCAATCCTCTATTGTTTTTTAGTTTCTTCAAACAAATTCATAACTTCTGTTTTACTGTCAAGTTTTTGTGGGGTTTTAAAAGGATTCCTTTAACATATCCGTGGCCTTGAAGTGAGGTTTCACAATGACGTGAAAGCCCTTCTCTTGTTAAATAGGTTTACTTGAAGTGAGATTTCATAGTAACATGAAAGATCTTTTGTCCAGTCTTTGTTGCCTGGTAACAGAATTCCATAGCGTGGCTTGCTATATATTATAGCTTTTATTGTTTAGAATGAATATCAGCAGTCTGGAGTCTTCTTTGGTGTCCCAGTTTTCCAAAATAGGTTGTGAACGTTATGGAGAGACTTTCTTCCGTGAAGTATTAAAAAGGTTAGAGGAAGTCATATTATTACCAATGTCTAGTAAAATCACTTATTGTGCAAAGTTTTAAGGCTTTTAGAAATTAGAGAATTGATTACCATCCTGTACATTGTAAAAAATGTTTTATCGTATAGGTATGGTTGGTCATATTCCCAAATACAGACCTTTGTTTTACTACCTCCTTAAATTTTGTCCATTGCTGCTGTGATGCCAGTCTAATAAATTCAAACTGAATTGTAAGAAACACTGCGCAAGTTACCTGCAGAATGCAGGTATAGTATTGTGATCACTTCCAGGAACAATTCATTCATTTGATTGTCAGTCTCTGTCCAGTATACTCTGCTGATTTTGTAGTCGGATGACCTTTATCTGTCTTCTGTTATCTGTTGTGCATTCTCTTTTAAATTTATCACAACTTGAATAAAATTATGTAAATGTTAAGTACAGTAAATGGTTGTGTGCCCTTTATGGTAGCATCCAATTTTTCTTTTTTTTTTCCAAGAGTTCATTATTGATATGGATTCATGTGCTTCATGAGAAGTTTATTGGAGTTTGTTCATTTACCAAGTAACAGAACACTAGATCCTTGGATGAAGTTCCTTGGAAAGATTATATATTAAAAGGAAGTTCTGTAAAGATTTAAATTGCAAGTACTGTATGGGAATGCAATGGGCTTGAGATAAAGTGATGCAAGGAGTGTAACAGTAAGTCGGCGAGTAGAGAGGGAAATAGCAGGACAGAAACCAGCAGGAATGCCTAGAAAATCCTCAAAAGTTTAGATGAAAACCTAATTGGAATTAAGTAAATGTCCCTCAACGACGAACTTCTCAGTTCCAGAGGTCTTTTATTCCTCATACCATTGGGGTGTGGAACAGTCTCCCTGATGATGATGTGGAATGGGAATCAAAAGTTCAAGTGAAGATGCAGTCCTTTTCTACCCTAAAACAAATCTCCTTTTATATTTTACTTAAATTTTTGTCCTTGTACCTCCTGTTACTTCTTTCCAATGAGCACCATTCTTTGGAAGCTTGAATTTCAAGTCGGTGGCCCTTGTGGGCTTGTTTCATACGAATAGGTTTCATCTTCTAAATAATAATAAAAAGATACAAGAGGCAAGAGGGTAGAGAGAACTCATTTACATAATAAGAGTACATATAGGTACAAAATCAGTTTTACTGCCAATTCTATCTTTAGTTTGGAGTTTGTTTGATTTCTTTGAATGTTCTTGTCATTTTAATATTTTTTTTGTTGGTTTTACTGTAGTGAGAAGCTGGTACTCTTCAGTATTGTAATACATACTTTTTTTGTAGTGGTCTGTTTGATTTTTTGTTTTAGAAATGTAAATGCATTGTGTTTAGACTGTTTTGTCTTATGTTATGATTGTACCTTTTTTGTCTTATGCTATGATTGGTACAATTAGTGATTATTTTTTTTAAAGACCAAACCCACTTCGTTAATAACAGGTTACAATAGCTCCTCGCTGTTTTTTATCTATCTAATTAATAGTGTAGTGTACTCTTAACATAATCAGTTCCTGTCTCATATGTATTAATAGCGATATCAATCATGCTTTCTATCTGTACGATGGTGAAATTTAAAAGTATCTCCCCATAATTCTAGTAATTTCCTTTACTAAGGTTGGTGGGATTTTGTCTTGACTATTACTTTATTCACTGCTTTTGCACTGTTGCCTTGTGTTGCACTGGTAGAATCTTAATCATTGATGGTGCTGTTTACATATAGTGTGGACTCCTTTTTACTAAATGTATAATTGTGTTTCTTCTTGGATGTAACTTTAAATCAAAGGATTCTTTGTTACTGGAGATTAAGTTTACCAGTTAGATGGCCAAATAAAGGAAAAGTGGTTGCCAAGGATTTGCATGTGGCAAAAGCTAAAAGTTAAAGCCTAACCTAAACTATAGGGCATATCTCTCTCTCTCTCTCTCTCTCTCTCTCTCTCTCTCTCTCTCTCTCTCTCTCTCTCTCTCTCTCTCTCTCTCTCTCTCTCTCCCCTTTGCTATGACACTTAATAGCACCAAATGTCATCAGGACAGTATGGTGTATCTGTTTGGAAGATATCCAAGGGACTATTGAGGGCAAAATGATGTTTCACATTTATAATTTTTGTATTTAATTTTGTTATTTAAATTATGTTCAGATTATTTCTCATTGACTAGGTTTTCACTTGTCAGTTTAACCATAATCTGTTTGCAACCTATTTTCATTTGATAATTAGGTGTTTGGAGATGATGATTGTAGGAGCTTGATCTGTATACATGATTAGTGCTTGGCCACTAAAAGTTCTTTATTTTGTTCATGTTGCCCCATTTGCATTGCTTTCTGAAATTGATTGGATACTTAATGTGCTTTGTTCTTGTCAGGCACAATAACTGCAACTTTTTTTCCTCCAGGTATTACTGCACACTTAAGGAAAACTTTTGACCATCCTTAACAGAATAGATGTTTGGTCTGGTATTGCAGTTAAACATTATGATAAACCTAGTAACTGACACTGGTGCACTGATACCTTGTACTCATGTATAGCAGTTGTTGATGTAATTTAGTAAATAGTGACAATAGCCATCAAGGAATGTCAGATCATTGACATAATTGATTGGACAATATTATTAAGTATTGATAATATTATCCACTGTCCGAAAAGATGTTCTTTTTGAAATTAGGATGTGCTGTGGTAGTTACATATACACAGTAGTGATTATTCAGATTCTCTTTGTGCCTTATATCTTGACCCAACTGATATTCAAGTAGATGTATTTGTAATTCACATAGGCCATTGAAGATCTGTAGGGCCCTTTCCAGTGGTTTTCTTGATGGATAATTAAATTCATTTACTGAGGTCTATTGGTCCCATGTTGGCCAGTAGTATGGATGGCAGCTGAAGCATTCTTCAACCAGTTATGCTATTTATGAAACATTCAAATAGTCTAATAGCTTTATGTTGTCAAACTTAATTTTTGTGTATATATGAGAAAAATTTGTCAAAAATGGATGAAGGGTTGTTATACTTATATTGTTAGTAGGTACTAGTCGTGTTGTATTGTGTAGAAAGTGTGCATTTCAGCATTATAAAAGACTTCATAAATTAATGAAAGAGATTTGTTATTATAAGTAACCATAGGGTGACCTAAGTTTTAGGTATTGATGGAAAGGATCATAGTAATTGTTGCACTAGTTTATGAGGATTAGTGCTTTTATGACAGAAGATACTCAAAAAAAGCAAAAATTTTAGCATACTGTTAGCAGTGCTAACATATTCCAAGGGGGTTCATTCTCCTTTATGTTAGTGCATTCATTTATTTTAATGAGACTAATATTCAATTCTAAAGCTGTAATCTTGTATTGAAGAATCAATCTTGTTTTTTTGTGACCATAGTAATTTTTTCTTAATATTTCCCACAGATTGTGTTCCCAATTCATCTGACTGATGCCCTCTGTTGTTGAGGTAAGTAGAAAGTTCAGTTCATGAAATTGATTGACTATTGTATAGTTTGTTAACGATAACATCTTCTCTGTCGAGCTGTGTGTAGTTTTGAATGCATGAATAATGCACGAGGAGGATGCTTGTTAGCATTGAATTACTGTACTAAGGTTCATAGTTTGTTAACCTGAACCATGTATAGAATGTTTTCCATTTCCAATGCTAGTTCAGGCACAAATCCAACTTTCATAAAACAGCAGCAAGAAGGACCACTATACTATATCTGAGATGAAGGTTACTTTTTTTTTTTTTTCCAAGAATTTTGTTTGTTACACACATTGTTTATAGACCCTTGGATCATTTTTGTCTCGGTCAATATATGGATAGTATAAGATAATAAGAAATCCTCAGGTAAGTAGTAGTATAGGTATTTGACACTGAATAAGTGGTGTATGAAAGTTTTTGTAGGTTTGTTGCATCCTTGATCTCTATGCGCTCCATTTTAAGTTGGAACAGTTTTATCTTAATAAATTTACAATCTTTAATTTTGTTTTGTACCCACCCTCCATTATTTTTTTCAGCACCATTTTCTCTCTCTCTCTCTCTCTCTCTCTCTCTCTCTCTCTCTCTCTCTCTCTCTCTCTCTCTCTCTCTCTCTCTCTCTCTCTCTCTCTCTCTCTCTCTCTCTCGTATCATCTTCTATTTAGCTGTTCAAGAATACACTCCATTCTCGGCAATTAGTTGCACTTGGTGTATTTAATTGTGATTTCATAAATTTTGAATATGGCTCGTAGGTGATCCCATTACATCATGTTGGTTGATGCCTAAGGAAACTATGCCTAGAGAGTGCAAATCCTAGCTTCCTTTTGATTTTAAGGGCCAATTACTCCTGCTGTAGTACAATTTTTTCATCACTATAGAAAGGACAATACAAAAACTCAGTTTTTTTGCATGAAACTTTTTTCCCAGTCTTGAAAGTTAGTTATCAATAAATAGTTGCAACAAACTGCTGTGCAGTATATATGTAGTTTTCCTGTAGCGATGTTTGATGTAATATAATTTTTTTTTCTTTTTTTTTGCGAATATGCCTTTTAATTCCTCTTCATATTTTTCAACTGTTTTCCTACAAAGTCTCAGTAGTAGTTTCTAAATGAGCTTGGATTGCTGGGATGTATCCCAGATTTAATATACTCATCACAGTTTTTTTTATTTTTAAACCCTTGTTTGCATTGTTTTGATTGCTTTTGATCCTTGCCACAAAACCCTCAACTGTTTATACCATTTGTATATTTCTTATCTTTCAAAGTATTCCTGTATACATTAACTCTGCAGATATACCTGTACATATTACAATTCTTGACATTATTATTCCTTTACAAAACTAATGCATTCAGGTTTATGGTGCCTCAGTGGCGTGTTCGGTATGGTATTGGCATACCACCTTGGTGGCCGCGAGTTCGATTTTCCGGCATGCCATTGAGGTGTGAGAGATGTGTATTTCGGTGGATGAATAAGTTCCCACGCTAGAACGTGGTTCGGAAGTTCCGTCCGCAAAACCACTTGGTGTCCCGTTGCAGAATAATAAATGGGTTTTTCCATAACGTAAAAACACATACAGACAAACAAACAAACATTCAATTTATGGTACTCCTTAAAGTATGCTTGTAATAGAATTACAACACAATCATTCTTATACACACGAAAGATTTTCTACTATGGTATGATATTTAGACAAAGTTAAGACAATTTTAGTAAATGTAGGTTGATTCAGTAACTTTTCAATTGTCTAGGTTCGTTATTATAACAAGTTAGAAAGCTAGATTTACTGGATGTGTATCTAATTTTGTAAAAGAATTTAACAATCTTGCTTTTGATTTAGGAAATCAGGATATACTGAACTTTCTAATTTTAATTAAAATCTTGGATTTTAGAAAGTTAGTGATACGTGTACTTAGGAAACTGTCACTTTTGTTGTTATTGCGATGTATTGTTTTCCTTCACTATTGAAGTATTGTCCTCTTTTGCAGTACAGTAGTTTTCACTACAAGATACAAGGGATAATTTAGGTTTTTTTTTCTTAATGACGTGAAAATTTGACACTGGTTTCAGGTACAAGCAATTGACTTGAAATTTCTATACAGCAATATTGACTGTCCTTTTCTTGTAATTTAAAACATTTTTGGTTCCTGACACAGTAATTTGTTTTGGGTTGCTACCCAATATTGTAAAAAAAAAAAACATTGCTTCATTTTTCGTCATTAGAATCACTCTCATGTCAAAACAAAAGTGTCATTGGAAAATGATCAACATTTCAAGAGAATATGAAATATTGAGATTAGTCACACGAGAAAAATTATAAATGGGATTTGTGGATACTTGATCCTGATCATGACAAAAGAAATTCTTATCACGTCCCCTCACAAGACTGATCTCATCCTCCAAAGGAGAGGAATAGTTACTTTATTAAGAATATAGGGAGGGAATTTTTAAATACAATTGGATGGGAAAGATATTGAAGGGAAGGTGATAGTCTTGAGGTGTTTTTGGATAAGAATGATCAACAGGAGCAACTTTTTTTTTTTTATGAATAAGTGGTTAGGACTTGAGATTACGCTGCTGAGGGGGTGGAAGAATATAATTAGGTCCTTGAGTGACATTTAATGTCACTCATAGAAGCAGGGTTCACCTTTGTTTCTAAACAGTTGAATACTCGTTCTCCGCCGTGAGGAAATCCTTGGAAGAACACTCATTCTAGATGTCACAAGAACATGTATAATTTATTCTGTGAATCCATTGTTATCATGCGAAGAAATGTCTCACCGTAAAAATGAGGTTAATTTGAGGTACAAGGCGGACAGGTTGATGTTATACTCTGAGACGGTCTTCTAAATGAAATTGTGAGTGGAAGTTGCCATTACTAGCTGGCGATTATAATCATGAGTAGTGAGTGACATTTTTACTCTCAAAAGGATAGTTTACTAGGACGCTGGAGACAATTGTAAAGCTTCTCTTTAATAATACCTTCATATACGTGAATGTTACAGACAGTGCTCTGCCTAAGTCTCTCTTAATTTTATTACCTTTACACCCAAATAACTAAAGCGCCTCAGTGGCGTGGTTGGTTTGGTGTTTGCTTCTCACCTCGGTGGTCGCGGGTTCGTTTCTCAGCCATTCCATTGAGGAGTGAGAGGTGTGTATTTCTGGTGATAGAAGTTCACTCTCGACGTGGTTTGGAAGTCACGTAAAGCCGTTGGTCCCGTTGCTGAATAACCACTGGTTCCATGCAGCATAAAACACAATACAAACAAAAAAACCCAAATAACTAAAACCCTGCCATTAAGAATTACATTTCCTGATATTGTCGAGGTATTTTCAAAGTCCCTAACATTAAAACACCTAAATGTTCTTGAAATATATACACCTTATCAATGTATTAAAAATTAAAAAAAAGATTGCGTCCTTAGTCATAATATTGTTCAGAGGACTAGAGCACTTTATGTTATTGCATTGCCTCAACTCGTCTTCGGTACCATCAGATAAATACATAGTCACATTCCCAGCCATCATTTCTGCCTCCCATCCATTGTGGTTATTCAGGAACTTCATGGTCTGATTACACTGCTTGGCTTCGACTCCAGTCTCTGCAGCAGATTCACTTCTTCCTGGTTCCAAATGTGCATACCGTTATGTAGATAGCTTTCCTATGTCTAGATCTGCGTCCTATTTTCCCACCAGTTTTACCGACTTTTTCCCGTTTTCACGTCGGTGTTAACTATTTACACTTATACGTGTTAATCATTTTTAAACATTTATCTTGCACTTTTATTCATCTAATGCTTTGCTGGTATGCTATTTTCAAATCATCATCTATCAAGGCAGCTGTCTCATTGTCCATTTTTTTTTTTCTTTGGTCCTCTATAAACGGTTTCATCATAACAAGGTATGGCGGTGACAGTTTAAAATACATATTTAAACTAAGTCCCTTCCCTTCCAATTAAAAAGACCTTGAATAGATCACTTCGTAAAACCGTTGCCCATACGTCATATATATAATATATTATATATATATATATATATTATATATATATATAGATATATATATGTCACAAAAAATATATATACTTGAAAACATTTTAATTTTCTGACAGCCTTTCTTGTTATTGTAAGAGCGCAAGAGCTTTTAAATGGTGGTTGCGTGCACAGTGTTCGGTCTTATTTGATGGCGTGCAGTTGTGTCTCATACGTGTATCGTATAACGCCCTTGATCATTTAGGCTTCCGTGCGCTTTCATGATATCGTACAAAGAAATCCGCATTGGCCTTTAATTGCGAAGTAGTCTCGACTGTTTTTTTTTAAAGCTAGGAGTTGTGCGCAACAGCTTGTGTATTGTCGTATTGTAGATATTATCAATTGGCTAACCAACGGTAGGCGCGACATCTTTTTCGTGAAGTTGCCCTTAATGGCTTAATTCCCCCTATCCCTCCTTCCCAGGAATCAATCGAGAGAGAGAGAGAGAGAGAGAGAGAGAGAGAGAGAGAAATGCCAAGGACGGGCAATGTATATATTAATCTCGTCGCCTCTGTCTATCCTGTCCTAAATTACCGGAGTGTTTCGGTATTTTCGTTTCGAGACAGTGTCCTGTCGTGAGTAATATTCCTCTCTCTGGGCGTTCGGCTTTTGTTTGTATTTCGGAGTAGTATCGCAGCAGTGACAGCTGTATTTGCCTTGACTCGGAAACTGTAAGAAGGATTACTGCCTTCCCCCAAGGCAACCAGATGTTATTTTTAACATTAATCGATTGTGTGATGCTCTTGAGATAAGAATGTCTTTTCGTTGCATCTCTTTTAACCGTCGCTGACAATTGCTATGACTTCTTTGGCGGTAGAATGGTGCTTTCACTACGTCGGGACAAGCAATAATAGTTTTTAAGTTTTCGTAAAGGTTACTTTTAGTCGGCAAACGTCATTGTCTCGTAGAAAATAGTTTTACCTTCGGTACGATCTTTTATATTTCTGGCATCCTCCATCACGACTGCTACCTTGAAAAAAAAATGTCATCTTGAAATGCCTTTGGTCGTGTAGCTATGTATCTAATGGCAAATGGCAAGGTCATATTACAGCTAAAAGCAATACTCTTCGAGACAAAGGCGTTTTCTGACGAAAAAAAAAAATAAAATAGCATTTCTTAGTGTGTTTTTTTTTTGTCACAAATGACTGCCTAAGACTTAATGATGCTAATTAATGGGTTGAAGACTGGAAGAACACCAGAAGATAACGGGATTTGGGCGAGAAGCTGCGTTATAGCAAGGATAGTTTGACTTGAGTCCCGGGCCGGGAGTTAAGGTTATATAAAGGTAAAACCGAACGAAAGTACTGGAAGAATTGACGGGTCATGATGTTAAATTCTACACCAAGGGATGTTTGAGGGCGGGGACTGATATAAAAAACGAGACATATAAGAGAAGGGGAGGAACAGTGTGGGTTTAGGTAAGGAAGAAAGTGTGTAGATCAGGTTTTTAGTATTAAACCGTATACCGAAGAAATTTTAGAGGTAAGGGCCAATGTTGTGTGGGTGGCGTCCACGTTCTTTGAGAAAGGTCATGAAATAATCAATCGAGAGGCAGTGTGAAGGGCGTTGAGGATGTGTTTAGGTGATAAGTTGTCGAGAGCGGTCAAAGGTTTTTCGATGGAAGGGAATCTTTTGTTTATATATATATTTGTGTGTGTGTATGAGGATATATATATATATATATATATATATATATATATATATATATATATATATACATATATATATGTATATATTATAAACATACAATGATGCAAGGCGACCTAATAGAAGATATTTTTATTGACCTACTCGAAGTAAACTTAATCTTGTTTGCATGAGATTTCACAGTTTACCATAAACAGACTTGTAGAGTCATCTCGAGGACAATGCCAGATGAACTAGCTGTATGACGCGAGCGCAGGACTCTGAATATTTTTCAATTATCATCATTATCTTAACAAATCAGACGAGTGACGGTTGTGCCTACTCGCCAGATTACATACTCCCGTGTAATGACTTAAGCATGTGTGTGTGTGTGTGTGTGTATGTTTTTTTTTTTTTTTTTTTTTTTTTAAGGACTATATGTCTTACCTCAGCTTGTTAGGAAGTCTTATGTGGACAAGAAGGCAAGGCTGTAAATAGCTACGAATGGTAGTACTCTGGAGTTTGGTTTGGCCATTGTTTACAATCAGAAGGTCAACTTCACATTACTTCTTGCAACTGTCAAATGAAGAAAGTTTTAAAGAGGGTTGCGAGGACTACGCTTAAAGTAGATATTCGGTATATCAACGCTGTTCTTATAACAGTGTTTAAAATGGAAAGATGGTATATATCTATCTATCAATCTATATCTATCTATCTATCTATTTATCTATATATCTATCTAATTCTAAATTCTATCTATTTATATATATATATATATATAATATATCATATATTATATATATGTGTGTGTGTGTGTGTATATAATATACATACATACATAAATACACACACACACACATACATACATAAGTATATACACTATGCAATATAAAAACACCGTATCGTGCCTCTTAAGAAATCAGTAGTAGGATCCACAGTAATAATCTTGTTTATCCAGACGAAATATATTTGTGGAAATATGTACAAAGATTATAGCTGTCATCCATCCCTCTGTGGAAATATTTACAAAGATTATAGCTGTCATCCATCCCTCTGTGGACTTGACCAAGTCCACAGAGGGATGGACGAAAGCTATAATCTTTGTAAATATTTCCACAAATATATTTCGTCTGGATAAACAAGATTATTACTGTGGATCCTTCTACTGATATGTACGCTATATATATTAAATGTGAATATGTATTATATACATATATGTATGTATACATGTACACAAATATATATAATACACACATACATACTTAGTGTATGTATGCACATGAGTAAACGGCTGTTAACGAAGAAATACAAGGAACTCAAATAGTGTTTCTCTCTCTCTCTCTCTCTCTCTCTCTCTCTCTCTCTCTCTCTCTTCTCTCTCTCTCTCTCTCATTAGTATCCTTTATAGACGAGTATTTCGGTATCAACGATTGCAGTAAGAAAAAAGTCGATAGTCTTACATTGGTACCAAGATTTTGGTTGTAAGTGGGTATATAACTGTTGTGATGCCTCATATAAAAAAGGTATGAATCATATGAAATTCACTGTATTTGTGGATTACACACTGACGGAGGGAGCTGTCACGTTTTGTACTTACTTTTACTTACTTTTAGGGGTTTATTTCTCGCCCTCCACAGACACTTAAGAGTCTGTTCAGGCGGGCCTTGATGTGTGAAAATAATTTCTTTCTAGTTTATATTTTGCTCTGTTTGCATTTCTAGATTAAGAGAAAATGTCGTATAGTTCGTTGTGATATAAGGCTTGTAATGTAGAGCTTGAACGATCGCCAGGAATTGAATGCCACATAAATTACTTACGCTTGGTTAATTATGAGACAAAACAATAAGTAATCGCGTAGAAAATATATTGTCAAGTCGACGTTTAAGTACAGACATTGGAATACGCCCAGCTGCAGCTGGGGGCAAAAGCAATCGAGCCATAGTTAAGGGTTGTTAGTTGACTCACTCACCTTTTCTAGGAATCGTCCGGGCGGATATGAGGAGCCTCCAAGTTGAACTGAAGAATAGAGAGGCGAAAGTTGCCGGTTATTTCGCGATTTTCGTTTTATGAGGAATGCAAACGAGCTCATTACCCGAATGATAACAGGGCAAAGGACGTTGTCTAACGGTGGGAAACATTCAAGCTCACTTTGGTTTGTGCTTGTTTCTCGAAAGAGGATCTTTCCCCAGTGGGTTTAAACCGGTATGTATGTCCCAAGGTCTATAGACCTTGGTATAATAGTATCCCCTTTACGCCGTGTTAGTGCAGGCGCGTTGTTATGACCGTAAAAGAGACATAAACAAAAGACTGTAAATTTCATAAAGATATGGCGCCCAAGAAATATTTGTTTTGGGTGGTCACTATCTAGGAAAAATCCACGAAAGAGTGTAAGGGGGGAGGGGGAGGGGTATGACATGGGAAAAGGTCGTTTGCAGGGATAAGCCGGTTCATTATGAGCATACCAAGTTCCTCGGTTGGCATTCAAGGTTAGTCATTCAGGCGAGAGATCCAGCTGGCCCCTGATTTGTTTGATGCTGCCAAATAGTCGTTATTTCACTCTTGGTCCTTAACTTGAACCGTCGTCGCAACTCTGGCTCTTAGTGTTTCCTTGATTCATCTCTAATGAATTGGCGCCTCTCTCTCTCTCTCTCTCTCTCTCTCTCTCTCTCTCTCTCTCTCTCTCTCTCTCTCTCTCTCTCTCTCTCTCTCTCTCTCTCTCAAAGAAGCCGTAATGTTATCGTATTTAATCTACATACAGTATCGTTCCCAGCTTATTTTAGAAATGCGAGCAGTTCTTAAAGGTTTGGGCTTTCGAGTGTAGGAAATGAAAGATTCTGCTCTCAGGTGAACCATCATCGTTCTTGCTGTTGCTTTGGAGCCCTTTCTGTTGCGAATGGGTACTGTACCATATCTTCTACTTTAAAGCGAGGAGGAACTATGAAAAATAAACATTATTTCCTAAAGTATTTTTAGAAGCAGGTCAGTGTCATGTAAAATCATCCTTTTTTTTTTTTAATTGTTCGTGTGCTTTTCATCGGCCGCATTCTATCCTCGTCATTGTCTGTCAGATTTTGCTAAAGATATGCACCCTTGGATCGCTCTTTTTAAGTGGACTTATGTCTTCAGCTGAGTTTAGGGTATTTTTTTTTGTAGATTTGTATATATTCGTTTTTTTGGGCATTTGTCATGGTTAGCTTTTTTCTATTTTTTCCTAGTAGTCGCTCTTTTTCCTTTTCTTCTGTCAGCAGCTATATTTCCAAAGAACTCTGGTAACAAGTCAGTATGTAAGTTTTATGTTAAGTTGGGTTTTCGTATGTAGTTTTTTTATCTTCTTTTTGCCAGACAAAGTCATACTAAGGTAAGGGCTCAGTATTACGTAGTTCAGTGTAGCCTTTTCAGGAAAGTGTCAGGTTTCGCGATTTTTTGTATTTAGTTTTGTGGGGGGGGGGGGGATTCCCGGGGGAGGGGGAGGGGCCTGTAGTGCGTGTGGCTACTAGTGAGAAACAGAAAACCTAATGTATTTTCAACCGCCGCTGTCAATATGTGGAATATATAGCCGTTTTCCTGTACGCATATTTGGGAGTATTCCATAACTTGATTTAATGCTGTTCAGGTGGCGTTTTATTGGCTCATTCGTCGGCAACTTTTTGAAACATCAACCTACTTGAACATAATGCTTGACAGGAGTCCACTCGGCAATATATAATTTTATTTCCAATAGGTAAACAGCAAAATAATTTCCGCTAGTTCAAAAATGCAGTAGTGTTGTTTCAACCCCCGAAGAGTGAATTACTTACTTAGTAGATATCTTCTTCCGTATGGGAAAGGGAAGTATATACAGACGCATAGTTTCAAGGGCTATTTTCATGAGAAGTTTATAAAGGTGCTTGAAGTTTACTTTTCGCCTCTAGATATGATGTCTGTTGGGTTAAGAAACATTTTATACGTTTCTCTCTCTCTCTCTCTCTCTCTCTCTCTCTCTCTCTCGCTCATCGTTCTCCTTTCTCTTTACTCTGCCTCTTCTCTCCTCTCTCTCTCTCTGCTGCTATGATGTTTTGATTAATGCGCCTCTGAATTGAGGATGTAATTCTATCCGCGGAATATTATGCCCCGTAGTTCGTATTTTGCTTATTTTTTGCTGTTACGTTTCCCCTTACACTGTAAAAGCAAAAGTAAATAATCTGTAAATCTTGTAAAACTGATTTTTAAAAGTAATTTTTTCTCTTCTTTTTTTATAGAAGTAAATGTTGAACTAATCTTTGTCATGGCGGCTTTCTTATATCTCTAAGCTTTTATAGTATAATAATATTATGTCTTCAGGTGTGGATGTTAGACCAGAACAATTCCCCTCCAGAAATAAAAGCCGAAGCAGCTGATAAAGTATAAATATCTCGGAAGACTTGTCACTATATGTACTATGATCATTACGCCTGTCCAAGGTCCTAGTTAGCTGTTTGTTTTTTCCCCCGACAAGTATTCCAATCATATTTCGCGTGATCAAATAATGGTGGAAGTGACCTTTTGCATTGAAGGTTGGGTCAAGATTGTGTGTGTTTTGTATGCTTGTGTATTTATACTTTAATGACCCACTGCTCTGGCCATGACCTGGATTGAGCGAAACATATGTTGGTTGTTGTTGCAATAATTAAAGGCTGTCTAAGAACTTGATTATTTTTTTTCCACCCATCTCAACCAACAAAACGTTGCTTGCGTGGATGTCGATTTCCTGTTTAAATTTGTCTAGTGGCGTTGAGATTGGCTCAATTGATTTATAATGATGCACCGTTGTTGTTCAGCTGGCAGGGCGAAGTTGGAGAACGTACGTGAATGAAGTCGTATTTTCTCCTAGATCGTGTGTTGAAAATATTGTAGTAGTTATCTGAATGTTGAATGGCAATAGTTAATGTCATTTGTTATCAGAATGTAGGATTGTAATAGTTAATATCATTGTTATTAGAATGTAGGATCGTAATAGTTAATGTCATTGTTATCAGAATGTAGGATTGTAATAGTTAATGGAATTGTTATTAGAATGTAGGATTGTAATAGTTAATGGAATTGCTATTAGAATGTAGGATTGTAATAGTTAATGGCCTTGTTAATAGAATGTGATTGTAATAGTTAATATCATTGTTATTAGAATGTAGGATTGTAATAGTTAATGTCATTGTTATTAGAATTCAGGATTGTTAAAGATAATGTCATTGTTAATAGAATGTTGGATTGTAATAGCAAATATGTCATTGTTATGAGAATGTAGGATTGTAAAAGTTAATGCCATTGTTATTAGAATGTAGAATTGTAATAGTTAATGTCATTGTTATCAGAATGTAGGATTGTGAAAGATGCTTTTTGTGCAGTCATAAAAGACGTCAATTAGTCTGTTGTCGTCTGCGTTCATTTTGAAAGTCTTCTTACATTTGACAAAGTTTCATGGATTTGAAGAAATAACCTCGTTTAATAATGTAAAGGACATCATCCAGATATTTATGCTAGGACCTTTTGTTTACGTTTGAATTGGCCCTTTTGTCTGTGTTAACATATCTTCATAAGGTTTCTGAAGGTTTTCTATTGGCACATATTAATAGCGAATGCGTTGTGTTTTTGAAAGATCCTCAAGTAATTCAAACATTTTTCTTACAACTTTGAAAGATTCTGGCTCTTCTCAACCCTGTAGTGCTCTTTCTGACATATCTATATTAGAACCAGCTCCTACATTTTTAAAGGGCGAACGAGATGCGTGTCTCTCCTTTGAGGTCCGTCTTAACGGCCAGCAGACGTACCGTGTGGTGGGAACGTCTCTGACGCTTTCCCCAAGGGTACCCTAAAACGGCCAGGGTATGTTTGCGTTATCGAAATTGATGTTAGTGATAAAATGTTCACGGGAGCCTAAATATTGATAGCGTTACGAGCAGGACCCACGAGGTACTACTTGCTCGTCCCAGGGGAAATATGGACGTCGGGATAATTGTCATTACTCTTTATAACGTGATGGTTTTATTTATGTGGTTGAAGGCAAAACTCCCAGCTATACTTTTCTGTAGATTCATGTCAGGTGTGTTGTGGCAGGGTCACTGAAAGGTTCTCTCTATTGAACTTTTAATGTCTTATTCAAAACTTTATGTATTTGCTAAAACTTTACCACGGATACAGAATGCCTTTTATGCATTTTTCTAAACTTTTATCACAGCTACAGATTGCCTTTTATGTATTTTTCTAAACTGTTATCACAGCTACCGAATGCATTTTATAGATTTTTCAAAACTTTACCACAGCTGCAGATGCCTTTTATGTATTTCTCAAAACTTTACCACAGCTTCAAAATGCTTTGTATGTATTTCTCAAAACTTTACCACACTTACAGAATGCCTTATATTTATTTTTCAAAACTTTACCATATTTACAGAATGCCTTTCATGTATTTTTCTAAACTACCACAGCTACAGAATGCCTTTTAGATTATTTCATCTTAATCCCCGTCCTTGTATTTTTTCCTTCCTGCGTAACTAGGATAGGAAATCAGTTAAGCTGGTTATTATGGACGTCTTGAGGTCCGCAGTGGAAACTTCTTCAACAAATTTATCGGCGAACTGTCATTTGATTTTCACGGTCTTTTTAATCTTCATGATTTCTACAACTCCGTTTGCTCTTCGGTTTTCACATTTATGGCCATATTTCAAGTGCCACAGTTTTACGACAGCGCTTGATAAGCTTATTGGCGACTCATATGAATAAGCTACTACATATATATATATATATTATATATATATATATATATATATATATATATAATATATATTGTCTGTCGTCGTTTCTGACCAGTGACGAGTACTTAACCATTATAATTTCCTATTAGTGTCGGTTATTCCCAAAGTGTAGTGAATTTCATAACATTTGTGGCGTAATGTTTTGGGGGTGTAAGCAAAAAATGTGTATATATATATATATATATATATATATATATATATATATATATATATATATATATAGAGGTAATGATACGTACACACACACACACACACACACACACACACACACACACATATATATATATATATGTGTGTGTGTGTGTGTGTGTGTGTGTGTGTGTGTGTGTGTGTGTGAATAACTTGATCACGAAGTATATAATATGTGATGCTATGTATAAATAAAGGTTTTTTGCCACGAAGGAAAAATGAAAAAGCGAGATAACCAAGTACTTTCGGTCCTGTTCGGACCCTTTACTGAGGCAAACTGATTTTACAGAGGACAACATAGCAAAAAGAAGGCTTAATATCCAAACTGACTACAAGATTAGCATTAAGGGCGATTTCACTCTACAGAAAGGAGGAAACACCTGAGGGTAGCCACACCTTGGGGAACACACGCAGTAAACAAGTTATTCTTCCAGAAAACAGTACATTTTGAAAAAACACGCAAGCATATACAATTCAATATCATGAAATTTACACAAATTTTCTCAAAAAAAATTATTATTAATGAAAAGCCGAAAGAAAATATAAATATATCGAGCAAGAGAAAGAGGGAGAGAGAATATCGAACCAGAGAGAGAGAGAGAGAGAGAGAGAGAGAGAGAGAGATAGAGAGAGAAAAAGAAAGAGAGAGAGAAAGAAATCAAATCAACCTATATACATGTGGCACTAATTTATTAGTAGTTCATTTATTTTAAGGTCCTTCACAAACATCTTACAAATATATGGGTCCAAATGGTACATTCCCAGACTAAGATTTAGGTTGTTTTTATTAGTGATTTGTATAATTGCCGATTCCAGTAAATTTCTTGAAACAATCATTAGATGTATGTATATATACGATATAATATATATATATATATATATATATATATATATATATATATATTATATATATATATATATATATATTATAATTGTGAATGCAACTTAAGAACGACGTATGATGTATAGAAGAAAATAATGTCAACCATCGAGAACCTGTAAATTTTTATGAGTCACCGAAGTAGATGAAATAGAAAAACACCATGTGAAAACAGGGAACCAGACATTTATAAATTTGAAAAAGTCTGCCTTTGTAAAGAAAGGTGGTGTTACCTGTTGTGTTTCATAGTTACACGTATGCAGTGTGACGAAGTCAGAGTTAGGAGGCTTTGCAGTCGCTCAGATTGCATTGTTGCTTCATAAATAGCTTGGTCTCTGCAACTTGATTTGCGGGATGTGAATTTATATATATATTATATATATATATATATATATATATATATATAGAATGTCTTTTTACTGTAATCCAACACTATAATATGAAGACAAAAGACCCGTAAAACACTAGTTTAACGTTTCAACCATAAATTTCGAGCACTTCTGTTCTCTGATCTCTGGTGGAATATGGGACATGGGATGTTTTACAAGAAGTACTATATATACAAAAACATATGTGTAGGTGTGGCAGTATAAGTCTCTGGGTTTATGGGCCTTTACTTTTATATATATATATAATATATATATATATATATATATATATATATATATATATATATATATATATATATATATCTATATATATATATATATATATATATATATATATATATATATATATATATATAGAGATAGATAGATGTGTATTAAAGACCTATGTGCATGTGTGTTTGTTAAGTGTACGTAGGCGCGCTTGCGCTGCCGTTCCACGGCGAGTGGAGCTAGAGCTGTTGTAGTTGATCCCGAATCTATTTTGGTGTCGGCATGTGTGATTGTGGCCATGGGCCAGGACGCCGTTGACTTGTGGTGTAAGTTGTTCGTTGGAGTCGATGCTGGTGGTGGTGGTGGTGATGATGATGATGATGATGATGATGATGATGGCCCTGGTGGAGGAGAAGTCGCAAAGTGTTGGAGAGGAGATTTTCTGCTGATATGCCATCAGAGGGCTGATGGTCAATTTGGTGGCAACGGTATTAAGCCCGTGTACTAATGTGTAGATATTTGTGAGCACATGCGTTGAGATACACGAAAGCTGTGTGTATATATATATATATATATATATATATATATATAATTATACATACATACATACATACATAAATGCCTTTTTTGTGATTTAGCACAAAATAATATAAAGCAGTCTAACATAACTTAATGTAAGGGTAAACGAAATGTTTCTTCTCTATTGCTTAGAAAGAAAAGAAAATTTTTGTAAAGTTTCTTACACACACACACACACACACACACACACACACACACACACATATATATATATATATATATATATATATATGTTTATTTTTTTTAAATAATTGCTATATATTATATACTTATATATATTATATATAGTAAATAAAGAGAATTAAATATGCAAATACCAACTGTCTGCCTGTTTTATTTGCCACGCGAGGCATTTAATACCATCTGCACTTGGGTCACATTGTTATAGTCTCGACTAATGACCCTCTCGTTCATGTGGGCGTGTCTTTTCAACTACTTGGCATCAGACGCAGCAGCGTTTCTGCTTGAGTGCTAAAAAAGGATAAAGACAGTCTCGCTAAAATTCCTTTCTTACCGTTACAAAAAATGTTTCGTGAGTTTTTGCCTATGTATAGGTGTGTCTGTTCATAGTGTGTTTGTAATTGTAAGAGGCAAGATGTTATCAAGAATGTCTGTCCATTTTAACACTCGAAGTAGAAATGCTTATGAAAAGCCACGGCCACTTGAACGAGAGGGTCATTATAGTAGAGACTATAGCCATGTGACCTAAGTGCTGATGGTATTAAATGCCTAGCGTAGCAAATAAGACAGGCAGACAGCTGGTATTTACGTATTAATTTTTTCTAAATAATTAATTAGTTAATTTTATTTTATATATATATATATATATAATTTAATAAGTAATTATTTAGGAAAAAATTAATACGTAAATACCAGCTGTCTGCCTGTCTTATTTGCTACGCTAGGCATTTAATACCATCAGCACTTAGGTCACATGGCTATATAAAGCAGTCCATGATTCATATAGGGGTGGACGCAGTGTTTCTTCTTTGTAGCTAAAAAAAATGCAAAATTTCTCTTATCACAAACGCAGATACATTTTATATATATATATATATATATATATATATATATATATATATATATATATAATGTATCTGCGTTTATGATAATAGAAATTTTGCATTTTTATTTTAGCTACAAAGAAGAAACACTGCGTCCACCCCTATATTCGAATCATGGACTGCTTTATATTATGTTAAGTTACACGTACAAACATGCATGAGGACATAAAACGCCTCCCGTGGCAAATAAGAGAAGCAGGGAGTTTATATTTGCATATTCAAGTTTTTCAAATGTTTACAGTTTGCTTAAAAGTCCAGATATATGGAAAGGTTAAGAGATATGCGAACTTTCTGTGTACTTAGGAATACGTAGGGAGTTGCGCATAAACTCTTTAGTTGAAAATTTCCTAGTCAGAATTGATTATATAAGGGGAGATATTTTTGTACGAAAGCAAGTTCCGCAGTTAGGTTTCCCATGTTGAATATTGTCATTGCTTGATTTGGAGAGTTAGGTCGACCTCGGATTCAAAGAGTATTATTTTTCTTGCTCTTGACACTTCCGCCTTAGTGAGCATAGTGTTCAACTCTTAAATATTCTCTTTGTGATAAGAAGTGCTAATGAAATATTGGACATATTCTTCAGATAAAATTGACTATATCCTTCTCACCGTCCTACCAAAAATCGACTGTGACCATGGTGACGTAAACAGTCAAGTGAATTATTTACTTGATGGCGGATGGATTCGGATGTGTTGTAGCCAGTTGACGCCCTTTTGTGTGTGTATATATGTGTATATATATATATATATATATATATATCTATATATATATATATATATATATATACATACATACACATACTATCTGCAGTATGATCCTCAAACATCACTTCAGGAAAGCCGAAGACACATGGATGTTTTTAAAAGAAGATTTATTCATTAAGAAACGTTTCGCACATGACTATGTGCATCATCAGTCTGAAAAATGACAAAATAATAACATTAAAAATCCAAAAAATACACAGGATTCTTAAAATGACAAATATACACAAGTAGCTGATGAATCCTGGATGAACTCGCATACACAAGTAGCTGATAATCCTGGATGAACTCGCTGTTCGGTAAACTTAAAATTAGTCGCTTCTGTCACTTACACAGAAGGCTCTTCAGCAGTGTGCAGCAACCCCTGATACACAGAACACCATTCCCCTGTCCTGCACGAACTTTGAAGCTTCTTGTAAGTTAAGGCTCTGTGTTTCCATGACATGACCTCATCCGTATCATGTATCCTGGCCTTTTTAGATTTTCCTCTGCTCCTGCGTTATGGCGCTTTCGAATTTTACATAATTCGTTGGTGTCTGTTCTTTACACGTGACCGAACCATCTCTTCTGATTATCATCCTTTTACCTACGCCAGTTTTGTTTACCACTTTCATCTGTCGATACATTTCTTCCCCCTTCAGGGCACCGCATATACTGCGCAAGTTTTCCATCTTGGTAGTCGTAATTTTTTTTTATTTTTTATACCAGTAAAACTTCCATGATTTGCAACTACTCACCACAGGCACCCACCCGTATTTTTGATAGTACCGAAAATTTCCAGGCGTCCATTGTGTTATCCATTTTTTATTTACGTATTTTTACAGTCGTCTGCTGTTTCTCCTCTCTCTCTCTCTCTCTCTCTCTCTCTCTCTCTCTCTCTCTCTGTACATATTTAGGTTGATACGTTCATTGCGTATGGCTATGTTTTTGTGAAACTTGCAAATTATCAAGAATGTTTCTTTTTATGTAAATGCCAATTTGAAGTGTCTTCACATTTCTATTTTTACTTTCAAAGCAAATCTTGATATGGTTATGCAGGTTTAATTTACTTGTATTTTACCGTTAATGACCATCTTTTGCCACCATCACTGTCCTGAGTAATAAAGTTTGTCCATTTTTGTATTTAAAGCGTCGTTATTTAATAACCGAAAGGGAACGTCGTTTAGTCTTTCAAAGGAGAAACCTCACGGCTGAGGAAAAGTGATTAACTAAGTCAAGTGAAGCTGACAGGGAGAACTTTGATCGAAGTCAAGTGAAAGGAAAATAAAAACAGTGATATTTTAGTTTACAGGAGATGCCTTAAAAAACGTTTTATTTGATTTTATCTTGATTTTAATAGTACGCGCGCACTAACAATCGTGCCCTGACATACTTTGCCATTTCCAGCGGGTGTATTTGCGTATGACCTACATCCATATTCTACGCATATGTTATATTTAAAGAATAAGGGGACCGTGAGGGGGGAGCCAATACCACATATAGTTTTAGTGAGGTGAAATTTCCGGTATATAAATTTGGAAGACTTGTCTCGTGATAATCAGTGGAGAGAGAGAGAGAGAGAGAGAGAGAGAGAGAGAGAGAGAGAGAGAGAGAGAGAGATCCATAATTGATAATCATTTACGTATGTAAAGGCATCTCCCGTAGTCATTTTCTGTTTTTATAGAATTATTACTTGCCCCCCCTCTCGTCCACAGTTATCTTTTTTTTTTTTTTTATTTTGTGTGGATCTTATTATAGTTGGAGTGGGAATTTGGAGGCTGTGAAGGGATTTGCTAATATAAAGTAACATCTAGACCTTTATTTATTATTTTTGTTAAATCAGCGAATTTGTTTGCAATTGATGTAATATTCGAAGTATTTCATAATCTCTTTGTTCCATCTTAACATCTCTCACTCAATAATTTCCGTTTCAGTACTGAATGACCCAATAGGTCCCAGTGCTGGGCCTTTGGCCTCAATTCTAGGTTCAATTCAATGTGAAGCGTACATTTCTAGTTTCGTTCGCAGCTTGAAAATCGAGAAGTTTTTCTTGTGCGCCGTATTATTAGATGAAGTGACAAAGTCGAGGGTATTTCCTCCCTCTAGTATCTGGTAATTATAGAGTGATGGTCAGCTGTTCTTTTTGAGCACCAAGATGCAGTTTGACTCTTGATAAAGAGGTCGGATGCGTCGTGGGGCGGCGTGCGAATCAGGAAGAAAAAACAGGAAGAGACCGTGAGGGAAAATTGGGAAGGGCATGACCACGAAGGGTAAGGGATAGGGTAGGGAGGGGCATGCCAAAGGACGGAGCAGAAAGAGAGGCGGAGAGGTTAGAAGAATGAGGGGCAGGCGGTAAGGGATCAAGAGAGAGAGAGAGAGAGAGAGAGAGAGAGAGAGAGAGAGAGAGAGAGAGAGATCAAGAAACGGGCAGGGCCTGGCAATCAGTAGTGGAGGTGAGGGCATCGTGGTCGCCTCACCTGTGTGTGTTTTGGTGGTGAAGTGGCATTAGTTAGGTGACGTGACACGGCACGAGGGGAGAAGGGAGGAAGAAGAACAATCTGGGGGAAAAAAAGAGAGATAGAGAGAGGAAACGTAAAAAGGGGAAGGGGCTCAGAGGAATAGTAAATAAAGGAGAGGGCTAGAAAGTAGTCGACGCGATCGAAAGGAGTCGACTGAAAAGCGTGTTCATTGGCGGACATAAACACCCACGATTATAATGTGCCTCAAAGATGATGGCAGACCCACAGACCATCAACAGCCCTCCGCACAGTCAGCAGCCACAGGTTCCCCCAACAGTAACGCCGAACAGCAACAGCAGCAGCAGTTACACCAGTCGCAGCAGCAGTTGCAGCCCTGTAAGGTTAGTTTCTGGGTCAAAAAAAAAAAAGGTCTCTTGACTTTGTCCTCAGTGAGATGTTGAAGTGGAGGGATTGAAAAAGCAATTCGGGTATTCTTGTCGAATGTGTACAAGTTTGAAGTTCATAGTGTATGTGTGTGTGTGTGTAGAGAGAGAGAGAGAGAGAGAGAGAGAGAGAGAGAGCACTCTGCCGACGCTGAGACTTCAAGGAAATCCTCAAGGAGCCAGGCACCCCTCTCCAGTAGCAATAGCAGTAGACGTTCAGGACCAGCTAAAGGGGGAAGCCGCTGGCAGATGCTTCGTTCTATTCTAGTCTGATCACGCACATGCCTACATCACTCTTGAACACACACAAACACCCTCACGTTTCCGTCTCCGTTCACCCACGCTTACCGCCGCCTCTCCCTGACATTAAGTCCAAAATCGAACTACTTTCCTCATTGCTTATATTTCTGCGGTGTGATGACTTTTTTTTTTTTCTTTCTTTTAGGTTCAAGACAACTACTGAAGGGATGTAATTAAATTGTGTGTATATATATATATATTATACATACATACCATAAGCATATATATATATATATATATATATATATATATATATATGTGTATATATATATATATATATATATATATATATATATATATATATATATATATATCAATTTGAAGCTGTTTCTTCTAACATTGTTGGCTCCAGATGCAAAAACGGCACAACAGTCATTGTCACATTCATATTTTAACTGCAGAATAGCAGATGAACCCTTACAGAAGATTGGCTCAAGATCAACTGCTTCATATACGACAAACCTCACAATAATTCAACTCTGTATTGCATTTACTATCAGGGTATTGCGGCCCTTCCATCCCAGTAGTACTTCAATACCTTTATAGTGCTTCTGTCCTTCACAATACCTTTATATTACATTGCCGTCCCCCAATTTCTAGAGCCTTTTCCTGCTTCCTTCCAGCCCTTCGGAATTTACGATTTAAAGCAACCTATTGACCTCCATTCTTTCCTTCTATACCCACCATCTCAAAATATAGAGCCAGCCTTTTACCTAAACTAACCCATCTTCACATTTGACACCCTTTCAGTTCTGATTATGAGATATATGCTACACAAATAGTTCTCAGCAGCGTAAGCCATTTTCCTTACATTTACACTTGACTTCCTTAGAGGAAAGTTGGCTCAGGAGTCTTATCACGCATCACCGTCGTTGTTTGCGTACACACTCGACACACCCTGCCGCCTTCGTTTCATCACTTATTCCTCGACTGACTTCTCTCATATCATCGTCAGTTATATTGACACCGATTCTTGTACGAGCCACCTTTCCCATTCTTCTGCCATTCTTATTAACATTGATACTACTTTTGCTCAGAAAAATGATACTACTTGTGCTCAGAATTTTTTTCCTTCTGAAGACTTTTTGGCAGTTCCGGAATTTCGCTGAACTATCCACAATCGGCTATCGGCAGATATCAACTTTTTACACGCCATTCACATTCCATTTTCTTATCCCACACCTTTCTTCCTATATCTAATTTCCATTCCTGTGTCTAATTTCATGTCTAATTTCCCTTCCTATGTTGAATTTCACTCCTTTCAGAAAGATAATAAACAGCATCGCGGCCCTAACACCCTTTCGCAGTCAGAGCAATTTTATACCAATTCGGTCATTTTGTTCTAATTGTTCTGACTGACTAACACAAGGTCTCTCCTTCAGTCCTAAATTACTCTCTGCAGATTTTATGTTGCTTCTCCATCGATTCTGTATAAATCGTCTTTTCTAGATCTATGAACGCCACATACAGCATTTTCCACATTAGGGCAAACTTCCATTATGGTTTCAAAGCACTCGACCAGCAAATCCACTTCTCTTGCTAAACACAAACTGTTCATCTCACAACAGTCTTTCTGTCATCTGTCTTACTTGATCAGTTAGAATCGTAATGTTATGCAACAACGATTCATACGGTTTCCCCCGTCACCGTGACCAGAAGATAGTGGAGCATTTATTCTTCCTTCTGCTCTTGGCTCAGTCACTCGTGCCATGTTAACCCTGGTCACCCACTGGTTCATGCAGCGTCTCAGTGGCGTGGTTGGTATGGTGTTGGCGTCCCACCTCGGTGGTTGGGGGTTCGATTCTCGGCCATTCCATTGAGGAGTGAGAGAAGTGTATTTCTGGTGATAGAAGTTCACTCTCGACGTGGTTCGGAAGTCTCGTAAAGCCGTTGGTCCCGTTGCTGAATAACCACTGGTTCCATGCAACGTAAAAGCACCATACAAACAAACAAACAAACAACATCTTGGCTCTTGTACAGAGCACGGAAAGAGCTGGAAGACCCAGACAATCTTGGGTACTCACTATGAGAAGGGAGGCTGGAAATGAGGGGAGATTTTGGCAATATAGAATAAAGGAAAGACATTAGTGGTGGAAACTCGCTTAACCCTTTTGCGTTATGTGGGATAGGGGCGCTGGTGGTGTTTTGTAATTATACAAAATTAAGTTGTATTGCTTGATGCTTGTTACTGTAGTGTTGTAAACTATTGAGTTTATTTCCTAATGTGATTTTTGAAAACTTTTATTTAATATATTTCTTTATAAATACTGTATGGGCTAGTTAAGTATTTATGCACGTGCATCAACGTAAACTTTTCAGTGTAATACGCCCATTATGAAATGCAGACTTCATGGGTTATTTTGACCAGAAGATATTACTAAAAATCCTTCAGAACAGAAGGCAGTTTAGCTAAGTTAGAGTAATGCTTGTTTTAGTCCTTTTAATCTTATTGTCTTAGTTTCTTAGTTGTAAGTTTTTTTTTCCATTTCACCAGTGGTAATAACGTCTTTGAAGAATAGTATACTAGCTTGTGAGTTACCTTATTTCAAGTTTTTAGACAGTATACTAGCTTGTGAGCTACCTTATTTCAAGTTTTTAGACAGTATACTAGCTTGTGAGCTACCTTATTTCAAGGCACTAGGCATATGTGGGTTAGATGCACCTCACGGATGAGAATTTAAAGATATAATGTGTGTATATTGGGATAAAAACATCACAGATGATTATGGAACGTTAGGTTCGTATTAAATATCTGTGGTATTTCTCGAAGAAGATATAGGTTATTCTTGAATAACCTATATCTTTTTCTGCGTTGTAGTCAACCGGGATCAACAGTGGATTTTAGACATTTACTTATCTGAAAGGAATCTCTTCTTGCGTTTATTTTTATTCCTTGTTCAGAGATTTGGCAATCTGGTTCTCTTATGAAAATAAAGTATGTAGGACTTTTGCGCCTACGCAAGCGGCCAGAAATCGAGGACTGGAGAAACTTTAGTGTGTTTAAGATTGGAAGTATTTGCAGCTGATGGTCTTGTGTATTATAGAATTGAGTGTTGTGACAGCTGGGGTGATTTTGTTTGAATTATTGACTTCCTAGGCTGCTTTGGTGGTCCATCTAGAAGGCCGTCATGTGAGGAAGACCAACTTTCATTTTGATTTAGCGAAAGAGTGATTTATAAGGTGGAGATAACTGAGCGAAAATCTTGCTCTGTTAGTGAGATATTTATTCTATTCATTCTTTTAAAGTTGTATAATTTTTAGTATTATATCTCAATAGACTGACTTCAACCCTCTTGAGAAGCATGTGATGTAAGTCCTATATTATCATGTGTGTTGCAGTATCTTCGAAAAAATGGGAAAATCGTGTGCTGGAGACAACTGTTAACTTTAACCAAACTCTTAGTTTAAAGGCATAAGTTTTCACAAAATCCAAAATATGCATAATTTGGATTTAAAACTTAATGCCTTTCAACTAAGAGTTTGTTTAAAGTTAAGTTATACATATTTTGCTTCATATGTATGATTTAAGAGAAAGCTAGTTGTGCATTGTGTTCGTTGTAGACGTAGTCTTGTATGCCAAGAAGTTTGTATGAAGCCGAATTTGGATCATTCCTAGATTATGACCCACAGCAGTGTTTGAGGGTCGTTAACGACGATTAATATTTCCTGGGGTCATTATATTTAAGATATTTACAGTCTTGGTTTGTTTTTACGGTCCTACCCAACGGGATTGTACTAAATACGCCGTAAAGTTGGAAACATACCTGTTTAAAACTCTTGGTGGTCATTATTAAGGAAAAATCCCCAAATTTTACACCTTGAGATGTTCACCTTCGGAGGGAACTGTAGTTGCTTGATGCTAAAAATCACTTAATCATTTCCCAGAAGTCGGTTTGTTGCTTTTATGTATATTTAGTCTCGTGTCATGACTGCCAACTTGGCATGTTCTATTTTAATGAGGGCATACCAGTAATTACATTGGTGCCGTTTCGTTGGGGAATTTCAAGATAATGAACAATTAAGGTTACTCACCTTCTGATGTCCTGAGGTTTGATAAAGTTCCTCACATTTCTCTTGAGTGTTCATATCCTGATTTGATTTAGAGGTTCTCTTATAGTTTTGTGATTTCACTACCCCTGTGACCTGCCTCTCTCTCTCTCTCTCTCTCTCTCTCTCTCTCTCTCTCTCTCTCTCTCTCTCTCTCTCTCTCTCTCTCTCTCCTCAAATAGCACACAAAGGACTGCAGATTCAGCCAGCGCCTGTCTCTCCAATCTAGGAATTCGTCGATTTTTCTTTTTCCTAAATGGCTTGATCATATCAGGAGAGATGCACCTCGCATCACCGACATTCTTTGCTTTATTTGCTTGTGTTTGCGCGCGGTAATAGAGGTGCACTGTTCGCTCGTTATTTTTCTAGTCTATATTTACAACTGCGCGGAATTTGTCGCCTGGGGTACTGACCGGGTTCTGGGTTTAGTTTATTTAAATTTGTTATTATTCACACGTACTCTCTACTAAATTCCGTTTTATTTACGTCCAGTGACCTACTTTTATCGTTCCTAGTATACTAAATAGAAGAGCTGCATTCACAAAGTTAAGTATTTTGCTTCCGAGTTTGAATTGAGTTCGGAAGGAGAAAGTATATAATCAAAATGTAGTCTTTCTGCCGATCGTTCACCATTAAAATGAATTGATGGCCATTTGAAATGTTTTTATTTTAGTTTTGATTACTTTTTTGGGGTATAATACACCCACCAAGGCTAATAATGTCTCAATTTATGTACTTCTTATTGGCGTCACAATTACTGTGGTGATTCAGATACGAACCGTTTCCTCATCTTATCATTACGTTTCTGCGCAGCTTCGCTTAGGTGATTTATAGCACGGTTGAACTCTCCAGGAAAATGTGCAGTCACTCTTAGGAAACGATCCCACATCACACTTATACTTTCCACGGGTTGCCTTTCTCTTTGGCGATGACAGAGTCATTCGATATAGTCTCAGATAATGTAGCAGGACGTCTAGATTGACGCCGGATTACGTAGGTTTAACCTAAGAATTCGGGTTGTGAGGTGTGGTAGCGTCGTGAACCATGAGTTTTTTGATTCAAGAAATCTCTCTCTCTCTCTCTCTCTCTCTCTCTCTCTCTCTCTCTCTCTCTCTCTCTCTCTCTCTCTCTCTCTTTCAAAAACTTCGTGGTTGAATATAGGAGCTATGGTTTTATCGTTGTATTATTGATATTTATTTTTACTTTTATAAACTCGAGTAAAATAATGTTTTATGATCAGTAATACTATTATTATGACTCAATTTGAGGATGCTTAATAACAAATACTTTCAGAAACTCAATTTGACGACTGAATCAATTTCGTCAAGCTCCATTTTGGTGATGAATAATGAAGTGATATTTAAAGAGACTGGCATTGGTGTTGCGGTTTTAAAGTCGATGCAACTCTGGCCATTCCCTTTTTTTTGCGTGATGGCGGGAGAGAGCTCTTGATGGATGTGTCATCGCCGAAGGATTTTGGCAGGGCTGCCTTCGGGCTGTCATTCTTCTATCTGGCTGTCATTCAGGACTTCATGGCCGCAATCACGGGCTCTCCATTCCCCCTCTCTCTCTCTCTCTCTCTGTCTCTCTTCTTAATGGTGTTGCAACAAGCATCTCTTGAATGTGTGTGCGTGTTGACTGACTGATTTATACCTAAATGCTTTAATCGCCATACATTTTATATCGAAAAAAATCGCATAGAAAATGTAGGAATATATTATATACTGTATATGTTGTATAAGAACAGGGTATTGCGTATGCACGCTCGCTTGCATTCATGCGAAACATGCTGCCTTCATTGCTTTCATTGATTATTCATCGAAATACAGCAGGGTATTCATTATTCATAAATTAAGCACTAGTCCGAGGTAAGTCACAGTGAGAATTGTCATGTTTGCCTGAATGAAGTCAGTCTCGAATAGTTGAGGTCATACCTGGTGTTCAAGACTGTCATGGAGCAAGTGCCTTCATCCAGAGAGAGAGAGAGAGAGAGAGAGAGAGAGAGAGAGAGAGAGAGAGAGAGAGAGAGATTTCTCTCTCAATGTGTGACAGGAATTCCGTACTTCATTGCGACGCGCGTCTGAGCGAAGCATTTGTGGAATGCGTATTGCTGGGAAGCTGAACTCGCTGACTGTCATGTCATGACGTCGCCTTGGAAGAATGTTATGATTTGATATTTCAAGGAAGTCAGGAGGTGAGTCATTCAAAATGTGAAACAAGTAAACAAAAAATGTACCGCGCAATCGAGTTTTCCGTACGGCGTGTAATGCCGTGTGAAGCTCTCGATGTGCTGCTGTATAAAAAACTTAGCGATGGCCGGGCAGCGCTAAGTTGCTCCTCAGATGCGGTCAAGTGAAGGTGTGCGTCGTTGGCTGGTGCTATAGACGCACAATCCATGGCTAAACTTTAACGCTAAAAAAAATGAAGGCTGCAATTTGGCATGTTTGATCATTTGGAGCATATCAATTTGCAGCTCTCTAGCCTCAGTAGTTTTTAAGATCTGAGGGCAAGCGCCTCAGTGGCGTGGTTGGTATGGTGTTTGCGTCCCACCTCGGTGGTCGCGGGTTCGATTCTCGGCCATTCCATTGAGGATTGAGAGATGTGTGTTTATGGTGATAGAAGTTCACTCTCGACGTGGTTCGGAAGTCACGTAAAGCCATTGGTCCCGTTGCTTGAATAACCACTGGTTCCATACAACGTAAAAACACCATACGAACAAAAAGAAAGATCTGAGGGCGGACTGGAAAAGTGCTGACGAACAGAAAATGCCATCTCTGTAGTTTTCGCTTGCAGAAAGCTAAAATGGAGGAGAGTTCATTTTCAAACTAAAACTAAAGCCCCTCTTTCTCTCTTTCCATACACTGGATGGATGAAGAGCGTCAAACGAAGACCTCGATAAATTACGATCCCCTTGGGAGAGCGGCAGCCGCCTCGGTCACTTCGTTCACGCAAGTTTATTGCGAAAGTATGTACTATGGCGATCGGCTCGCTTGACGCCATCAGCAAGTATTATGCGAAACTTGGAAGCTTCGGAATGTTGGGTAAAAGGCTCTCCTTGGGTAACTGCTGGACGTGACTTTCGAAAATCCTTTTTATGAAGTGGAAAGCCCACCTACTAAGGGGGGGGGGGGGGGGTCGAGTTCCAGTTATTTTTAACCTTTTCTTTATAAATGGGAAATATACCTTAAACATCCACATCTTTTTCAAGTTCGTGCTCTATTTTCAAAATTGAATGACGGGATCTGAACTCCCCCTCCGCCTTCCACCCCCGTTAAGATATAGGGCTAAAATATAGGTTAATGCCGATAGTGCACCTCACGTGGCTCACTTTAGGCATGACTTAGGGTTCCATGCAGTGTCCTTAGGCCCCTAGCTATAACCTCTCTCATTTCTTTTACTGTACCGCTGTTCTTATTCTCTTTCTTTCCTCTTGATTTTCCAACCTCTAACAATTCAGAGTGCAACTGCTTTTGAGATTTACCTCCTATTAAACCTTTCTAACCTTACTGTCAGTTTCCCTTTCAGCGCTGAATGCCCTCATAGGGTCCAGCGCTTGGCCTTTGGCCTAAATTCTATATTCTATTCTGGTCATACCCGTGGAAGATCGTTCAAGAAAATGCATTATTTACAATCACTAGGGACGTGTGTACAACGAATTGCGCGCACAAACGCGTACACATGAACTTTGGAGCGTTTGGAACTTGTGCGTTTATATATAGGAACAAGAAAACAATGGAACAAGCACTTAAAAAAAATTCCAGGCGGTAATAAAGGATGCGTATAACGCACACCATTCAGTTATATTACATTATTTATATTGGCCATACTGTAAAGCAGAACACACGAGAACAGTGCCATTTTCGTTCGTGGTAAAGAAAAGTTATCTTATCAATTTGACAAAAAGTTATCTTATCGATTAGACATGGACAAAAAAAAAAAGTTTATTCCAATTACATCCTGAAAATAAATTTTTATTGAATCCAGTTTAAAGAAAGAAGGCTCTTGTAAGAATATGCATTATCAGCCTACGGATTCATAAACTATACCATTTTCTTAAAAAGAAATATGTTAAATATATAAATTTTAAGGAGGGTTGTTGACTGAGGCCTGCATCAAAGGCGTGGGCCCACCCGCGTAGATAAACAAAATTTGTTTATCTAATCATCACACTGCCCCTCCTCTTTTTTTTGCTGCTTATCAGGTGTTAATATTTTTTTTCAAACTGCATGTTCATTGGTAATGTCACTTTAGCACATAAATTGTATATTTCTTCCATTATTCATCCATCCTCTTGAAGATTATTATTTTTAAGAAAACTAAGAGGGAAACCAGCGTTTCATTTTCTCCCTGTGGTGCATATTACGAAAAGCAGATGAAAACCGCACGAAATGGAGACTAATCATCAATGTGAACAACTTAGCAGATCCAAGAATTTTCCCGAAAGCGAAATATATTGATACACTTTTATAAGAAACAGCCTCGTGAAATCTGTTACTAGTATAACTAAAACAGCGTTACGTACCAATTGTTAGCTCTGTCCAAAATGAGTGGATGGTAGCTGTTCATGGTATTATTCACTTGATGTAATCAGGCTATTTAGACTGTGTACATTACTGTCTGAAATTGATAGGTTATTGTAATCTGTATAAGCTGCGTTTTTATACACTTCGTTTCGTCGCTTTTGTACGACATTCCAAGATTGCTAAGTTACCGGCACTGATCCAGTCTCCAACCTTTTTAGACATCGTATTGCTTATAAAAATCATCCCAGGTTTTTTTTTTAGATTAACGCTTCAAGTTAAATATTCGGTAGTAAAATAAAAAAAGAAAAAAGTCCGTAGATATATTGTAGAAAATTTCCCATGCTAACTATTAAAAGAGGCGATTCACTTGGGTATTTTAGTAGCCAAAGTTAAGGGTATTAACCCACTAAGTCAGTGAAGATATTAATGGAACAATGTGTAAGCTAGGCTCTATATCAGGAAGTGCAACAACCCTCAGAGGCTTCCTTAGTTAGAGATTCGGGATATTTTTAAGCTCACAGTCAAGACAAGACTCGTAGCATTTTGCTCTTCCGCTGCTAAATTCCTCCCCTGGCTGAAGAAGGAAAGTAACGAAAAACAGTTGTGGATTCGTTACATATTTGTGTATGACGACGGAGTCTCTCTCTCTCTCTCTCTCTCTCTCTCTTATCGCAGTGATTCTAATGCATCTCTTTATGACCATTCGATTGGGCCGAACAGCCTATACCATATCACCGGATGCAATTAGCTGGGCTGTCAGCGTTCGTCAGATGACGCTAAATGACTCGGCTGGTTCTGAGGGCTGAGTGTGCACCTTGCGTAAATCAATGGACCTTGATAGTGAATCATCAGACTACTCTGGTTACCAATTTGGGGATAGGAAAGTCATCGGTATTCCCGCTGGTTTAGATTCCATTGTTGAGTGTGTGTGTGTGTGTGTGTGTGTGTGTTTGGAGATAGTGCAACCATGGGCGCCTCATTTGTGGGTCTTCGCAGTTGTGAAAGGTTGTTTTTTGTTTTGTTTTAGTCTATAGAATACTGAAAGGACGTGTGGCGTTTTATTTTTAGTTTGGTGATTTTTTATGATTTCCTTCAGAATCGAATAGTTTTCGTCGACCTTTGTAGATAAATTTGTTCTCTGTGGTAGATTAAATTATAATATTCTACCGAACATACTTTTTTTTCTGGGGCAACAGTTTCCGTGTTGTTTTCCTTGTATTGTTTGCTCGGATAGTAAGTATATGTTCTGAATTTTTAGGAAAGACAGTTATTGATTAGTTAATTTGACAAGCAAAGTTGGATAAAAAGCGTTTAGGTGAATGTCAATAAAATATGGACGGTTTTGAAATATGAGCAGTTTTAAAAATTTCCTAGAATAATTTTTCTTATCAGCAGTCCTTCGAATAACATTTCCGTAAGTCGTGGTATACTTATCAGTCCAATATGATTGAGGAGCATGGGGATAAAATAGAAGAGACCTTCCATAATACTCCCTTATTTTCGTTTTTGTAAACTTGAATTACATCAAAAAAAAAAAAAAAAAAAAAAAAGACACGAAGTGTATATTATTTTTGGCATTTTTTTTCTTTTCCTTCAGACTGAGGGTGAGGTGGAGCATTATTCAGTAGCTTAACGTTGATGTTGCTTTTGATAGGTCTGTGGTTCTTTTCCGGCTTTCGATTCAGCCAATCTCTCTCTCTCTCTCTCTCTCTCTCTCTCTCTCCTCTCTCTCTCTCTCTCTCTCTCTCTCTCTCTCTCTCCATCCCTTATTTGTAATGCATACTGGCTCTGAGCTGGGAGTCAGAGGTAGGAAAGGACTGTTATGAAACGATGAGACTTTTTTAGAGCCCTTGTGTATGTGTATGTATGTATATATATAATATATATATATATATATATATATATATATATATTATATATATATGTGTGTGTGTGTGTATATATATATACTACTTTCCACAGATTATTCAGAAGTGTATTTTGAAATTAAAAAAAAAAAAAGTTTTGAAAGATTGTTAAACTATGTGTAAGTGCAGAAGAGCAGTGAGCAAGTAGGGTGGGCGGGAGGTGTAACTGTTCATTATTATTAGAAGCAGAAATTGTGGCAAATTGGAGAGGGAGAGGTAAGAATGGGACTATGAATGCAATGTAGGCGATGGAATAAGTGAAAACTTAATAGGAATATTTGAAGATCTTGTAAAAAAAAAAAATTGCATTTTATCTTTACAGAAGTTTCGGAATCGGGATAAATTAGCAGTAAGTGAAAAAGATTGATGAAATGATAGGTTTACTGAAAGAATAAGCAGTGTTTTTTTTTTAGGTGTAATTGTAAGACAGGGGGGAAAAATTGAGCAGGAATACTGTAGGTCGGTGTTAGGTTGTCCACCTAAAATGAGAGAAGTAGGGGGAGACAGGGCAAGTAGTGAAAAAAAAAAAGGCCTGAGAGTGAGTGTATTTTATGGAGAAATAGTCGAGAAAGCAAATACTGAGAGAAAGTTGGGAGATATGCCCTTAGGTGATGTTGCCTGGGGTCACCTCTAAGCTGACATTGGTTCTGTTAGTTGTCTTATAAGGGTGGTGGTTAGTCCACCGAAATATAATCTATAGCTTTAAACCAGTGTTAATGGGCCTTTTATACTAGAGACGTATCCTGTTTTAAACAGAAGAATGTACACACGCGCACACACACACATGAATAACTTGATCGCGAAATATATAAAATGTGATGCTATGTGTATAAATAAAGGTAATACGAAAATGAAAAACGAGGACTGCCGAGATCTTTCGGTCTTAACGACCCTTTACTAAACGCAATTCTTGATTTTTAGTAAAGGGTCGTTAAGACCGAATGATCTCGGCAGTTCACGTTTTACATTTTTCATATATATATATATATGTATATATTATATATATGATATATATATATATATATATATATAATATATATATATAATATATATATATATATATATATATATATATATATATATATATATATATATAAATATATGTGTGTGTATGTGATTTCTCACGTACAAATTACGTACTGGAAACATCTTCATCTATGTACTGAAATCACAAACCTGTGGTTTGATAACCTACAGCCTTGCAGTGTGAGGTACTTTTCCCCTCCTCTGCCACTCTCGTGGCGCCAGCCGCCGCCGCCTCCGCCTCCGCCTCCTCTCGGGTCTCGGGGTGTAGCCGAAAATGAAGCCAGCCATCCTAAGCGACCTTGGCAGATGTAGGTAGCGAAACCGAGTGACGCAGCTTTGAAACATTATCTTGACAGTTATTTCCCTTGTTTATTTTGCGTTTTTTGTTAGTCTCGTCGTGTTTGAATTAATCTTCCCATACCATTCTCCGTAAAATTTGATGGGGACCCTGTGGAATGGAGTTCCGAATGGTGTATTAATTTTTGGGGGGCATTTTCTAAATATTAAAATAATGACTATAAAGGAAAGTCGTATAAGTTATAATTCCATACGTTGGGTGCAGTTGTAAATGGATGTTCACACCACGAAAATGTAAGGGCTTCGAGAGTTCAGCATTCATTTTGACCTAAAAGTATTTTCATCACGGACGTGAAATTGAACACTTCAGGACTTTCATTCCGTTCAGAAACGTTCACTAAGTAAAGTACACAATACAGGATCCGGAAGCTACCATATGTTGCATTTCAGTACCTTGAGGACTTTCATTCCGTTTAGAAAACGTTCACTAAATAAAATACAAAATACAGGATCCGGAAGCTACTATATGGTGCCTTTCAATACCTGCGAGGGGCCGAAGGTTGATGTAGGAAAAGGAATGAGCATTTTAAGGTTCGCTTCTTTTAAGCTTTTAAAAGTCTTAAGGAAGAATAATCCACGAAACCTTCAAAGTACAGAACGGTTAGGCCCAGTACAGTAGGTTAGATTAGTTTAAGTTTGGATGTAAAAGCCAACTTTGAGGGGAGTGGGATGAAAGGAAATAATTAACATATATGCAGTTTGAATTTTGTAATCACGAGAATCCACCTTTGAGGGAGCTTTTGCAGGGAGAAATTATGGGGGCTGACCTATGAATGGATATTCTTTAGCTGTTTGTTTTACGCTTTACACGTAGCCCGGAGAAGTAAGTTATGTCTGTAAGGTATCGTGATCTTGAACAACCTTGGAAATAGAGACACCTTTTCCTGATGGTTACTTCACTTTTCCTTTACTTTTTCTTTCAGGTAGATAACCTAAGGGAAGGAAGCGAATCGGGTTAATGCTTTGCTAGAACGGACGTGTGAATCGGATTGAAAAAAATACAGTGGGGAGAAAAACAATTACAAGAGAGAGAGAGAGAGAGAGAGAGAAATTTTCCCTCTCATACTTGAGATCCCAAAGATGTAACTCACTTTAAAATAGAGACACCTTTTCCTGATGGTTACTTCACTTTTTCCTTCAGGTAGATAACCTGAGGAAAGGAAGCGAATCGGGTTAATGCTTTGCTAGAACGGACGTATGAATCGGATTGAAAAAAAAAACAGTGGGGAGAAAAACAATTACAAGAGAGAGAGTTTCCCTCCCATACTTGAGATCCCAAAGATATAACTCACCTTAGTTTTCCGACTCCACAGCGCCACAAATGCCACTTTTTTACCTGCTCTCTCTCTCTCTCTCTCTCTCTCTCTCTCTCTCTCTCTCTCTCTCTCTCTCTCTCTCTCTCTCTCTGTGTGTGTGTGTGCATTCCCTGAAAAGTTGAGGATCATGTTTTTTGGGGGGCTATTAGTCTCTTACCTGATCGAATGTTTTTCTCGGTTGTACACTTTATCTAATCCTCTAACCTTCACTGCAGTGATCAAGGTCAACAGTTTGTTTGTTTATTTCATTTCTTAGAGAGAGAGAGAGAGAGAGAGAGAGAGAGAGAGAGAGAGGAGAGAGAGAGAGAGAGAATTCTTACCATCAAGGTGCATTGATATACTTTTGTCCACGCTTGCACAATTATAGTAATCTCATTTAGCAGCATTCGTGAAGTCTGTGTGAGCTTATTAACGAATAAATCATCGCCCGAGGAGAAAATTCCCAGAGAAAATGTCAAACTCCCGTAGGGAGATAGTACCGTCAGTGCACCTCAAGCGGTACACTGTAGGCCTTGCTTAAGGTTCTTTGGAGCGTCCCTTTGACCTCAAGTTGTAACCCCTTTCGTTCCTTTTACTATGCTTCCATTCATATATTTCTTCCATCTTATTCCACCCTCTCCGAACAGTTGATTCATAGTGTAACTGCGAGGTTTTCCTCCTGTTACACCTTTCAAACCTTATTGTCAGTTTCTCTTTGTCAACCGCTGAAATAAACGTATAGTTTTTTAAATAAGTTCATGTACTCCCTCACTACTTCTAATTAGGTGGTGAAGAGTTGAGCTAGATTTTCAAGATTTTTCATTTTTTTCCCATTTCGTTAGTCTGACAATTAAAGGCGGGTGTATTCTGGTGAATATTTTTCCATGCGAAATGGCAACATCTTCCAGATTTTCCTCGTTTGATTTACAGCAGCGGAACGACATCTCGAAAATATATCTCAAGACCCACTCTGTTTTTCATTGATAGTGACTTAGTTATGTGGTTCTTCCAATTCTTGCGTTTTATTTGGCGAGTCAGTTTTTATTTTTGTGATGTTGCTCCCATCGACGCCTCAGTTGCTACTACAGGATTTTCTTGGTGGTTATTTGCTTGCAACTTAACGTTAGTTAAAATGTCATCGGTGGAATGGGATTTCCATGCTTTAATTTTATATATATATATATTTTGATTTTGAAACTTAGTACAGTCTAAGCGTTTTGATCCAGTTCATGATAACGTAGATTGTAACTTAGTTACTGCTTTGACCATAAGCTCACCTTTGTCGATTTCGCATACTTACTCCTTGAGAGAGAGAGAGAGAGAGAGAGAGAGAGAGAGAGAGAGAGAGAGAGAGAGAGAGAGAGAGAGAGAGAGGTGATAAAGTCGTAGGCAAAGATAAATGGAGGAAACGGGAAAGAGAGAGAGGGATAGAATGAAATGGTGGAGAGAATGAGAGATAAAAAGATAGAAGGAAATAGGAGAGAGAGAGAGAGAGAGAGAGATTCTTTATCTTTAATATTTTCACGAATTAGAAAAAAGCTGAAAAAAATGTTTGCCTTATGAAGGTATGCAGCTGTAGAGCATCCTACAAGCGTTCAAAGGAAGCAATACCTTAAAAATTTAGGTTAAAGATTGAGTATGGCCTGCTAAATTGAGTTTACGTGTATATGAAGCTTTGCTGTGATGGCAGTGTCGGAGCTATCAAGTGAATTTTAAGTTATCCACAGGTTTATGATTAAAAAGGGTAGAATTGGCCATTTGTATTTTTAGGTGCCCTATATTATAAAAATTGCCCCATGAACGTCATAATGGTAAGGGGTACCGGCCGGTTATCTTGTGAAATTAACATAGTGTACCAGTAATCACTACGAAGTTTAAAACGTATCGCTGAAGCTGTCAAGCTTAATTCAGTTCCTCGGTGTAAACCTCTTGGCTCTCTCAAAAATTTGTCCCTTTGTGTCAAGGGCATCCTGTTATGTTGAGGATTGCTTATCTAGTTCATGTTTTGTCGGCATGTTACATAATCGTTGCTGTTGATACTACTGCAGTGGTGGAATTCACAGTCTCGCCCCGCCACGTATCTATTAAATCCTCTCATCTGGCATTGCTCTTTAACCGTGCATCTGATGTGCAAAGTCGAAAGCCTAGCTTCTTTAAGATGCTGCCATGTTTGGGAGGTCCCTTGGGATCTGAACTGGTGCCCCTTCACATTTATAAATTTGTTTTTAATCTCCGGCGTTCGTTCACCCGTGTTCCTTTGTGTGTGTGTGAGTGTGTGTGTGATCTTGAGTTGATTCTTATTGATATTCATATTACATAGACATTCTTAAGGAACAAATGTAAGGCAATTAGATTCCGTAGAATAGTCTGCCAACTTGAGAAAAAGAAATGGTGTATAATACTGATGACAGTAACGGTAGAAAATAATCTAGATAATCAGCATTTCTGTCCCGTTATTAATCGTTGGTCTACAGATGTAATTGCCTGGGTTGCATGGTGAAAGTGTGTCTGTTCGTCGGTATTCATGTCAAAATTAATTACTGTGCAAAAATGTTTTGCCTCAAAATGGTTGATTTTTATAGGACCAACCTTAGACGTTCGTTCTTACATACCCCTGCCTATCTGATCGTGTGATATTATGATATCCATAATATGCACATAGTTTGTGAAATTGCTTTCAGCAGAGGAATTGAATACGTAAATAACAGAAAAAAGGGACCGATTGTAATTTTGAGATGAATATGTAAACAAAATGAAAGACACCTGCCAGCTCCTTGTAGATAACATTTCACGCGGCCACCCACGACACTTTCTGTTAACACTAGAGTAGTGAGTCCTCTGAATTTGGCGGCATGACGTCGCGGCACCTAGAGGAGGAGGAGGATTATGACGCCCAGCAAACCAAGTACGCATTAGGCTCATAGATGTAAAAGATGGTCGCGGCGCAGATTCAATTTGTTTTTCACTTCGTTCAGTGAGCTCTGCTAAGCTCCAGGTGAAGTTGATTTGATATAGGCTGTGGTTTCTGAAGAAAAGAAGAATGCCGTAGTCTGTGTGTGTGTTCATTTGCTACGTAACGGGCTTTTCATTATTTTGATTGTATCTTCTTTCATAGATAGTGACACTCAAGTGTTTTAACCCGGTATGTATCCACCTTTGCGACGCGTTTAGTACAAGGCTGTTGGGGATGGCCGCAAAAACATATAGGGCTGTAAATGTGACAAAGATAATATCCCCTTGATAACGACCCCGAACTTTGCTTGGGTGCGGAGTCGCTATCTAGGACAGATCCGTTTGGTTCTGAAGTAGCCAGTTTGTAATTGATATATATAGAAATAAAATTGTGAGTGAAATATTTTTTTCAGGGTAAAGTGCCTCACTGATCGATGTCGGTCTAGCACCTGGTGAGGTTGCAGACGACGCAGTTGTTCGTTCCTTCGATTGAGAGAGAGAGCCAGTTCGCGCCATAAAGAAACTGGCGCTCATCGCGTATTGATTTTTTTCGAATGAATATTTCTAGGCTTCGGTATAGAGTCCTTCTGCTCAGGGGCGGCTGAGTTAAGTTGCCTTCGTAGTATTGTATGCAGGGCATTGGTAGTCTTGTCTGCGGTGTCAGTATGAAGATCGGGTTTAGTAGCTCCAAGGTATCCCACAGACTCATTGTATGAAGGGCAGTGGGAGGATCAGCCTAATGCTTAATAATAATAATAATAATAATAATGATAATAATAATAATAATAATATAAAAGTTTTGGGGTGCCCTATGCACGCAGTTAACGGGTATAGTGAGATTATTCCAAGCCTTTGCAGTTGAGGGATAAAATGAATCTCCTACCCTTCAGTCAGGGGGCTATGTTTTCCAGAGAGGAAATGTAACAAATGGTTTGTCGTGGTGGTTTGGTTTCTTTTAATTAGTAGATCAATATTCTAATAAGTATTATATTTTATTTGTAAATTGCTCTACCCTAAAGCGGCAGTGCTATATCAGCAGTCTGTTTAATGACCTCAAATAATGGTCTGATTTGGGAACCTTTACTGGACTCGAGACGGGTTGTGTTACAATTTCCATGGTAGTTTGTCGTACTGTGATTTTTTTACGGCAGTATTTTATCTGTGTAAGCCAGTAATTACCCATTTTCTTATGGATGTGTTGAAGATAATAGTCTGTATGTTGATTTAACGGTTTAACATGCTTGCGTATTTACCAAATCTTACACGTGTTTGCGTTATTACTGGTTAGATACCGCGCCAAGTTATATCCCAAATAAGTTTACACGGTGTGAATTAAAAAAAAAATGAATAGACGTGATAAATTCTTTTTTTTTTTTTCAATATATACTGGGGTAGAATTAGTGTCTCATTAGAATTACTCAAAATGGGGGAACTCAAGGCAGTGGACTATAAGTAAATGTTTAGCCCAGGAGATCTGATATGAAACAAGGATAAATTTGCTTAGAATATCTGTGAACAGAAGTAATTTACAACAGTTACATAAAATATTAGGATATGAATTGATGAAAAGTGCCAATATGTATGTGTATACTGTATACTATATATATATATATTATATATATATATATATATATATATATATATATATATATATATATATATATATATGAATAACTTGATCGCGAAGTATATAAAACGTGATGCTATGTATAAATAAAGGTTTTTTGCCACGAAGGAAAAAATGAAAAAGCGAGATAGCCGAGTACTTTCGGTTATCTCGCTTTTTCATTTTTTCCTTCGTGGCAAAAAACCTTTTATATATATATATATATATATATATATATATATATATATATATATATAATATAATATATATATATATAATATATATATATGTGTGTGTGTGTGTGTATATATATATATATATATATATGTATGTATGTATGTGTGTGTGTGTGTGTGTGTGTGTGTATAATCAGTGTTATTTGCTTGTGTTTTGTGTGCCAAAAATGCGAGAATTATATCTCGTCGTAGCGTTAAATTTACTTTTCACGTTAACGGGTTTTAAGTTTTATACCCGTGGTAACCCAGATTTTGTAAAACGAGTAAGTAAGGGACAAATTCTTCGGAGTTCAGTTTCCGAAGAATAATTAATGATTAGAGTTTGTTTTTGTCTCATTTGGGACTACGTGCATCGCGTCTCTCTCTCTCTCTCTCTCTCTCTCTCTCTCTCTCTCTCTCTCTCTCTCTCTCTCTCTCTCTCGCTCTCGTCTCGTTCTTTTGGATTCACATTCCGCAAAATTTCACCGAAATGATCAGGGATATAAACTATCGAGTTTCTGGCAACGAGAAGACTATGTGATTTAGATACTGTCTTGTGTGGACCATTTTATTGGCACCGATCACACGCGATTTTGAAGGACTCGGCTGATACACGGTCTCTCTCTCTCTCTCTCTCTCTCTCTCTCTCTCTCTCTCTCTTTTCTCTCCTTCTGTCTTTCTTTTTATAAATCTGTATACATCTCTCTCTCTCTGTCTTTATATATATGTATACATGTAAGAATTCGTCTTGGGATGTTAGGCAGTTAATAGGTTCAAGAAAAACTTCATATCTGGTTTTCTATATAATATCTGTAGTTATTCTTTAACTGTTAATTTAAGAACGTCGACTTTCTTGCAAGTTATGTAACGAGCTTTTGAAGTTAATTTGGAAATAACCTACCAGTATAACTGTAAAATGTACGTACTACCAACTTACTAGCAGTCGTAGAGTGTATTTAGATCGTTGCTTCCAGAAAATTGGTGTCTTTATATTATATTTATATATATATATGTGTGTGATTGTGTGTGTACTATATATATATATATATATATATATATATATATATAGATTATACATATACATATACATTACTATATACATACGCATATATATTAGCTTGTCTGTAATACCTACAGTGCACCACATTAATTGCATTGACGAAGAGAGAGAGAGAGAGAGAGAGAGAGAGAGAGAGAGTCTTCATGTCTTGATAAGTGTACCTTGAATAGGAGGCGACGGCAACGGTTATCTCGTGTAAGCTATAATTACATGTAGGGGTTAGCCTTTTACTGCTTATCATCGAGTCTCTCTCTCTCTCTCTCTCTCTCTCTCGTGTTTGTGTAACAGGCAGAGGTCTTGTCTTTCCAGTAGATCAGTGCATTTATTTAATAAATTTTGATAAATATTGCATTTCATTTCTCTTTTGTTCGTCGTGGATTCAATTTATTTTTCCAAAAAGCATAAAGAGTATTTTTAAAGAGTATATCGTACTTAGTTATTCATATAAAGACGTGAATATTATGATACATATAATTGGAAGCTATGTAATTACAGTTTTTCTATTGGCATTAAAAACTCAAGACATTTTGGTTATAACGGTTTATTTTTAGTGACACTTTGCATTCACCGCTTCATTATTCTGTTCGAATGGCGGCGCTATGCTATTTTTTTTTCATGCTGGCTTAAAACTCGTCCGTTTCTGTTGAGGCTGCTTGCACTTTTGTACTTTTATGTGAATGTCTCATTATTATTATTTTTCTTTTGCTCTATTGTTATTATTATTATTTTTTTTTTTTTTTTTTTGTTTTTTTTTTTTTTTTTTTTTTTTTTTTTTTTTTTGCTCTATCACAGTCCTCCAATTCGACTGGGTGATATTTATAGTGTGGGGTTCCGGGTTGACATCCTGCCTCCACTTAGGAGTCCATCACTCTTCTTACTATGTGTGCCGTTTCTAGGATCACACTCTTCTGCATGAGTCCTGGAGCTACTTCAGCCTCTAGTTTTTTCTAGATTCCTTTTCAAGGATCTTGGGATCGTGCCTAGTGCTCCTAGGATTATGGGTACGATTTCCACTGGCATATCCCATATCCTTCTTATTTCTATTTTCAGATCTTGATACTTATCCAATTTTTCCCTCTCTTTCTCTTCAACTCTGGTGTCCCATGGTATTGCGACATCAATGAGTGATACTTTCTTCTTGACTTTGTCAATCAACGTCACGTCTGGTCTGTTTTGCACGTATCACCCTATCCGTTCTGATACCATAGTCCCAGAGGATCTTTGCCTGATCGTTTTCTATCACTCCTTCAGGTTGGTGCTCGTACCACTTATTACTGCAAGGTAGCTGATGTTTCTTGCACAGGCTCCAGTGGAGGGCTTTTGCCACTGAATCATGCCTCTTTTTGTACTGGTTCTGTGCAAGTGCCGGGCATTCACTTGCTATGTGGTTTATGGTCTCATTTTTCGTATTGCACTTCCTACATATGGGAGAGATATTATTTCCGTCTATCGTACTTTGAACATATCTGGTTCTTAGGGCCTGATCTTGTTATTATTATATTATTATTATTATTATTATTATTATTATTATTATTATGAATTAAAAAAGTCAATCTTGGCAATCTTCACATAGTGGTAGACGTAAAAAAACATGCTTAGAATTAATTTTAATTCTTTCCATATAAAAATATTAGGTTAACTTTTGGTTATTGTATTTTCAAGGCACATTAGTGATTTTATTTTGATTAAATCAAGCGTTGTCTTACACATATAGTTAAAAAGCTACCATAGTCTCTCGTGTTATTATATGGGGTTGATATGATTATTATTTTGCTCTGTAATATTATTTACCAGAACCTTGATAAGTAATGAAAATGGTGTCCACTCACGGATGAAAGCTGTATCACAAAATCATATAGGACTAGCTACCAAGTGAAGCAAACGTAGACTGGATAGTTCGTTCTTACCAACGAGACGAGTAGACAATCCGCTTTTGGTTCGTGATGATAATTCTGCCATCGGATTGAAAGCGCAAGAACTGATAAAATTTGGCAACCTTTCTTTTTTCCTTATAAGGAGCAGCAGGTACAAGTCTTATGTTGTCACCACGCGCAGGATTGTGTGCGGGGGTCGCATATTCACGTATACTTACTTTTACGCATCCACACCCCTGCTCTAATGCATTATAATAGCGAGGAGAGCGAAATGGACAGACTGCACAAATTTAGACCAAGGCACTGGTCTAAATTCATAGGGATTACAGGTCGTGTATATGTGTACATTTCTCTCTCTCTCTCTCTCTCTCTCTCTCTCTCTCTCTCTCTCTCTCTCTCTCTCTCTCTCTCTCTCTCTCTCTCTTCATTTTCGAAATGAATAACTTAGACTTATCGGTGTGTGCAGTGCGAGCTTTTGCTACTTAAGGAATTAAATTAGATTCATAAGGAAGTTGAAGCAAGATCAGTCCCGTCTGGGGTTTGGGGGTCATCGTGCACTTGTCCCTTACGTACATATATACACGCACAGACGCACGCGCGCACACACACACATTCACCTCACGCCCAGTCCCCCGATCTTCCACTCAACCCCCTCCTTCTCCCCCTTCCTCTTTCTTTTTCTCTGTCTCAGCTCTTTCCCGGCTAGGCACAGTGCCAAACCACCGCCCCACTGGCACCCTCATGTCATGTAGCCCAGTTCACACTTCCGCCTCCCATACATAGTTCTCTCTCTCTCTCTCTCTCTCTCTCTCTCTCTCTCTCTCTCTCTCTCTCTCTCTCTTTTTGAAAAGTTGCTTGTACAAAACTGAAACTGGTTTCAATTCCATTTCAGGATGGTATTGATTTCATGAAACAAAATGTGATGGTTGTGCCTTGTGCTCTGGTTTTGGTTGATCTTGTCATTATTATTTTTTTTTTTTTTGTGTTGGCCAGTTAGTATTCTTTTATCCGCATATTTCCTTCATGTGCCGTTATCAGTTTACTTCCATCACTCGAGCGTTTGGCTTCTATCCTTCCAAACCTACCAGTTAAAATGCATTTATCGGTGTTGGTATTTTAGCATATGCTCTTCTTCCTTAGGATTCTTAAATTACCCTTGTCTACTAGCAAAACAAGCTTGTAATTACGATATTTTTGTAATTACGATATTTTTTATTGTCAACAAAAAGCTGCCTTCAATCAAATCTACGGTCAACTATACCCGTGTTTCATTAATTCTTCATATTCTGTAAACTTGTCATCATCACATTTGAGGAATTATGACTACTTATTACATTTTAATAGCGATTTGATTGAAGCTTTCGGTTCCTTCAGAGCCTTTGAACGATGTGATAAATGCATGATTACGTTCAGGGTGTTGTGATAACGTTCACCTGTTTTGAGATGAAAATTTCCGTGGGCCAAGAATTTGTGATACCTGATGTTTTCAAGTAATAAGGTATTTGAGATATATTTTGTTGAGTATTTGTATGATCCAAGCGTGTTGTAATGATGTTTTGTGTGTATATTTTGCTACGATTATGCAGTTTAATGATCTTCATTCATCTTTGTTATTTATTCAAGCACGGTCGTCTTTAATGAGGTTTGTAGGTAATACGTGACTTCTTGCTAATGGTTCTAGTCGAGCGTGAGCATTATATAGTTAATCAGATTTAAAGGTATCTTGAATGGATTTAATGATATATATATATATATATATATATATATATATATATATATATATATATATATATATAATACCATTTATGCAACTGCAAGAAGTTTGTTGCTTCTTGAACATTTAAGGAAACGAAGTTGTTTGTTAAAAGCCTTGAAAAATAGCACGCCATCGATGTATGGTGCTGGCAGCCTAGGGGGAGGAAACCTGAATACTGCATTATTCCCAGAGGGCGTTGATCGATTTCTGTGACAATTCAAAATTCATTATCATTCGTCTTGCCTCTTCGTTGCCTTTATTTTTCTTCAGTTACAGTTGTTTGTAGTTTATAGGTGTTGTACTCTCACCGTTTCTCCTGCAAATTTTGGTGAAGGATTTTATGTACGGCGTAAGCTTGCTGCTTAGAATGTAGCTAATGCCTTAGGATTAAGTTTTGAATGGCATTCATCGTTTGGTATGAAATGAACATACTTTAGCCATAATTTCGTGGACTTCCTGTAGCAGACATCAGGGCAGATATGACCTTCGTCTGCGTTATAAGTAATGAAGTTGTAATAACCGAGTTTTGTATGCGGCAGAAAATACTATTTCTCTTGTCTGCGTTTTCCTTATTGTCCCGCAAGGGCATTCTGGTCTGTTCAGGCTTCATTAGCAAGTTCCCCGTTTGTGGGGGGGGGGGGGGGGTGAGGGCCGGTAGGCATTACTTAAGTTTCTTTACAACGTCCCTTCCGCCTCTAACTGCAGCCTCTCTCATTCCTTTTTTGTACCTTTGTTTATATTTTTACTACCTTCTCTAACAGTTGTTTCACAGTGCAACTGCGACGCTTTCCTCTTATGACACTTTTCAAACCCTCTTAATTCCAATTTTCCTCTCATCGCCGAATAACCTCATAGGTCGCAGTGCTTGGCCATTGGCCTAAATTCTATAATCCAATCCATTAGCAAGGCAATTACGGATTGTAAGTCCGTTGAACCGAAGAAGAGTCTGTCAAGTAACAATGGCATGCCACTGAAGAACGCCGCCCCTTTTGTATAGGTTATTAACGAGACGTGGTGTAAGACGACCCGCGAGAGTTGACAAGCTCGTAAGCATCGCCTTCCCTCGGACGAGAGTATTTCGCCTCTCTAAACCGCTCTCTCGGAATATCTGAGGTAAGAGGTATCATTAATCTAGGCACTTGTTCACTGACAGATGTTTTACAGATGTTTTTTTGGCCCTGCCATCCGATCGTTTCCTTGGGAATGGTAGTGGGGGGAGAGAGGAAAGGGGGGGGGGGGGGTTGCTTAATGGATTGCGGTGGGGATGTCGTGGGGATTGTGTGGAAGGCCTTTTGCAAGGACAGAGCTTAACAAATGAGAAGGCGTAGGGGAAGACCGAGATAGAGATAATCCCCTTGGGAGAAGAAGTTCGCATTGCAAAAATATCACTGAAGTGTTGTTGCCTTGACCCGGTTTTTCGCATGACGGATGATGATACCCTTGGTGCTAATAGTAGCCACTGGGACGCTACGTTGGAAACAGGAGAGTGTGTGTATCCGTGTGTGTGTGTGTGTGTATGAATTTAATAATATATAATATATAATATATATATATCTAGATATATATATATATATATATATTATATATATATCTTAATTGTGACCAATTATTCCAAATTTGTGGGAACTACTTTAATGATTATTTTAAGATAGAAAAATACCAATAGTTGCTCTTGATTCCTTATGGTTATTTACATCCCAGAATGTTGTGGGGGGGGGGGGGGGGGGGGGGGGGGGGGGGGGGGAGGGGGGTGGGGGGGGGGGGGGGGGGGGAGGTGATCTCTAACCAGGGTACCACGTCACAAAGCCCTGGCCTCATTACAGAGAGATCTCATCCTGAAAGAGAATCTGGAGGCTGAGAGAGAGAGAGAGAGAGAGTATAAATTTATCGGTCAGTTTGGATCTAAATATTGGTTTCAGGTCTCAACGATTCGAGGCTGGTTTTTTTTTTTCAAGTCCTTGGGAGAAACTTAATTTATTACTACTACACCTTGAGGTTCTATCGCAAACTGCGTTCGACATTATAGGAATATCAGCCTTGACTATCATGAGAACAAACTTAAAGACATTTGAACGTCATTGTTGGAGAATTTAGTTCTAGACATAAACTTGACTGTTTCGTATTTTGTGAGCTGACACTGAACAAATAGCACTTCCACGAAGGAAGTGTTGCTCTCGAACCTGTGTGGAGCCTATGAGTAACCGTCACTTCTTACAGATTCTGGCCTGTTATTACTTTTATGCAAATTTGACTCCTCATCAATCAGTGTGTCACAGGACCCAAGGGCCCGGTTTGTGTAAAATGAGTAAATGTTGAAGAGAAAACTTGTTATATAATAAGTTATAATATTTATGATACACATACCCGATTGACTGTGAAATACATATGATTGAAGTACAGTACTCACTACGGTACTTGGATAAGTACATAGAGAAAACATTCATTAGATTGTAAAAGGTGATAGACTGATTAAATTTTTCGTCTTCCATTATTTAGGAATATTTCGACGCTTGTATATATATATATATATATATATATATATTATATATATATATTATATATGAAAAAACACGCACATACACCTATACAGGGCAAATTGATTTCTTGAATAGTATGTGATAATTCCCGATATTTGACGTGAGTGTATAGTTTAGCTACCTTCTCTCGGGGAGGTAGATAATAGGATTCTTTTGTTTTAACCCTATAACCCCATTGCATAACTCTGGCAACAGTCTCTCTCTCTCTCTCTCTCTCTCTCTCTCTCTCTCTGTTTTTCGCAACCTCGTACGTGAGGTAACATGGACTTCGGTAGGCCGATAATGGGATTTACTTTGCCTCATAGTGCGAAGGCAGAGCAGTTGGTAAAATATTGGCCTAGTTTGGATCAACTTTTGACCAGGAAGTGGAATCTGGTAACAACCGTCCTGCTTTGGACTCCAAGAGAACGCGTGAAGCATAAAAAAGATGCCATCCTCGACGTAGGACTATTCTCACCGGATTTTTAGGACAACAGGAAAAGACCAAACGACTTAACAGGGCGAGGAATTGGAAAGTAGTATTTATTGGAAACTAAATCCTGAATGAATTGTAGTAGTGGTTACTTGATGAATCGGTGCTCTTAACCTTTTTTATATAAGGAAGAGTCCAATGTAGCATTTGAAATGTACTATATATACTGTCAATCTGGTGTCCAAAAGTTATATACGGTATGTTGAATCTGATGCCCTTTAATAACAGTGGCACAAAATGTTTACCATTTGATTATGCAATCTTGCATTTGTTTATCGGTATCTCCTATCAGGTGGGAAGTTAACAGCTGAAACCTAGTCCTCTGTATTTAATATATGTATGTTTGATGTACTATGTGTTTCTGGAAAGATAAATAGACAGTAATTGTACCCCTTGCCTTCATAAAAACGGCCGTAGTGGAGTAGTTGTGTAGAAGGGAAGAGTGCCAACTAGGTTTAAATATGAGAAGGAAGTGTTTACACCTCAAAAATATTTTCGTGTAAGATTGGCCCCCGGTGTCCCTAGGGGGTTGTAGGGGGGGGGGCGACGTGGGTCTCTTCTAATGAGTGCTGTAGCTTCGCGTTTGACTTTGGACTCACTTGAAAAATTGGTCGTCGGTGATTTATTCGATCTGGTTTTGTTGTTATGGCCGTCTTGGTTTGTTTATTTCGCGGCCGAGCGCTTTTCTGTCTGTTGGGTTCATTTGATTATTTTGGAGAGGAAAACTAAAAAAATTGATCATTTTTATTTAGAATATATTTCTAGCACTAGTGTTTATAATTATATATACTATATATATATATATATATCTATATTATATATATATATATATATATATATATATATCTACAAACAAGCCAATTTAAGTCACCCCCGCTGATAATCTTCCTTTAATCTTCTTATCAGCGGGGGTGACTTAAATTGGCTTGTTTGTGGATGGACCTCTTGGTATAAATACCACCTTTTCTGTAAACTTTTCTCATTCATCTACCTGAAGAGGGAGACAGCAGTCTCTGAAATATAGTACTTTTTTCTCTATATTTTGGTGTTTTTATGGGCTCCTTTTATTAGATGGAATTCTGTTGTTACAGAACATTTTTACCAGTCATATATATATATATATATATATATATAATATATATATATATATATATATAATGTATATATTATACATAATTATATAATGAGAGAGAGAGAGAGAGAGAGAGAGAGAGAGAGAGAGAGAGAGAGAGAATTTACGCTCCCATCCATGTATAAATATCCTTCTCTCAGAAATCTAGAAGGATGTGCCACATATATATTCTAATATTGTAACCCCACCCCAGTTCCATAAATTGCTTGTCATGACGTCATTGCGGTGACGTCTTCAAGTGAGGAATAAAGCATAATTTGTACCAAGACTTAATATTATATTTTTGGACGGGATTTTTCGTAATTTTGCAGTGTGGGTTAGTACTTATTCTCTCCCTCCTTAATCGGGGAGATGACCTCGTTAGGACGTGGAGATGTTCTGTTGATGAACAGTACGAGACGAAATTCCTCGATTTCGGAGTGAAGAAACATTCTATAGTGAATGAGTACATTAAAAACTCTCTCTCTCTCTCTCTCATATGTATATGTATATATATATATATATATATATATATATATATATATATATATATAATATATATATATAGTATATATATATATATATATATATATATATATTTATATGATATATATGTATAATTATATATATAAAACAGTGGTTTAAATTATGGAGTATGTAGCTTAATATATTTGGGTATAAAATTATTGGTTACCCATGATGAATAGTGTATATAAAACTTAACTTACGTTTAGTAGGTGAGAAATTGCCATTAAATTAAAAATGGTAAAATTACCATGATACGTGGTTACTTTGCTAAGATTGTGGTTCATTCACACACTCATTAGCGCTTTCATACATACAGTAATTATATATATAAAATATATATAATATATATATATATATATATATATATATATATATATGATATATATATATATTGATTTATTAATTTGTGGTACGTGTTAAATGTACTGGTCTGCGTGGTACGTGTACAACATTAAATATGTCTTAAAACAGATGAGTTTTTGAAGTGTGTACTTAGTGGACCCTCGAAAGTGGAAAAATTGCATCCGAATTTCTCTGTTAGTTTCCTTTGCTGTGAGTGGCTGGAATGTGGTCAAATCATTCAGTGCCAGTTGAGTTCAAATGCGGCAGAAGCAATATGAGGCATAAGAATTGTAGATTGTGTTTGGGGGGGTAGGTAATGAGGGATTGGAATGCCAAGGAAAAAAGGGGGGGAGGGATGTTTGTGTGAGGCTGTTGGAGGGAGAGGGGGAGAGGATGTGAGAATGAGGCAGGTTTTGAACACCACGAGGGTAAAGAACAGATTCATGGCGCCTGTGTCCACGGAGGTGTGAGCGTGTGCGTGTGTGTGGGAGCGTGGACTTTCGTGTGAGGTGTTTTGGCAGAGAGGGTATCTTGGGTAGCAGTTCCCTCTCCTCCTCTGTCTCACCAGTGCTTTCAGAAAAACCCACACACGCACGCACAGACACACCGGTGGTTTTTGTCAAGTGAAACTCAAACATCTCTGGTTTCATCTCATTTTTCTCGTGGATTATTCCAGTACTGACAGCATGTGAGTATGGCCTGTGCTGCAGTCAGGCGCTACAGAGGTCTCTTTTCCCCTTCCTCGCAGTGTGTGTGGAGTTGTGTGGATGAAGATGCCTTGGAGATAAGGAAACATTTCTATAGGGATTTAGGCGTTGTGAATATTACTGTGCATAGATGAGTAAATTATCCGAGTTTTGATGGTTTTTTAACCTTTCCGTTGGTTTATATGCTTCTAGATGTTGTGACGACAGTTAAAGTAGACATAAATCAGTCAAGTCTTGTAAGCTTCGCATCTTATCATTGGTTTGCTTTCTGCTTGTGTGTATATGTATCTATATATATATATTATATATATATATATATATCTATATATATCTATATATATATATATTATATGGTATCTATATATATATATATATATATATATTATATGTATTTTATATTATATATAACGTTCTAAATTATGTACTTCATAAAATATCTCCCTGTGAGAGTGAGTCTAGTTGGCATGAAGAAGGCACAATTTATTGCGGTAGGAGTTTGTTAATACCGTGACATGCATTTGCTGTTCAACAGGTTGTGGAAGTGTCCAGTTTTTGTGACATTGTTTTTTTTTTTTTTGTGTGTGTGAAGTTCCTCTTAAAATTAAGTACACAGATGATGGCAACATCAAATGTAAAGATTACAGGAAGTTTCTCTTTGAAGGTGACTATTCATTCTTTTAATAGGACAAGTATATGTTGATACATAAGAAATTTAGTAAATTGCGTGTGGCCTTTTTTTACCTCTCTCTCTCTCTCTCTCATCTCATCCTCTCCTCTCTCTCGTCTCTCTCTCTCCTCCTCCCCCGTCTCTCTCCTCTCTCTTCCTCTCTCTCTCAGCGCCTACTGATCTCCACTCTCTCTTTCCCAGTCTATATATATATCATATATATATATATATATATATATATATATATATATAATATATATATATATATGGGTGTGTGTGTGTTGTGTGTGTGTGTGTGTGGTGTGTGTGTGTGACTGGTAAAAATGTTCTGTTACAATAGAATTCCATCTATTAAAAGGAGCCCATAAAAACACCATAGAGAGAAAAGTTCTATATTTCAGACACTGCTGTCTCTCTTTAGGTATATGAATGAAGAGAGAGACAGCAGTCTCTGAAATATAGTACTTTTCTCTCTATATTTTGGTGTTTTTATGGGCTTCTTTTATTAGATATATATATATATATATATATATATATATATATATATATATATATATATATATATATATATATATACATACATACATACACACACCACACACACACACACTTATATATATATATATATATATATATATATATATATTTATATATCTTATACCCACACACACACACACACACACACACACACACATATATATATATATATATATATATATATATATATATATATATATAATATTGTATATATGTTGCTTTTATATATTTATCTACAACTTTTTTGGATTTCTGATCATCATTTTCCTGTGGGATTCGCTTATTTACGAAGTCACGTGCATCTACAGTGATTTTTAAGCATATATAATAATATAATATATATATATATATATATATATATATATATATATATATATATATGTGTGTGTGTGTGTACAATACATCCTCATTATTCAGAGGATGAACCCTGTTCATATGGAACAAGCCTGCGGGCCATTGACTTGAAATTCAAGCTTCCAAAGAATGTGGCATTCATTTGAAAGAAGTAACAGAAGATAATAAGAAATACAGAAAGATGAGATAAGTTATTAGAAGGGAAAAAATAAACAAATGAATAAATTAATATAAACTTAAATAAATCATTTATGGTAGATGCAAGAATTGCTTTAGGGTATTTGTGCAATGCATCTTCGATTGAACTTTAAGGTTCCGATTGCTCAACATCGTCAGGGAGATTGTTCCACAGTACAACGGTGTAATGAAGAAAGGAAAGTAGTTATTATAAGTTTTTTTTTTGACTCGCTGGAAATAAGTTGGAATGCGTTTGTTACAGTTAAAATGTCATGACTAGTACTTTGCCATATTATTATTATTATTATTATTATTATTATTATTATTATTCAGGTGAACCCCATTCCCATGGAACATTCCCACAGGGCCCATTGACTTGAAATTCAAGCTTCCAAAGAATATGGTGTTCATTAGGAATAAGTAAGAGGAGGTAAAGGGAAATACAGAAAGGTCTCGCTTATTGAAAAGGGTAAAACAAATTAATAAATTGATAGACTTGAACTTTTGAAGTTCATGTTCATTATGAACACATAATTGCTCGAGTATGAAAAGTGGGAAATTAGTTTTATGTTGATAAAAAAAAATATTTATTTTATGACTGCTGTCAAACGTGCTGATCAGGCTTATCGACGTTGTATCCACGCGAGCACAGAGGAGGTGTTAAATATATTTATCTGTGGATTTGTGGAGGCGATAGGATACACCTGATAACAGAAGAGCTGAAGAGATAACGCTCCCACTGAGTGTTTGTAAACACTGGCCAGAAATAATTGATATTTGATTTGTAACATAAGTGTTGTTATTCGCCGCTCGTGACGAGTGACGAACCGACGATTATACGGAATCAAGGGAAAGAGTAAGAAGGAGTTTTTAAGGCCTGGGATTCAGCGGTATTGGTCTCGTGAACCGACGTTTATATTTTTGAAGGTCTTAATTTTTTTAATGTTAGGTATATGGTGTTAGTTGCGTCACCTATACTGTTTTGTTTTCATGATGGATATCTTTTCATTATGTTAGGGTTAGTGAATAGTTTTATTTTGTCACGGGAAGCCCTTTTGACACCTGTTTGTTATAAACCGCTGGCACAGTTTTATGACAGTTGTATGCCATAAACGGCTGGCATAGATTCATGCCACTTGTATGCCATAAACCGCTGGCATAGATTCATGCCACTTGTATGCCATAAACCGCTGGTAGAAATTTGTGCAGAGGTTTTAATAAATGAGGAGGATTCACTGCAGGTTTATGGGAATTTGTACTGTAAATGACACTTTGGTGTCAGATTCTTATCGTATACATATTGTAAATTGGATATAAGGTATTTCGTGCTTTTTGACACAGAATTTAATATTGTAAATTGGATATAAGGTATTTCGTGCTTTTTGACACAGAATTTAATTGGATATAAGGTATTTCGTGCTTTTTGACACGGAATTTAATATTGTAAAGATGATTGTTATAGGTATTTTCAGTGCTTTTGACACGGAATTTAGCCGGACTAAATTTGGAGGTAGGGTTTTCAGTTGACCTCTTGGATGGTTTTGATAGACTCGAATACTTTGCAGTCGCCCACTTGAATATACAGTAGTTATATATACGTTTTCCTAAACCTACTCACATTCTCGCTGCCGACCACTACCTTGAACGTACTGACAAACTAACGAGGTGCAAAGGAACGCTTCCCAAGGGAACTATTTTTACCTGAAGTGAAGTACACAGACTGAAGTCTCTCTCTCTCTCTCTCTCTCTCTCTCTCTCTCTCTCTCTCTCTCTCTCTCTCTCTCTCTCTCTCTCTCTCCACCTTTGCATTTGCTGAGCGATATAGCAGACGACCGTGAAAATATTTTTAAGCCTTTTATAATTATCTTTGGTGTGTGTGTGTGTGTGTGCACTGGCGGGCATATCATGGCGTCTCTCTCTCTCTCTCTCTCTCTCTCCTTGTGCCAGATTCCTTACATACATCGATGCTCGCCAGTATTTCCTTGTGTTACGTTGGGTTTTATTTCCTCCTCGTCGAAGCCTTAATATTCCTGATTTTTTTTTTTCTCTCGTTGTGTTCCTTACCGAGCGAAGGTTGGATTTTTTTTTTTTTCCCAAAATGCGTTATTGGGATTTCACTGCGTTGAGCAGTTCTTTGGTATCTGTAATTGTCATGGGTATCTTTGGTAAGCATTTGGTGATATTTATTTCTCTTGATATCGTTCGTTATCAGGTGAAGTTTGTGATATGTATTCAAGCATTTTGTTGTTTTCATCGCAAGCTGATATGTAAGTATCAATATATCTAGATTCGTCATTTTTGTAACAAAAGAGAATTTATATCACCGTCATATTTGTAACAAAACGAAATTTTTTTTATATTAATGTCGTGAATTCATGTGCGCGCACGCGCTTGTGCTTTAATGTGCGTGTTCAGACATACATATACCTCGGCCATAAAGTGGTTTGGATGTGCAGGGAATATCTTGTCTATTTTTGTGCTCGGCAAATGAAGGGTGAATAAAAGAATGGCCGTTGAGTGGTGCTTGGAAGTAGCTAGGAAGGGTGACATATCAAGACGATGACTCATCAGACAGTAATGTCAAGTTTTGTAGAGCTGACAAAAAAATGGCTCCCTTTGAAATGCTCGTGTTGAGTACTCGTTCCATTGAATATTATCGTGAAAGAGTCCCGTTGGGGAGTAGTGCCGTCAGTGCGCCTGATGCGGTGCACTGCAGGCATTACTTGACTTTTTTTTTTTTTGCAGTGTCCCTTCGGCCCGTAACTGCAACCGCGTTGATTCCTTTTGCTGTACCTCCGTTCATAGTCTTCATAATCTCTTTCTTTTTACTTTCTACCCTCTCCTAACAATTGATTCATAGTGCAACTGCGACCTTTACTTCCTGTTACACCTTTCAAACCTTTCTGCTATCAATTTCAGTTTCTAAAAGGCAAGAGAGAGAGAGAGAGAGAGAGAGAGAGGACACGGCATAATTTAGAGCAGTGTTAGAATTTGAGGAAAAAAGAAACCTAGGTGTAACGCGTCGTTAAACTTTGTTTCAAGGTAAAGTCCTTGAGTTACAATTAGAAATAGTTACGGAAACCATCATGCTCTTGTAGTAGTAGTAGTCGTTAATTGCGTGTTATTTTTTCAGGGTTACCTTTTCCTTTGTATTTTTAGCGATATCTTTTAACAGTTTTCCCTGCACCCCGAGCTTGTAAGTTGGGTAGTTTGACTGAAGCAAAATCTGTTAACGTTTTGTGCGCGCGCGCACACACATTTTTTTACAGACATACTCTTTGAGCTTTCATATTGGAATCGTTTATTGAATATACCTTGATCTCCCATGGTAGATTCGTATATTGTAATGTAAGACGTGTGCTGGGAATTATCAATCAATTTACAAACTTTGGAGTCATAATCATACAACGTTGAATTCGCACGTGGATATATCTGTTCTCTTACCAATTGTGTAGTCTTCTGCTTTTGTTTTGTTTTGAGAGCTCTCTTCGCTGCGGCTTAGCGGATGTCTGGTGCGCGCGCACATGTTCACGCGCTGGCTGTTGTTTTGTGTGCCTTAACCTATATATTTTGCCTAGAAGAAGAACGCTTGCCGCGGTATTTTCGGATGATGCTCGGCATTTGTTTTATTCAGGGCATATAGCCCCCCTGTCCTTGCAACCTGTAGCGGAATGTCGGTAGTTGGTAGTTATCTTGTCGATGTCTTACGGATAAAAGTAATCAACATTCATTAACATTTTATGAATGATGACGATGGCGGCGGATTTTGCACTCTCGGAATCGTGAAATTAATCAGAGGGTAACTTGAATGATTCAGATGGCGGCAGGATTTTTCACTCTAAGAATCGTGAAATTAATCAGATGGTAACTGGCCGTTTGTGTGTGTATACGCCAGCACAAGTTTAGGTCACCCGCGCAAAAACTGTTGCTAAATGTCAGCGCTGTCGTGTACGTTCGGTTTAAATGAGATGTCGCCTAAAAAGTGCTTTTATCATGTTATAGTTTAATAATTGTGAAGTGATTTATAGTCTATACCCGTTGCCTATCAGCATCTTTTGTCCCTGGTGTGTCAACGCTTAACAAGATGACAGCAGGTTTCCCATTAACAAAGCCATAATGTTTTGGGGTTTTAATGAAATGTGTCGACGCATGCATAGCAGGTTTACACACACACACACACACACAGGCCAATTTTATGCACCTGTAATAGAAATACATGAATGAAAAAGATTGTTTATATGAGTGAGGACTCTGTGATTAGTTTTGATGGCAAAAGGTCTTGCATTTAGTGGTGAAATAATGGGGAAAATGGCAGTTGAAACTTTCATTTATTTATCCAAGTGGTAATTGGTGTATTATTGTTTTCTATGTATTTTCTTTAATATCATTAGGTAGTTTTTGTTAAATTGCCGAATATCCATACACGCAAACTGACTAATAATGGGACTGTACTCTTCTGGGCACTTCTGTGGTGATGTGATGTGTGCATATTATGTTTATAAACATGTTACTAATGTAACAACATATCTTCACATGCTGCTAGTTGATCTTACAGATTTCTTGCTTTTTCTCTAAGCATTTTACATTTATTTACTTATACAGTTTACATGACTTACACTTTCATGAAATGTTTTCTTAGTAGTATGTTTATATGGAAAAAAAAAAAAAAAAAAAAAACTACAATTTGGGGGACGTTGTGATGATTTGTTTTTTTTTTTGTTTTATTTTTATACAAGACAGCTTCAAAGTACTGTAAGTCAAGATACAATCAAGCTATTACGTTTTGACAAAACCTAACTTCAGCTCAAAATCTGAAGAATTTTAGCATGATTTAACTGGGGTGTACAATAACATATATAGTATTTGATATCATGTTTTTAATTTATATACGTATGTACTATAGTTTGAAGGTTAGGGTTACATCAGATCAAGTTTGTTAAGAGTGGAAAGATTGATTTGTATTGAGGCAGAAAGTGTGGTAGTCTGAATCTAACCAGGGAAAAGCCCATATTTTATGACAGGGTGTTACATAATAGACAACTGTATCTCTCTCTCTCTCTCTCTCTCTCTCTCTCTCTCTCTCTCTCTCTCTCTCTCTCTCTCAGATAATGAATTGAGTTGCTTACAATTTCACACTGCGCAGGTAGTAGTCAGTTGCATGGTATAACGTATGTACGTACACTGTCAGGTTGGGAGTGGCTAGTGGTTCATCATATGATTTGTTATGAAATTATATTTCTGTGTGTTAAGCCTGTGTCATATATAAAACTGTATTAGCTAAAAGAGCACAAACCAATATTAACATTGATTTTAATGCATAATATACCATGATTTTTGGTGTTTTCAATGGTATTAGTGTTCTGCTTTATAAATATCACTAAGTATTTAATACGAAAAAACACACTTTATTTTTTGGTTCATATGCTTACCTAATGTGTATGAGGTGATCCACAATTATTTCAGATAGGCCCATGGTTTCACATATTAGTTGTATATACTAGTGGTAACAATTTTGTCTTACATGTACTGTTATCAAAAAGGGGTGTTTTGTTCATAGTGGTTTGGTTGATAGTGTTCTCAGATTGCATATCTTTTGAAGATGAGGTTTGGTTTCCACAAGTTTATGGTTGTGTGTTCCTATCCAAAAAGGCTTCCATATTTAAGAGTAAGGAAGACATATATCCTAAATGAAACCATACTTATTAAAGATGGTAATGCCTTTCTCTTCTACCTGGCCTCTGGTTGGTTGTAGTCTATTTATCGTATTAAGTAAGTTGAACATTGTAAGCAGTTTTTTGAATAAGTTTGCTGCGCTGCATTACATTATTTGTTTACTTCATAACTACACAAAATTGTTTACTTTTGTGCCTTAAGTGGTGTTAGGCCAGTTTCTCCAATAACTCATACATGTTTATTAACTTCAGCTGCTTCTTTTTTTATAACGATCATTTTAATGTTTCAAAAATTTCCATTTTAATATGCAGTTTTTCGTTTTATCCACCATGATCCTACAGTTCTAATTGAAAATTGTGGATGTAAAGTATATCTTGTTTTTAAATCCTGCCTTTAATTTAATTTTCATTTTTTAAATAATTCATTTATTTTCACTTTTAAGTAATGCATTAAATGTAATTTTCCTTGCAGTTTTTATATTAACAGTATTTGTCTAGAATAACAGTATGCATAGCAAATATGTTTTGTGATAGTCTATGAATATAATACAGAGCAAAGAAGTTAAAATGTTTTGGTAATTTAGATGTCTTTGTAGATTCTTTTAATATTAGATGAAACATTTGTGTGTAAGATGTATGACTGTATACATTTTTTCCTGCTTGTTTTACCTTAGCTCTGTAATGATATTCAGGTATGAAGGCTGTTTATATGAACAGAGACTAGTTTATTCCCTCTCCTTTTGAGGTTACATGAAAGCTCCTTTGTAGTTGAGCAAGTTAATCTCAAGGATTTTCCTGTCTAGTTGTTTTCTTCCCCTTCATTTTATTTCATTTTGAATGAATGATGTGCCCTTGATAACCTTATCCTATAATTTGAGAGGTGATCCTCTTTTTTTTATTTGATTGAAGAATTTTTGAGTCTGTAAGATGTCAGTGCTGTAATTTCCTTTGCCTTTAAATTGCGAACCTATTATTTATGTCTTGATGCCTGATAAAGTATAAATTAGAATTTAGGTTTGCATTATTTGTTTCTATTTTTTCCCATTCCTTGAACGCTGGTTTCTATTGCTGCTGTTTGATTTAAAAGTTATCCCTTGCTATTATTACTACTGCTCAATTTAAAAATTAACAATGCTGATGAATATGGTTCCTCTCCAATTGTACTGTTTGCCTTTCACTGCTGTCACCTAACTTCATTGCATTATGCAATTAGGTGTATTTTTTAATTTGAATTTCCTTCAGTGTGTACAAATAATGCAAAATTAAATGGGTGTCATTTGTATTTCTCAGGGGGGTCTCCAGAACAGCGTGGGACACCCCCTTAGACCCGCTTCTGGAAATCCTGCGTCTGCGATTGCTCAGGGTTATGAAGGTGTGTTAGCTGCTTTTTTTCTTCCTTTCTCTATCTCTTTCTCCCTCCCTCCCTCCCTCCCTCCTCCCTCCCTCCCTCCCTCCCTCTCCCCCTCCTCCTCTTAGTCCTTTTCCTCCTCTTCCCAGTGGCATGTGAACAACACCCGCCTGGCATCTGAAACAATTCCTGGCATGTCTGTGTGTCCTTGCTTAGCTCATTCATGATGTTTGTTCCTTTGGGTGAATGAGTATACTGCAGATATTTTTCAATTTATTCATTAACTGACATATTCAAAGTTTTTGTCTAGCAATTTGCTTTGAGACAGTAAATAACTTGGCCTTTTGGACTGATATGTCTCCCACCACAATGTGTTTTTCCTGTAGTTCAGAGTTTACTTAAAATCCCCAAAACATGACTCCTCTTGGCAAACACTTGCTGATGTTGCCAAAATTGCTGTGACCTTTCATTGAAAAAGGATTCTTTGTGAAAGATGGTGAATCTACAGAAGATGAACAAACTCAAGTTTGATAGAAACCTCCACTTACTGTATAAAGATAAAAATTATAATTATGTCATTTGTAGCTTCTGGTAAAGTGATGTAATGGAAGAAATCTAAATGGTGTAATCCTGTATTTTTCACTCTCTATGGTCAGTATTAGAATTTAATATTTTTAGTATCTACTAATTTGTAGGTTGTTTGTCCTTTGGTGTGTAACTAACTCGTATCTTATTAACCTTTTAAATTTTATTTCTAAATGTTATACAGTATCATATGTAAATCATATACAGTACCATATCTTAAAAATTGGAATCACATAAAATCAAATTTATCATAAATTGAAATTTTAAGTACTACTAGTCAGTGGTATTTGTAAAGAGCCATATAAATGCCACAAAATATTGTATAATGTAGTACATATAACCATAATCTTAACTGGAAATCATTAATATATAATTAAGAAAAAACACTGTACTTGTAATTAGATGTTGAAGACTGCATGTATTATTGTATCAATTGTGTTGTTTTAATTTTTCTTTTGAACATCAGTTTGCTGAATTGTTGTACATCTGATTACAGTTACTGCAAAAAGTTTTGTTGACATTTACATTTTTCTTAGGGATTAAGGTGGTAACAAGCAGAAAATTGAATTTAACAAAGAGAATGCCCATGTGATGTTTTGAGGTTGCTAGTGAAGTGTTAATAAAAGGGGACTCATCTTGCGTGGTTTTGAATTTGGCATACAGTCTTTGAATTACTCCATTATTTGAAATCTCAAAAAGATTTAAATGTTAATGTTGACGATTAAGAAACTTGGTAGGTTTTGGAATATAAATTTTTGTACATATTTATTAGTTTGTTAAGGGTTGAATTAATGTACTTTATTTCATAAGGGTTTTTCTAACTTTGTAGAGCCTTGGCCTTACACACGACATCAAGGAACATATCACCCACGTATGTTGTGTCCTCTCTGTCTGTGGTGTGGTAGCATTTACAGTATGTTTTGCCTCTGGCCTTTGGTGTGTGTCTTTACTGAGCTGTATCCTTTTCAGTAAATGATATTTAATACTGTAACATAATGCCCATGTAGTGGCAAATCATTTCAGGCTATGGTGTGGTTGCAATTAAAGCATGGTTTGCATTTTTGGCTTTTGATACTGATTACTATTTGTTACTTGGCTGTAAGAATTTGTTTGGGTTGCATTTTTCCTTTCAAGAGATTTGCCTCAGCTTTCATTGATTGTTGTTTCTGTAAATGTAATGGTGAATGGCTTTGCTGTAAGCAGGGTACTTGTTATTATTTCCTGTCAGGAATAGTATTTTGCATCCATTCATTTTGGTAAATATACATTTGCATAAATTTTCATTCATTTTTAAGTAGATTTTTGTTAATAGAAGTTAATGTCATTCCTATGAAAAAAAAGGTATGATTGATACTCCACAGGTAGTGAATGAAAATTACAAAAATGTATTTAACATTGCTGTAATTAGGGTTTGAGTTTTGTTGCTTTAATTAGGCTTTGAGTGTTGTTGTTGATACAAGACTTGTACAATGTTAAGTGAGCAAGATTATTTGTATTGGAGTCATTCCTGTATCTAGAAATGTAGTGCAGATTACTATAGTAATGGTTTTCTCTCTTTGAAATTAGTTTGATACAGAGTAGCAAAACCAATGACAGGCAGAACAAAATAGCAAATATCAGAGTAGTACAAGAGTTTTGGAAACATTAATTGCTGTCAAGTCTTATTGCTGCTTGTGAGCAGTATCTTGCTATCAGCTTTAAAGAGTTTAATGTGACCATTATCTGGAAATTCTGTTATACAAGGGTAGAAGAAAGTTTATTATGGTAAATGTTCGTGCAAAATCCAGGTGCAGTCGTATTTTGATACACATTTGAGGTTTGAGAATTTGCGTTTAGTAAAGGTGGGTTCCACTGAAAAGAAGTGGTACCCTGTTTTGTCCTCGTTGGGGAATAGCATTTGATTTCTTTTACAATTTGATGTCGATACTTGGGGAAATTTCTTGGACTGGGTAGTTTGATACTCATTATGTATTACACTAAAGTTGACTTACAATACTTAACTGGTTGTGCTAGAGATTGCAAGAATGCTATTTATTTAAACTTGGAAATTTTAGAAAGAAAAAAGTAAAAATGCCAGATAATGGTGATGATTTAAACATTTTTTGTACTAATTTTTTTAGGGTTTGAAAGGTCACCACTTGCTTTTGTTGTGCAGTATGTAAAATTGGATATGGCAGTGGGTTATGCAGGCAGCCCCCGGTTACCGGCAGACTTGGTTAATGGCAATTTGGAAAAACCGGTGATTTATGGCGTCGTAATGCGCTGAGTTCCAGTTATTGGTGCTATAAGTAACCTAACAGGGGCGTCATTAACCACTTATCTGCGCCACTAAGCGGGTATCGGCTCCATAAGCACCATATATCGCCGAGTTTCAGTTAATGGTGGTTTTCACTTATCAGCACCTTGCTGAGACACAGAAATCTCCCTAATAACCGGAGACTGCTTGTATTTTTATTGCTTTATGACAGAACTACCGTATATGGTGTGGATCCCACCAGTACGTATAGTAATTTGGTCATGTTTGTGGATCCCTGGGACTTTCATCCTATAAAATTGGGAGTACATGATGTTTTATGTGCAAATAACTTACATAAGTACATTCCAACTCAAAAGTCCTCAAACGCTTAATGAGCTAGTCCCCTAAGTGTTGGTAGATTTAAGGAATATATTTTACAGTAGTTTAGAATCATTTTCTGTGCTTTAGTATTGAGAATCATATGTGGGTGTATACAGAAATTTTTATTGATAAGTTTAGTAGATAATCCAGTTAACTGGAATGATAACATATATACATCGACTGTTGTGCTTTTGAATCCATCCTTTTTTTTTCCCCCTTTTTTTTGTGCAGAAGCTACCTATATAGATGATGATATAACATTTACACATTTTTGTTTTAAGAATGCACCTAAGGACAAATTTTGGGCAGTCATTTATCATAATTTTTCTGAAAGAGGGGGATTCAGAAATCTTCTGTGCTTGGAAAATAATTGTGATTCTCTGCCTGGGGGGGATGTGAAAACTGGAAACCGTCATGATGTTCTTTATTTATATGTAGTATCTTCTAACACTGCTTTTTTATATATATCATAGAAATTTGCCAAATGAGAGACTTGAAACATATGCTATGTTTACATATATACAACAGTGTAATCTTTATTTGCATAAGTGTAATCTTTATTTATTTGTGAGCCCAACTATATTTGTTTAACACTGTGCTATCTATGATGTCAGTGGAGGAATTTCCAAATATAGATTGAAGCAGTAGAAATGATGGATGTCAGAAATGCTGTCCTCAGATGGATGAATTGGTGATTGAAGCTAGATTGCAGTTTAACCGTTTCATTGTTACAAAAGAAAAAAATATTTCCCCCCTAACCTTCATTTTTATTTTTATACATTTTCTCTTGGGAGTTCTTGTGAATTTTTTTCTAAATCTTTTATTAGTAAGTTGTAAGATATGTGTTACTTGGAGCCATTAACTTCACAGTATTATTGGCTTGTTGGAAGTGTAATTAAATGCACATTAGGTATGTTTTCTGTTAGTAATTACCCTCATCTTTTAAATGAAAAACTCATCTTGAATCATATTGGATATACTAGTATTAAAAATGTTGTTTTCTCTTGTTTGCAGACTGAGAGCATAGAAGATGGTGGAGGAGGAGATGGAGGAGGAGGAGGTGGAGGGACACTGACAACTCAAACACAAGTTACTGTAGATAGTAATTCAAGCAGCACCACCACTGTCACCGACACACCAGAAGAAACATCCACAAAAACCACTACTAGCAAGTTTACCAAAACAACCAAGGTGAAGACAATCAAGATTGTTAAGAAGAAGAATTCACTTGTGGCAAATGCAATCAGTGAAATTAATAGCATGGCAGAGCCACAGCCAAAGAAGTTCGTCATTAAGAAAAGTGAATCTCCTAAGAAAATTCCAGGTTCTGTAAAGAAACTCTCAATTACATTTGAATCTGAGCCTGGTAGTCCAGTTAAAACAAAGGAGTCAGCTGAATCCCAAGTAGAAGACACTGAAAGAAAGAGAGATGCAAATTCTGTAGACCCAAAGGACCCAAGCAAGACAGAAGAGGTGAATGATTCCAAAACTTCTGAAGAAATTTCAGGCACTGAAAAGTCAAGCAGCTCAGGCTCAGTAGAGCCTGGCTCAAGTAACACTAATGGAACAGTCAGTGCATCGGAAAAAGATACTGTAACTGAGGGATCTGAAGTAAAAGACAGCAAGGAATCTGTGAAAGAGGTTCCTTTAACAGAGTCAAAAGTAAGTGCCAAGATAATATCAGCAAGACAAAATGCTGCTGTTGATAGCAGTAAAACAAAATCAGCAGATGGAGTGTCTGAACCTGTCAAACCAAAGTTCGTTATTAGAAAAAGGGTAACGACTAAGGTAGGTGATCAGGCCACAGGTACCAGAGATACATCCCCTTCGAAAAACCTGGTTACTTCTAAAGAGGGAACGCCATCAAAGTCTACACCTAAAGATGGATCACCATCAAAGTCTACACCTAAAGATGGATCACCATCAAAGTCTACACCTAAAGATGGATCACCATCAAAGTCTACACCTAAAGATGGATCACCATCTAAATCCACTGCCTCTAAGGAGGGGTCGCCATTGAAGTCTACAATTCCTAGAGAGGGGTCATCATCAAAGTTAACCACTCTCCCAAAAGGTGGGTCACCATCAAAGTTAGCAACCTCAGAAAAAGATGGGTTACCGTCAAAATCAACAGATTCTTTAAAGGAAGAGTCTACCTCAAAAGTTTCGGTCAACGATGGCAGTTCTTCAGCAGCGGAGTTACCTCCCTCAAAAGTTTCGGTTAATGATGGCAGTTCTTCAGCAGCGGAGTTACCTCCATCGAGTATTGCCAACCTGAATGATGCTCAGTCATCTTCCGGTGCAGCAGCTTCTGGCAGCACCACTACAGAGGCTGTAGAAGCAGCCACAACAGCTGATACCTCAGAATTAAATGCAACCAAGAAAACCAAGTCATCAAGTGCATTGTCAACTAGGCCTAAGAAGTTTGGTGATGTGCCTAAAATATCAAAGACAAAGTCCACAGATGCTGTGAGTGTAACAAAACTTAAAGTTGGCTCAGTTACTGTAAATAAGAAGGCCAAGTCAGCAGATGATGTGAATTTAGAAAAAGCATCAGAATCTACAGATAAAGAAAAAGGAACCGATGGAAAAGTAGCAGAATCCAAAGAGAATGTTAGTTCTTGCAAATCTACTCTTTCCTCAGTGGAAGATGTTTCATGTAATTCTGTAGCTTCAGCAGAATTATCTGAGGCTGCATTAGACCGAGACTCTTCTAAGCTGAGTGAGTCACCATCTGTAAGCGATGACAAAATTGTCACGGCGTGTGTAACTGTTACAAGTGAGTTAGATGACCATGCTGATGCTGGTAGTAGTAGCTGTGAAGGGGCAACTGGCATCACTGTTAGTGAAGCATCAAAGGCTTCTGATGTAGATTCTCTTGATTCTGAACTTAGCAATGTTAGTGTGTTTGTCATCGTTCGTGATATGAGTGGTTTAACGGTGGTTGTAACAAAAGTGACCATAGTTACTCCAGCAACATCAACTTGTGGTGAACTGATGCAAGAAGTTGGAAGGCGTTTCAAATATGAGCCGGATTCTTTCTCATTGGTGTTGCAGTGTTCAGATGGTAGTCAGGTAAGTGAATGCAATGCATCCATGAGTATTTTTATTATATAATAATTCATTTACTGTATTGCTCTGTGAAATGAGAATGAAAATCAGAGTTCTAGACATTTTATAATATAAAGAAATTTATAGGTACAATTTGAAATTAAGGTACAGATGTTACAGCAAGGCTGTTGTAATTCATAAATGGAAGTGCTCCTGTTGATCAGTATAGTATGCACGTAACTGTCTTATTCACGATTCTTGGTGCACAAGGAACATGTTAATGGTTAAATCATAATTTTAATTATTACTAAAAATATGTCCTATATATAGACAAAGTATTAAAAGCATGTTAAATAATTTATTCAAGTTAATTACCTTTTAGTTTTCAATTTTCATTTAATGTAGATACAACATTAATACTGTAATTGGTACTGTAATAGTTACTTTAATTGCTTAACTTATCTCAATAAGAAAACGTTTTTCAGAGTGAAGTAGTAATCAGTTACATGGCCTTGCAATTTTTAGAATTTTGGAGTAATTATATTTATCAGAATTATAATTCCTCAGTGTAGGTTTTAGAAATGTTCATCCAAAGGGTAATTTGAATGCATTTGGCATCATATGACAGAGTTGGAAAGGTGAAGGAAAAAACTGTACTTAGAGCAAATGAAATTGATAGAGGAGGACATAGGCATGATCCTAATACCAAATGCAAAAAAGACACTGGCTGACTGGAAAGGATTGAGTACATAGTAGATAATCTGCAATATTTAACTCAGTCTAGTCTAATTCTATATGAGTAGTGTTGTAAAATGCTGTGCACCAATAAATTTTTTTCAGCAGAAATGAAAGATGACTTTTGCATAGAATTGCAGAATTTTCTTGGTGAAATATCAGAGATATTAGTGGTGTGTTGTGAAAGTTCGTCAGAAAAATGAAGGTTCTGGAGGAAGTAATGGGTGTAAGGAAGGCCTTTGAGACTAAGAATTTTTTTTTTTTATGTACAATTTATTGCTTTCTCTGCTGTAAATAATTTGGTAATTGGAGGTTATTTTCTAACGAAAGGACTTCTCTCAATACACCTAAATAGTAACCCCAGATGGCAGCCATTGAAACCAAATAGATTGCAAAGCCATTAACTTAGGAAAATACAGGGGAGTGATCACTGCTTTTTTATTGCCATTATAAAGCTGAATATAAAAGCATGTAACAAACAAGTAAATAGAGAAATTAGGTTTAATCAAGTAAAGCTTCTTAAAGGTGGGCATCAAGAGGATTTTGCAATTGAATGTGAAGATAGATGTGAGGTTCTAGAAACCATATCCGAGGAAGTGGAGATAATCAGTGAGGACTCTGGTTTCATATCAAGAATGTATGCCTATATCAGTCTACTGGATATACAGAGATATGGGGTAACAAGACCTTATATTTCAGATAATACCTAGGATACAATAAAGAATAGACAAAAACAAAAGGTACAAAGATGAATTTAGGGGGAGATGGAGAATGAATGTAGACTAAATACTCCTGTTTAGGTAGGTACTTGTTAAATGAAAATCAAGTACAGATGAGAGAATATTTTGACAAACAGGCTGATGATGATGACAGCCAGGTGTTCTGGGAATGGCATAGGAGTCAGGGTAGTGCAAAATATCATTAATGAAATATCTGCTGGTGAGAAGAGGAAAATACCTGTCAAAAGTATAATATTAGAAGAAACCAAAACAACAGTGGATGGAACATTTTCTTGAGTTAGATGTGAGAGGGATAATTTAATTGATATACTACCTGAATGTCTGTATAAATGAATTTACAGCTTTTAAAGTGGAATTGGTAATAAAGAAATCTAGGAGATGGAAATATCTAGGTTATGGTGGAATCACCTCAGAGGTAAATTTAGCTGAAACTTTGAAAAGACATCTTTTATACAAATAGCCTTTTTGAGAATATGGAATGAAGAAAAAGCTTGATGAGGGATTTGGAAGTACATATACATATGTATAGCAGAGGTACCAAAGAAAGATGACCTTATAAAATGTTGGAACTATCAATAAGACTTGGAAAAAATTATAAAATTCATAGCAGTGAACAAGTAAATTTTAGAAAAGGTAGGAGTTGTACAGGGCAAGCAGGCTATTTGTGTTCAGACATATTTTGCAGCAGTGTGTGGAATTTAAAAATCACCCTCTGATAGCCCTTGTTTGTTTTAGGAAGTCATTTGGCTGCATCCACAGACCAATAATGTATTATGGAGGGTCTTGTGTCACAATGTCATTACTATTGAAAATTAAAGCTAATTTTAATTATTCAGGAACAAAGTAGATGCTAGATTATTGTTGATGGAATCTTCTCAAGTGAAATTCCAGTAGTTGGTTGCTACAAAGGAATGTTGTTTCTCCCAGTGTTTAACCTTTTATAATGAAAAAAAAGTGACTGGGGATGGAAGAAAAGCTTGCCTAACAGAATGCATCATATAGCTCGAGTTGACACTCGGAATTTAGGGCAGAATATTCACAGAGGAATGAAATAACGTGAGATGGATAAAGAATTAATGAGGTTAAATTGTTCAGATATTTAGGAACACGAAGTTGGAATTTAATTAAATATTAAAAAGGACAACAACAAATCTTAAGATTTGGAAATCGAATAGACTAAAACTGCATGTGAAAGTAGGGTTACACAAAAGTTTGGTAAGCTGTATGTTCCCGTACATTGATAAAACATGTTGTGCAGTAAATCCCCACTCTTCACAGACTCACAATTCATGGCCTCTCCAATTTGTGGATTTTTTATGGACCATATATATACCCATTATTCACGGAAAATTTGCCTATTTACAGTATTTTTCACTGAGAAATATTCACAATTTCACAAATTACTGTCTTTTCATAGTTTCGTGACTAAAGGCCCTTTTTGTGATAAAACTTAAAATAATCCAGTTCGAGCATTTTTAGATTATTTGCGAATTTTTTATGGACCATATATACAGTGGTCCCCCCGTATTCGTGGGGGATGCATACCAGACCCCCCCATCAATAGTTAGAACCCGTGAATGTTTGGAACCCCTATAAAAACACTAAAACCAGCCTATTTTGTTAGTTAAAACTCAAGAAAAACCCACTAAAAATTTTCATACTTGGTTTTTTTAATAGTTTTATCACAAAAAGTACATTTTATGATTAAATTTAAATTCGTCAAAAAAACCAGGAATTTGTGGGTATATATCATAGAAAAATACCGCGAATGCGCGAATTTTCCGCGAATAATGCAGGGAAAGGTTCCCGAGAGAAGTCCGCGAATCTGGAGAACGCAAATACGGGGGGCCCACAGTATACCCATTATTCATGGAAAATTCGCCTATTTACAGTATTTTCCACTGAGAAATATTCACAAATTACTGTCTTTCATAATTTCGTGACTAAATGCACTTTTTGTGATAAAACTTAAAATAATCCAGTTTGAGCATTTTTAGATTATTTTGTGTTTTAACTCTCAAAAAAGGCAGTTCTGAGCATTTTCAGAGGGTTTTAAGTATTTGTAGCTTTTGGCTCTTTGCAGGGGGGTTCTGCAGGTACCCATCCCCCGCAAATATGGGAGTTTACTGTATCGTTGAAATTATCAGAAAGATATTTTAATTGAAATCAACTTCTGCTTTAGATAGATTTTAAGTATTTTTAATCAGTTTATACCTTGATAATCAGTGATTGTAAATTCAATTTTATAGCAGATTTAGTGAAGCTTCACTCATTAAGAAACATATCCTTTTCTTGTGGTTGAAGTACAGATACTTCTATTTTTTTAAACAAACATATCATATTGAATATATTAAATATTAATAGTTATCCATTAATTTTAGTATAATTTGTAAAATCATACATAATCTATGCATTTTCCAGGGTGCAGACACTCATTTACAGTTGTTTCTTTTGATTTCTGAGTAGTTAGCCTCATAAATTTGCTGGAGGTTAATTCTTATTTTCACATTTTGCTTAACTAAATTAGTTAATTATTGGGACTTTGACTAAAGGATTGTGTTTGAATATGTAAGAACATATATAACTGTGTAATTAATTACTTGTAGATTTCAGTTTTGAACAAGCATAAAAAAAGTTTATTTTATATTCTAAATATTTTGGCATTTACGTACTGTGCAGTAGGTTTTTTATTTTCTGGTCTTAAAAAGTTGTTGGCAAAATTGCAGTGCCCTCTTTGATTCCAGATAGATGATGATTTTTATTGTAGAAAGCCAGAACATTAGACACTTTCTATACATACCTTTTCAATAAATAGCTACATAGAAAGTTTATCAGTTGCACATCAAAACCCTTTGCGCACAAATGCTCTTGGCCATAACTTTTGAATTTTATGCAATAGACCTTGTATTTAGTTAAATAGTAGGCATAAGCTGTAAATGAAATTATAATTTTCACTCTTTTGGTTGGGATTGATGGATGTATTTTACTGTCCCATTGTTACTCTAGTATATGATCTTATTTTTTTACTTTTCTTTGAGGTGCCTGTTGATAGGTGTTGGATTATGATTGTAAGGTTAATGTAATGTTACCCGTATTCATTAGAGAAACTTTAGACTAGATAATTTTTGAATGGCAAAAGTAGAATTTAAGAGAATTCTAGTTTTGTAAATGAACTGGATATTTAACATGCAGCACTCATTTTAACTTCAAAAAAGTATTTTCCAGTGAAAAATGTTGCCTTTTGGGTTTTTACTGATACCCTACTTTTGCGTAGTGTGAATGCAAGTTGTAAAGTACGTATGTAAATCAGTGTTGTCCTCGTGTTATGAGATGGATATGATTATTACTTTACTTCTTGGTTTGTAATGTTTTGTGTAGAACTGGATAAAGCTTTTTTTTTATGTTCTCAGTTACCATTGCAAATATAATCCCATGTAAAGGAAGAATCCTTCTTACATTTCTCATAGGTTTATTTACATCATGTATGGCATTTATCATTAACAGGTTGAAATAGAGAAGATGGAACCAGAGCGAACCCTGGCCGATGCAAAGTTTCAGACTGAAGGTACACCACGTAATAATTGTATTCTCTGTGACCTCAATGGCCATCTTCCACGTAGAACAGATGAAGATGATCTGAGTCTTGGTGCTTCAGCATCTCCAACTGCAAATGCTACGGAAAGAAAGTGGTTTGAAAGAAGCACGAATTATGAAAATACTTCTACTGAATATTCATACTCTTCAGCTTTGATAAAGCATGATACAGGTAAGTTAAATTTGTAAGAGTTAATTGATGTACATTTACCAAGGTGTACTTTTTTATTATTATGTGTTATTGGCTTAATTTCTTTGCTCAATCAGTTGAGTATTTTGAGATGAATACCGAGCCAGTTCAAAAGGTTTACACAGTATTTGAATGTTGAATTCATTGTCAGATATCATTTGGATTTAGCAGTAAATATTTTTTTAAACAGTTTATAAAAGTTTATAGCTTAAGTCTTTAAAGACTAAAACACATAGTACATGTTACTGTAAAGCAGAAAAAGTGCTGAATATAATTCGTGGCATCTTGCCATTAAAGATTATGTAATAAAACTAATATTAATAACTATAAGATGTTTACAGCAGTAAGAAAGTGTCTAAGTTTGCTCAATATCAAGAAAATGTATGATTCAACCAGACCTTTTGCATCATAAAAATCATAAGAAGAATAAATTGAAACAAACACCAGATGATTGGCTCAGGACATTTCATGTAAGAGTGAAAGAAATGGGAAACAGCTTTAAGGCACTGATGATCATTGAGAAGAATCATTTACTTTTGTGAAATTGGACATTGAAAATGACCTAGTAGCCAACAAGCTTTTTTGATACTGCTTTATATGATTACAGTATAGAATGTATCTTAATCCTCTTGTTATGTGCAGTCTAGCAAGGTAATATGTTGTTATTCAACTTACAGTATTTACTTAAATCCATATGCATGCAGGTTATGCGGGTCTTGTGAACCAAGCAATGACATGCTACCTCAACAGTCTTCTACAAACATTGTACATGACCCCAGAGTTTCGCAATGCGCTGTACCAGTGGGAATTCAGAGGGTCTGAAGAAGAAGCAAGCAAAAATATTCCTTGTCAGTTGCAAAGATTATTTTTGTTATTACAGGTAAGGTAAACCCCTTTCATAGTAGTAATTTTGGTTTTAATTTTATATGAATATTGCAAATTTAGGATCTATATGTATTTCTTGTTAATATATATAATATGTATATGTTGTAACTGAAATTAAATATATATTTATTATCTAATGGGAATTTATGATTTTCATTTAAAGAGAATTTGATATAAAGTATTACCAACTTCAGTAAAGAACAGCAATATCCTGAGAAGTTATTCAGCAGTTATTGTGTATCTTCTTAGAGATATATAGTGAGCTATTGAAAATTTTATATCTACTATAATAATTTGTCTAATGATTGCAGGACTTTTGTTGGCAATGCCAGACTTTATCATTTTATGTGTGTTATTTACTATTCATAGAAGTTGTAAACTCATTCCATATTTTTTATGTGTAATTAGACAAAACATATAATGTGCATGAGAAATCATAGTTATGTAATTTTGGAAAGATACGTTCATGCAGAATTATCACGGCTTGGACAAGTTTCTGATATTATTGATTGTTCTGACCAGACAACTAATAAAAGTGCCGTGGAGACTACTAATCTGACCAAGAGTTTTGGCTGGGATAGTAGTGAGGCATGGCAACAACATGACATTCAAGAGCTGTGTCGCGTCATGTTTGATGCTCTTGAGCAATGCTTCAAGAACACACACCAAGCAAATCTTATTAATGATCTGTATGAAGGTATGTTAACAGGTTTTCTGTTTTTTGGTGCATGTTTTCATGCTTCAGAAATTAGTGAAGAGTGATATCCCAAGTACTGTACAATTATGCTGTACTACAGAAGCAGCATCTATGAATTCTCTGGGAATAATTACTTTAAATATTTTTCATGCTTATATATACCACTGAAAAGAGCAATGTGGAGTATGTATATTGATGTGATGTAGCAGTAAAGAACATAATTGTAAAAGAACCTAGATCCCAGGAATTATATGGAGGTAGCCAACTTCAGTGATATTTGCACTTGATATTACAAGGCCAGTAATGCTGAGGTCACTAAATGGAAAGGAGCATGATTGTCACTTGCATATTAGAAAAAAGTAATTGATCAGTATTGTAATCAGTAGTATTGCTAATACTATAACCCTTAATGGACGGATACCCTCATGTGAGTAGCAATAACAGGTTTCGGGTGAGCAATATTACTCGCCATTGATTTTGAGGGAATAGGGGAGAACGAGATTCCATTACTTTCGTAGCCCATAAATTCACTAATGGCATCTTGTAGACTGCCTCAGCTTGCCAATTCTAGGCGTTTCATGACTTCATTGTGCATATGACTTCAAGGAGACATGTACTGCCTCTCTCTCACATGACGTCTGTTTATATATTTGCTCTTAAATATCCCCAGGGGTTGCTGTTGTTTTAGTATTTATTTTTTATGATAGTACTATATCAGTTATAATTGAGTATACCAGTTATAATTGTAATTTTGCAAAGAAATAGAAACTTGTATAATACTCCAAAAATGTTAATGCATCTTTGATCTCGGTAAATTTACTTAAATATTTTATAACAAATATATTCAAATTTATTACTGATTTTAGTTCTTATCTATTCTGATATTGTGTGAGCTGTAATTATAATTTCACAAAGTAAAATAAAATTATTTATTGGAAAAAACATGTATAACATGGTAAAATTTACAAATGTCTTGTAAGAAGTGTTGTAAATAGTCTTTTTCAATTTCTCATAGAAGGTAAGGAAAAATACTTTTTCTGACACCATGTGCATTTGCATATCTCTTTCCATTGATGTTTTTTTTCTTAAATTGCATTGATGTTTTTTTTTCATTAAATTGGCTGACCTCAAAGTTTCCCCGGCCTGGGGTGCTGCATGTTTTTTTATTTTTAGCCTGGCTCTTAAAGGATAATGTTTACATTTTTTTGAATTATAATTTAAAGACATTGCCATCTCAAAAGGTTGAATGTATTTTTATGCTTCCCAGGAAAAATGAGTGACTACGTTAAGTGCCTGGAATGTGGTAATGAAGGAGCAAGAGAAGATACATATTTAGATATACCCCTTCCCATCCGACCATTCGGCTCCAGCACAGCTTACAAATCTGTGGTAAGTTAACTAAAATTGACAGTTTAATAACTTAAGTGATAGTGTGATGATAGCTCATTTATGAATTTTAAAAAAATCTTTTTTATGATCATTTTCAACGTGGCTTATATTTTTTTTATTTATTGTATGTTTCAAAGATTCTGCATGTGAATGGGGACCCAAAGTAGAATCATTACACCTAGGTTTCCAGATTCTTGTTTATTCTAATTGGGCATACTTGTCTTGAATGTAAATTTTTTTCATTGCAGGAGGAAGCCCTTAAAGCATTTGTTGAACCAGAGCTACTAACGGGGAATAACAAGTATAAATGCTCAAAATGTGATTCCTTGTGTGATGCTCATAAAGGCCTCAAATTTACACATTTTCCGTACCTGCTTACAATACACCTCATGCGCTTTGACTTTGATTATAATACGCTACATAGAATCAAGTTGAATGACAAGTAAGTAGAAGAGTTACTCTATAATTCTTGTACTACATACATGGATGAGGATATTGTATAATTCTTGTACCACATACATAGATGAAGATATTGTATGAGACTTGGCTATGACTACATTTCTCTTTCATTTGACTAGTATGATAGTTTATCAGATTGTTTGAAAAAGTTTAACAAATAAATCATTTGTATAATGTTTGAAAACATTTAACAAATAAGTCAGTTGTATAATACTCTGAAACAGAGATGTTGGTCTGAAGGAAAGTAAATATTTATGATTAAATGAAATGCCCACCTCATTTGGTGTAATGGCAGCTACTGATTTGTTTGGTTTTCCTTGACATGGTAGTCTTAGTAAGTGAGAGCCATTTGTAAATAGTACAAGATTGTTTTGTTACAAGAATGTTAATCATGTCTATGCCTATGTTCTGTTCTGAATGTTCCTAGTTATGTCTTGTCATTTAGAAAAGGAGGTAGTTTGTTATGCGTGTACCCTCTAGATCCTCAGGTATTTTTAAACCAATAATAACCATGCTTTATGTGATCCAGGTATTTTCCAGGTCATTACTTTGCAACTCTTATTATCGATTGATATTCCAATTTTTCTCATTTGAAATAATTTATTTCAGACTATGTTTACTTTTTGTAAGGGATCAAAAGGTGGCTTTGTATCTATGAGGCTGTTCAGTTGCCCAGTATGATCTGTTGATTGCTAGCATTGTAAGGTGTAACTATCATCTAGAGAAGATTTATTGATCATTCTGAGAATGCATCCCTTTTACATTGTTCCTTCATATGTGGTCAGTGTTGTGTGCAGTTCTAACTTATTTCTTAGTTTGGTGCTGATGTTTAAGGAAAGCTCTTTAACTGGGATTTTAACTGAATAACCAGTCGTTATTCAATGAAGTTCCTTTTTGTTTAAAGTATAGTTTACTTTCCCGTATTGTTTTCTGTAGTACATTGAAGAGTAAGTATGCTATGCTTTGCCTCTTCCATGTATATTTTGGGGTAGTTACATTCATTAACCCTTTTTTTTATTGTTTACTGTGCATTTTTTTCCTTATGCCATTTGTCAGGTTCGTGATCTCTTTAAGTATGCCATCTCATGTATTCTACATTCATCAAATTACTCTTCTGTTCCTCTTATTCTGAATTAGTAAGTCAGTTACTTCTGTCATTATGTGTCACAAATGTAAGTGTGATAATGAGTATTTGTTCATATACGGAAAAAACCTTTGGTCTTAACATTAGGATAAATACTCAGCGCCAGCTGCAAACAGGTAAAATTAAAATAATTGTGTACGCAAGAGACTATTGGCATCTGTGCTTGGTCACGAGACATGTGGAGCCACCCACATACCCCACTTTAACTCGTGACCCTGTTAGTTATTTTCTTACCGCCTTTAAGAGGACGTACTTTGCCTCTGTCCTTTTAAAGCCGGTTTAGTTTACCCCCTGTTGTTTTGAATTGTTGTTTGGAATTCCCAGGCATGAGAACATGAAGTCTTCTCATGCTTTGAAGTATATATCTTAGTTTTACCAGACCACTGAGCTGATTAACAGCTCTCCCTAGGGCTGGCCCGAAGGATTAGATATTTTTACGTGACTAGGATTCAATTGATTACCTATCAACGGGACCTACAGCTTATTGTGGAATCCGAACCACATTATATCGAGAAAGGTATTTCTATCACCAGAAATAAATCTCTCTTGTTCCGGCCGTTGGCCGGGCCGAGAATCGAACTCGGGCCACCGAATTAGCAGCCGAGTGCGAAGTCCACTCGGCCAACGTGGGACTAAACTCTCATGCTTTGAGACTTCCTGGATATGCTTAGAGACTTCCTGGATATCACAAGAAGCAGATAAACACCCTGATATTTTCTTCGACGATTTCGACGTCGAGGTACTCATCGTGTAGTAAGTCGTAGGTGCAGAAACTCTTAAGGTACAATTAATTCGTTACCTGTGCTTTGAAATATCACATATTCATATGGATTGCCTGTAAATCCAAAGCTTGGATGTATCAGGATGTGCTTTGGGAAGTAATTATGTATAATTGTGCTCCTTTCCCTGCGGGGAGAGGTGTGCATCGCCATCTTGTTTTCGTTTCAGATACGTGGGTAGAGATGATGCAGGTGTGCGGTCGGCGTTAGGCTTGTTAGGAGAACTAACCCAAGAAGAACAGTTGGTTTGATGTATAACGTCGTGCTACCATCCAGGGTCCCACGTGATGGATGTCCCTTTTATCCTGATATGCACTGAATGGCGGTCGGATGCGTCGTCATCTGTAAAGAAGCAGATAGTGCAACAAGGCAGCCTTTAATGTCAGGTTGCCATGCCTACGAAAATAACATCAACAGCCTTGCACTTCTGGTAGAGTGCTGGCTTCGTATTCAAGATGCTCAGTGACGTCATAAACATGGCGACCGCCAGGACGTCACTTCACAGCTGTGGCCTATAGGGAGATATTCTTTCTTTTTCACTTCGAGGTACAAGGGTAATTTACAACTATGCTTTTGGATTTGGAGATTTTTAATTTACATTGTTTTTGAGAGAAATTACAAGCGTTGGCATATATAACAGTCACATAATGGAAAAGACAGTCTTTCCTCTGTATCCTTCCACTTAGGTGTCAACAAGCTTAGGTGACTGGCTTTGACGCCAGTGCGTTCTCTTGCCAATCCTGGTAGAATAGGGACTTCGTAGCTGATCCTCGAGCCAAGAGGAGAAGTTTCTTCTCCATCTTCAAGCCAGGATTGTTACATCCCTATTATATGAAAGCACAAGAAGTAGTTGTAATTGCCAAACAAGTGAATGGTGGAAGTTTGGTCTAGTGTGGCTGTGAAGGGTTAGAGAAGGCTAGAATCAGGGACTTCGTGGCTGATCCTCGTGCCAAGAGGGGAAGAATAATTTCTTCATCTTCGAGCCAGGAATGTCACATCCTTGTAAAGTAGAAATGCCACAGCAGGTTGGGTCTCTTGATTTTGGCTGCAAGAGTACCATCAACAGCCACACGCTTCCATCAAATGTGATGACGTCATAGCCAAAACTGCTTGCAAAATGGCGGTAGTCATGACGTCACAGCCCACTGACTATTCGAGATCGAGCCATCAGTTACCATTAAAGATAAAAGATGCCGCGGTCGTATGGTCGGACGGCCATGACGCACCCGGACATTTGTTAGAGGGTAGGAGTGAGTTAATGTCTCCTGGGGCTGAACAAAGTACGTTAGAACCGGAGGAAAGAGAAAGCCAAGAGTTTCTGGCTTTGTATTTGGAGGTGATTGATTTGATTCGTCAATTCAATAACCTTCCGGAGAGCACGGAGACACCTGCCAGTATGCTTTCCCTGGGGATTGACATGGTGTTTGGATTGAAAAAGGATACGAAGGTGTATGAATTACCTTGTTCAAGTCATGTAGAGTCCATTTTACAACACGTAAATGCTCGGATTGCTGGAAGGCTATGGATTCCTCTTAGTAACCGTATACAGCCTGAATGGTGGGAATTAGCATACTTTGTGTTGACCCCAGAAAACTTCAAACCTTTACAGGTAAGAAGAATTCCTATGTTTTATATACTTGTTGATATAATCTGGTTTGTTCTTATAAGAATATTGACCAATCGCTTCGACTCCTACACAAGTAGTTAAAGTTAATCGAAAGCTTGGTTCCTTAGAAATAAAGTACTGTAGAACCACTCTTCTTAATGAAACCGCATGGACACTTAAGTCGAAAGGGGGATGTGAGCTTCTTTCTTTCGCCACTTAAGGCAGCCAAGCCTAGGTAGGGCTAATTGAGTCATACCTTTTAGCCTAACAAGTGGTTAAATTCGTAGCCTATTCCAGCCAGTCCGAGTCTACTGCTACTATCTTAGTTAATCTGAGTAGTAGTTCTTAGCTTAGACTGTCCGAACTAACTGGGTTGGGTATGCAGGGGCTGGCTTGGACTAGCTAAGGTTGTGGTTTAGTTTTCGAACCTGCATTTACTATCTTAGATTAATCTGTGTGGTACAATTCTTAGTTAGCTTAGCCTAACTCATTGGTTAGATGGTTCCAACATACATGTCGTCCATGTCAACTTAGCCTAACAGTGGGTTGATGACTTAGCATGGTCTGGCTGCGTGAACATGCCTTTACTATCTTAGCTTGGGCGAATTAGTAAGGTTATAAGTATAGCCGAGCATAGACTAGAGCCTAGGCTACCCATTCGAAACACTTTTACCACCTCAGCCTAGAAGGTTGGGGTTGTAGCCTAGCATGTATAGCCCAAACTTGCTTGAACGACTTTACCCTAACCTAAGTCATTTAGTTTCTAGATTAAGCTAGTCTATACTGGCCTAGCCTAGTTAAGAGTATATCTCTGATGGACTTAACCTACCCTAAGTGATGGAGGAGTTAACCTATCCTAATTGGAAGAGTTAACATAGCCTAACCTAACCAAGCCAGGGTCAACCTGGTCTTGCCAACTTAAAATAAGTTAGTCAATTCTTAATTGACTATACCTACTTAGACTAGTCCAAGTGGTTGTTGGCTAGATTAACCTAGAATCTGCAAATGGGTCTCTTCCATCCTGGTCTAGGTTCTGTATTGAAGTTGTGAACTTAACATAGAGGGTTCGAGCTTCAGTTGGCTGGAGCAAGGCATTAGAACCTTATCATATTTGGAAGGGGAAGGTGGGGAGTTTCCCATTCTTCAATGAGGTGGGGTGAAGTGATGTTGGGTACATTTCTAGGCTAGGTTACTCGAGAATAGCACCATGGTGGTTTCTGGCAATATAGGATTTCCCTTTGGAAGGTAGCATATTCAACATATACCCGTATATTGTAACTGGTCGCTGCATAAGGTGTTTCGTGGTTGGGAAGTAACATTATTTGTGGAAAAATGAGCCATGTCCTGTTACCTGATTAATTCCTTTGACAGGAGGATAATTAGGACATGTCTGAATAGAATATATTATCATAGGACATTCTCCTGGGGTTTTCCTATGATATCGTCCATATAATTGGGAAAGTTAAGTGTATCTTAGTTTTTACAAAAACACCTAGCAACGGGACCTGCAGCTTATTGTGGGATCCGAACTGCACTATATCGATAAATTAATTTCTATCACCAGAAATAAGTTTTTCTGATTCCACGTTGGCCGAGCCGGGTGTTGGACCTTGGACCACCAGTTTGGCAGATGAGTGCACAAACCACTCGTCCAGAGAGGAACTCGTATAATGGAAAAACCATGTAAGAGTTGTCTCGGGTTTCACCCTCCGAGGAGCCTGAGGATTCCATTTGCGATACTGGTCACAACCTGGAGGTTACGCAAACTCTAGGTTCTACCTGTTCCTCCGTGTCCCGAACAGAAGAATGGGTTCCAGTAATTAAGGAGGACCCAAGATGAGTGACTGATGAAGTTTATCGTAGCTCAATCATCGCTACCAGGTTCGTGTGGGGAAGAGGCACCACCGATAGGTAGAATTAATATCTCAAGGTCTGGAGGTTGCCCAGTATCCCTTTTCAAACTAATAGTTTTAAGATTTTGGGTGTAGTGTGTCACCTCGGGTGTAACACGACTCCAAAGGTCTTTAGCTCACATATAAAGAATGACTCTCTGGCCGTGACTGCCTGTATAGAAGAGGTTTCTGTCTATTTAAGTCATTCGGTCAGTAGACAATGATCTGGTGGAGAGGTGGTCAGAACAGAGGGAAATGTCTGTAATTACATGTATGGTGATATACATTGGACTGGTGATCGGGCATGTGAATATCACTTCACACTGAATAATCTTCAGATGAATCAGGAGCAGTGAAATGGCTGGGGCACATAAGAACTCTGATCTGATAAGTGAAATCATACTCTGTATCAAAGTAGGCTTGATGGATTCAAAAGTAGTTAGGAACATCAGTTCCAATTTGCCCCAGAATCCGGGATAATGAGTCAATGCAGCACAGGTCATGATGACAGATACATTTCTTAGTCATGCTCAGTACGGTGTGAGTATGTGTGAAAGACCTTCAAGTGGACCGGCTTTGACTTGTCAAAGTACTCTGTGGTTATAGAAAGAACTACGTCACCTAGAAAAAAAAGGTGGTTAGACGTAAAGGAACAGGCCAAACAGAGGCGATCGGTCAAGCCTACTCCTTGTAGTCAGGTTGTACCAATGAGGTTATACAGAAGAGAAGGTCATCAGAGGAATACGGGCCTTCTGGCAATTAAGAACATATCTGTTAAAATGATCGTGACGGTTGGTCTGTGACTGTATCAAAGCTCAAAATTGTGCAATGTTAAGAAGGTGTCTGTCTGTTCATGTAAATTTGAGAGTGGGTTCATTGTTATGAAAAACCACTTTCAATTTCCTATATATAAATAAGGTTGCCCAGAGGTCCTTGGACACAATTTCCTTGGGTTCTTTGGTGGCTGCTCAACAAATGGTGTAACTCATCCAGTACCCCTGGCAGGTCAGTTGGTATCTTGTCTAAGATGATGGGATGAATGTGAAATGGAGGAGTTAACTGGCCTCTTTCCTTTTCAAATTTCTGTCTCCTTTACTTCGGGCAGTAAAAAGAGAGTACCATCATAAGCTGGAATGGACAAAGTACAGGTGAGTGAAGTAGCCGTACTGTTAGGGTTAGTATCAGTAAGATACCTATCAGTAGCAGGACATTCCTCTCTTTAGCAAGGGGGAGAGGAATGATAACAAACCTACATGAGTGGATGAATTGGTTTGTTAGAAGAACAGATCTTATCTTCCTTGGACGCAATGAACTATGACATTGTGTAGAACCCAGAAGTCTGACTCTATGATATTCATATATGTCTTAGATTCTGAAATACTGGTCAGTTGTTTTGTAGAATTCTGGTATTCAGAAAACTGATCAAAGGTGGCAGACTCCCTTTTGGTTAATAGTACTTACCTTCCACCAAGAGTAAGTCTATCCTAATGTTAAGACCGAAGGTTTGTTTCGTATATGAATAAATGACAAATTTTTAACCAATTTGTATTTTTCAAACTTACAAACCTAAGGTCTTAACATACAAAGGCCTGCCTCTAACCACCCCTCTATCAACTAACCTGGGTTGGAAGAATAACTAACGGGGTCACAAGTTAGAGTAGGGTATGTGGGTGGCTCCACATGTCTCGTGACCAAGCACAGATGCCAATAGTCCCTTGTGTACACAATTATTTTAAACTTTACCGGTTTCCAGCTGGTATTTATCCTAATGTTAAGACCTCAGGTTTGTAAGTTATGAAAAATACAGATTGGTTAAAAATTTGTCATTTTCCTGGTGCAGTAAATGAGAATTAATCATGCCCTAATATTTGCTACATCAGTTCAAGTGATTTGCTATAATTATTTTTAGTCTTTTGCTCTAGTGGCCATTATCACACTTACTTTAGTTATATGGTTAATTTTGTGTGTTATACTATTCCTATCTGTAATTATTCATCAGATTTGTTGACCACTTTTCTACTACATATTGTCTGAGGTGTCATCATCATCTCAGTAGTAGGTTGTTCATTGTGAGGGGACATTCTGGGCACTTTGTTCAAGGAGTTTTGTTGTCAAAATGTATGAAATCTCCTCTAGGGATACTTTGATATCCAGGTCAGTTTGGTATCTTTATTGAGGGTCGTGGTGGAACAGCACCAGTCCTCAGAAAGTGTCTCTGCCCAGGGTTTGTTTTCTGTCCATTCTTCAATCACTATACTCACTCTCACTTGTTTGATGCAGTACTGCTGATTGGCCTTATGCCTAGCATACCAACTCCTTATCTGCTTTGCCTGCAGTCCAACTTGTTACAATAATGCCCATTTCACATTAGACTGGCTTGATGTGCTTTTGGTACCAGCCAGGACTGCTTTGGCTGAAGACCACTCCACTTCTGACCATGCTGCTCCATATCTTTGAATATTTTGGACACGAATATAGATGTGGATATGAGTAGTGTTTATGTATATAAAAAAAAAACTGAACACTTGTAATAAATTACTTTTTATGCTTTACTATAAGAAATGTATATGTTGTGTTCTTTCAGTGTTGTTTTTAGGCTACTTTTAAACTTTGTTTGAATTGTTCTGTAGATATTCGGCTACTTTTTTTAATATTCTGTGATATAGGTACAGTGGTCCCCCCCTGTATTCGCAGGATGAGTACCAGACCCCCCCCCCCCCCCCCCCCCCCCCCCCTGTGAATAGTTGGAACCCCTATAAAAATGCTTAAAGCCTTCTATTTTGTTAGTTAAAACTCAAGAAAAACCCACTAAGAATTTTTATACCTGTTTTTTTTAATAGTTTTATCACAAAAAGTGCATTGTATGATGAAATTGATAAAAAAAACCAGGAATTTGTGGATATTTCTCATAGAAAAATACCTCGAATAGGCAAATTTTCCGCAAAAATGTTCCTGAGAGAAATCTGTGAATGTGTGAGTCCGCGAATCCGGAGAACGCGAATACGGGGGGTCACTGCACATCATTATAGTGTTTTTTTGGAGTATTTGATTTAATATTGTTTATTTTTCAGAGTGACCTTCCCAAGTATTCTAGATTTAAATAGCTTCATTGAAACTGAGGGATTATCTGGGGCAGTAGTCACCCCAGATAAGCCTTCTATTGACAAGGTTGATGATGCATCTACAACAGACTCAGGCTCAGCTCTCGATGTGGAGGATAGCTCAGTTGAAAATACCTCAAATTCACTACATGAATCAGACAATCAGGTAACAGTCACTACTTGTGAATGATTGTTATGTAAGAGCAAGTGGAAACATTGATGACAGTGATATTTTATATTAGCTCTAAGGTACATTTAACAAGTTAAGTGTGTGGATAGTAGGGAGAAATTCATGTATACATATTGACTGTATAGTAGGCATAGCATTGCTTAGTATACTAGAGGAAGTGTAGAGTAAGCTTTTAATTGAAAAAGACAGTTGATGAAAGTATACTAGAGGAAGTGTAGAGTAAGCTTTTAATTGAAAAAGACAGTTGATTAAAGTATACTAGAGAAAGTGTAGAGTAAGCTTTTAATTGAAAAAGACAATTGATGAAAGGATTGATAGGGGAAAGAACAGTGTAGTAGATCAATGTTTTAGTTTGAGAGTAAAAGGGAAACCTTTATGTATCACTACAGGGATACAAAAAGCTTTTGATTGAATTGATTGAGGATACTGAAAGTGACTGATATGGAAGATAATTTGTTAATTTAAAAGTTTTTTGATGGAACGAAATGTGTTATGCAGATGGGAGTGTGATTACTTGGGTGCAAATCTTTGTCTGAGATGCAGTGTGATGTGCTTGAGGATGTTTGTTACAGAAGATGGTTTGCCAAGTGTATTCAAACTATGTAATTTATATTGAAAACAAAATATGTTAGAGTATGTAGATAGAACAGTGACTGGTATGGTGTAAGAGTTGGTCTGAGACTGGGGTATGTTATGTCTCCATGTATTGATGATGTGTCAAGTGAAGTCAAAGAAACGACATTAGATACAGATGCAGAGTTACAGGATAAAACTTTGTAAAGTTTAGGATGTAGACATTGGTTGCAAATGGAGAATGGAATGGCTATTATTTGTAGATGATACAGCACTGATTGGTGATTGTGAAGAAAAACTGCTAAAGAGGAGAAAGCTGAAACTGTGAAGCAGAGTAAAGTTATAAGGGTAAATGAAAATCAGGATGATGAAGCAAAAAATAGTGATATGGTTAATGGAAAAATGGGAGCAATTGATTCATATAGGTACTTGGCAAAAGTATAACTGCCAAAGATGGGATAGGATGAGCTAAGTTACAGAGTAGGCGAAGGGATAAGATGAGCTGAGTTACATAGTAGTTGAAATTAGAAAGGTAGAAGCGCTCATCCATTAAATTCAGGGAGTTTCACGTTGGCTGAGTGGATTTCGCACTGGGCTACCAATCCGGTGGTCTGAAGTTCGATTCTCGGCTCGGCCAACACGGAACCAGAGGAATTTATTTCTTGGGATAGAAATTCATTTCTCCATACAATGTGGTTTGGATCCCACAATAAGCTGTAGGTCCCGTTGCTAGGTAACCAATTGGTTCCTAGTCACGTAAAAAATATCTGATCCTTCAAGCCAGCACTAGGAAAGCTGTTAATCAGCTTAGTGGTCTGGTAAAACTAATTTAATTCAGGAGAAATTTAGTGTATTTTTGTAAGTATAAATTAGCTGAACAAGACCAAGTTACCTTTGTAGACTTGTACGGCTCAACTGTAGGATTTGTTCATGTATAGAAGGTAAAAATTGCTGAAAAGGTAGTTTCATAAGTTGAACAGCTAGGTAGGTTAAAGGGAACAGATGAAAAGTAAAAGGCAGAAGCTGTGCAGCTGGGGGAGGAGGAAACTAGATTATCGTAAATGCCATTTAATGTCCCATGTAATGCATATCTTCAAGTGGTATTCTTACAGGCAAGTGCCTGTGGAATTAGAGGTTCTTATAGCTGCAAGGATTGTTTAGCCAACTCTTATTCATGGAAGTTAAGTATATACATGAGTGGAAATGAAGGGGAAAAAGCTTGAAGTTACAAACATTGTTTTAAAGACTGCAGTTTTTGTTTTAAAGACTGCAGTTTTGATGTTTGAGTGTTGCTGTTTAATATGTTATATGATGTATGCTTGAATATGCTAGGGATTAAATGGCTTAACAACAAGAATACTGTAGTTGTGTAGCAGTTGGAGAGTTATAACAGAAAATACCAAGTTTATCATGAATATTCCGTTAGACTTTATTCTGAAATATTTGAATCAAGTGTAATTGTATTTTTTTTAGTCCTTGGAGTATTATGCTTTCAGTTTTGGCAATTGTGTTTACAGTGTTGAAAGGAGAAGAGAGAAATAAGCATATTTTTATTCTTCTACAGGATGAAGATGAAGGTATTGATGTCAGTAGTATCTACAATGAAAAGAACAAATCTTGTTTAAGTAATGGTCGATATGTGTATGAATTATTTTCTATAATGGTACACTCTGGTAGTGCATCTGGAGGACATTATTATGCATACATTAAGGATTTCAGAACTGGAGAATGGTTTTGTTTTAATGACCAAAGCGTTTCTAAGGTATAGTATACATTTTTTGTCAATTATATGAGAAAGTAGTTATTTAAACAGTTTAATTCTGATATTATGTGAGATTATCATTTCTGAGTTTATCCCTTTTATTGAGATTTGTTTTTAAGCTTTATTTTTATTATTTATGATGATGTACATTTTAAATTTCAGATTACTTATAATGATATAAGAAAGACATATGGAGGTTCCAGCACTAGAGGGGGTTACTACTCCAGTTGGAGCTCGAGTGCCAATGCCTATATGCTCATGTACAGACAAATCACAAAGGAGAAAAATGTTCATGCATTTACTAAGGATGAACTCCCTCAACATATCAAGGTTTGTTACTTTTCTGTATAGTGCAGTACATGTTGGGCTTTCCTGGTGAATACAGCAGTTGGCTTTTAGAACTAATACTATGATGTGTAATAGGGTTTGACAGGGATTGCTGATTATTATGATTATATATGAAATTATTATAGGTAAATTATGATGTTCTTTGATTAATTGCTCCATACGGTAATTTTCCAGGATTTAGTACAAAGGATGACAGAGGAGGAAGCAGCAGAGCGGGAACAAAGGGAGATTGAACGTTGCATGTGTCGGATTAAATTATTCTGCCAACTGCCAGGACAGAATCAAATGGCAGAGAAGAAGTTAAGAATTCATAAAGACACTACTCTCAGGGAAGCCACAAAGCAGGCATATGAAGTAGGTTTTTCATTAATATGAGTTTTTAATTGAGATGTTTATTGTTTATTCCAAGATTGTAGGTCCTTCAGTCAAGACAGTCTGATTCTTATTGATTATATATGAAAAAAGAAAGTAGTGTTGAGTAGTTTAGTAGAGAAATATGACACTGAACATGGTTATTAACTTTGTAGGAAATGGGACTCCAGAATATAGTGCCTATCGAGAGGTGTCGTCTGGTCAAATATGAAGAATTCCATGACAGTTTGGAGTGTTCTTTTGAAGGCCAAGAAGAAGAGCTTATTTCAGAGATTCTGGGTGGTGTAAGAAATAACTATAAATTTGATCTTCTCTTGGAGATTCGGGATGAAGACAAAGCCTTTGAAGTTTACAAACCAGGAGGTATGTATGTGTCTGCAGTTATTGTCTTTAATGTGCAACACACAAGTTATGCTTTTTTAAGTTTGAGCTAAGAAATTTAGTTTGGTGTAAGTAATGCAAATAATTTTATCATGGGAATGTGATGTAAAAACTTCTTTTATAGGTAAAACTTGATTGTAATTAAATCCATATTAAACGTGTGTTTTGAAGGGATGTACCAACAAAAACCGTAAGGCTGAGAAAATAAAAGTAATTAAAAAGTTATTTTTGGATAGTTTTATGTTAAACATACTATATATCCGATAATCCTGGATTATCTCTTTAACTTTTACCCTTTTGATAATTAACCATCTGGTATTTTTGATCTTGTTTACCTTATAACTTTCTCTCCAATTGTATTTCATTCGTTCCTTGATAATGTCTTAGTAAAGACGAAAGTGCTTGGATTTTTTACTATCCTATTCTTGTGGTATTCGCTTGGAATATGATAGTCAGAAATCCAAGCGCTTTCATCTTTACTATGACATTATCAAGGAACGAATGAAATACAATTGGAGAGAAAGTTATCAGGTAAACAAGATCAAAAATACCAGATGGTTAATTGTCAAAAGGGTAAAAGTTAAAGAGAGAATCCAGGATTATCGGATATCACACGGTCACAAACCTAAACTTAGATTTAACCCTAACAGAAACTACAGAGTATCCGTACAGTTCAAAACATGTAAAAACTGAATTTATTAATTTTGTTGCTTATATTTATCACAACTTTTTCCATTATGAAGGCATCAAGTTTGAATAAACCAAGACTTAAATTTAGAACATTTCCATTATTTGACTTGATGAAACAAGATTCAGTGATATTCCTTTTAACTGTGTCATTACATGGGATTAAGGCTCTTGCTTGACTCCAGTTAATAGGATGATCTAAATCTCTCATAAGTACAAATAATGCATTCGATATTTGCCCAGTTCTCACAGAATATTGGTGCTGTTTAAGATGTTGTGAAAGAGATTTACCGGTCTGTCTGTAATAGACTTTATCACACTTCTTGCAAGGAATTTCATATATGCAGCCTGGAAGATCTTTAGGAGAATTTTTGATTACTAAACTCTTGACATTAATATTACTGAAAACAACATTTATGTTAAAAAGCTTTAAAATTCTAGGAATATCTAAAAACCTTTCATCATAGGGTAATTTTAAAATGTTATGCTTACTAAATTCAAGTTTGTCATTAGTTAAACAAAATGTTTTTCTTGTTCTTTTCCATTCCACATCTACAAAAGTCCTTGTGTATTTAAGTTTCAATGCAATGTCTTTAGTTCATTACTACTCCAATCACCATCAAAAGTTAAATTCTCAGTTTTTTCTGGGATGTTCCTAAGGGCTTTACGTGTCTGTAGCCCGCAGTTTATTGACGCTGAGATTAAAACTATTAATGATATTTCATTGACACTTGAACACTACAGCTACCTGTATACTATATAAAACCTTATTATATCTTTACAGACTAGACACCCAAAGGATTAAAGCTAGGCTTTTTTCACTTTACAGTATTTATAATACTATAATGTTGTACAGTACTACTGTACAGTAAGTTCTATAGTACTATACTGCATAAATATAATTTCACTTAATGCGCCATTGTGGGATTATGGCGCCTAAATATAATTTTACTTATTGTGCCATTGCGGGATTATGGCGCTGTTTGACTGGTCTAGGGCGCTGTTAACCGGTCTATATTCCAAAAGGTGTGCGGCAGCCGTAGGCTTTAAGATCGCTTAGCGTCGGCGGCCAGGAATAGAACCCCTGCCGCTAACCAAGGGCCGCCTGTAGATAGGTATTGTACCGTAACAAAAAGAAGTGATTTGGGCAGATCGATTTTAAGTGAAAGAAATGGGCAAATAATCATCCCAGCTCAGCTGATAAGCCAGTGGGAAGCAGACCCCTTCTTCCCTCTCCTCCCCTCTCCTTTCTCTGTCGTCTCACTCAGCGCACCAAACACTGACTTGAGCAAGCTTTCTTTTTTTTTACTATTGCATTTTAATGTTTTCATGGTTTATTATTGTGTTCAATTTACTGTTAAATACAATTTTTTTTTTTTTTTTTTTTTTTTTTTTTTTTTTTTTTTTTTTTTTTTTGTGTGTGTGTGTGTGTGTGAAATGGGACTGCTTTTATGTACATATTTTAGTAAAGGTTTTACTGTCTCTTCTTCTCTCCTCAACAATATCACAACACAATTTCATCATAAAATACACTTTTTGTGATAAAACTTTTTCTTGAGTTTTAATTAATAGTATAGCAGGCAGTTTTAACCCACACAGTCCTGGTTAACATACGCTAATGCATACACTCATGACTGGGCTAAATTAAAGGATGGCCAATTTAAAAAAAAAAAAAAAAAAAACTCAGCAATGGAAAGAGGAAGATATTTATATTCCATTGGTGTATAAGAAAAAAATTCTAAAAAATTTCTGTACCTTCCACAGGAACTTGTAAGTGAATATTTCCCACTCCTTGGGGGCCTCTTTTCCCTTACAGTCGTAAAAAATATGCTAGCTTTGCACAGTTTTAAGTGTTCTTTCTAATGTTTTTAAAAATTTTATTACCAAGTTAAGTGTTCTTTCTAATATTTTTTAAAAATGTTATTTTGTCAAATTGAAAAGCTCAAACAATTTCATAAAAGATAAGAAATCAAACCAGGAACAATTACTTAGCATATTTATTGTAAAATATATGTGATGCATTATTGGAAGGGAATTTGTGACATCATTCCCCCCTACCACCTTGAGCAAGACTGAGGGCTCCTCAGCTCACTCATACTACTCTTATAGGATGATCTGAAGAGTTGCAAAAAGTAATTATATGGAACTAGGAACATTTTTCATGCAAAGTTTTTTTAAACTGTATGGCACCAAATCTTGATAATATATCTACGATACCTGTCCACTGCCCCGAAGCTACAGTAACACCTTAATCTTATGTGATTCGAGTAGCGCAAATTCACAATAGGGCAGACTTATCATTGGAACCTACTAATTATCATACACTAGTGTTTCACAGACATGCAAACGGATGTTCTAGTTTGAACCACTTTCTAGCCAAGGGACTTTAAGCCTAAATCATGTTTAATGTTGTGAATGTGCAGGTGAAAACAGACGCTTTGGCAAAAACTGAGATCAGCTTTTTGACAAATGTGGAAGTTAAAAGTTGTTCTTAACATTCTTAATATACTTTCATTTTCACAGGTACTACAATTAAAGCCCATGTAGTAAATCTAACAAGTGAGGAAGTTGAGGGACCATATACTCTACGTGGAAGTTTAAGCATGACTGTTCGAGAGCTGAAGGAGCTTGTAGGACGTGCTTTGAACCTAAACCCAGATACTATGCGAATAGTTTTGGAACGATATTATAATGACCTTCGTCCTTTAAGTACAGACTCCAAGACATTAAAAGTAGAAGGCTTTTACAGGTCTAACAAGGTGATTATTGCCAAATATTGGACTTTCCCTCATTTGATATGTTTCTGGCATTTTGTAGCATGTAGTGTAATATATTAGAGTTTAATTTATTCAAGCATTATCATCATGTAGGGGAAATATGATGTCTGCTTGTGATTTGATTGAGTGACTAACCTCCTTTTCGTTATTCTGTTTTGATATTTATAAATTGTATATTCATTGATTTATAAGCCCAAACAGTTTCTGTTTACAGTTAAGGCCTTTTTATTTGGATACCTTAGGACTTAAAGGATGGCAGATCACTGCAAAATCCAGATTCTCATGATTGGCTTTTTTGTTTAATCATTTAATTTATTACTTTAATAATTATATTTTTAAAGTTAGGCTGGAAATATAAAAGTTTGCTAACATCTTTATTTTAATCGATTGTACGTTATAAAAATTATACATACTAGAATTACTAGATCTGAAAGTAATTCATATGTACAGATTGTTTATATCTTGTGAGAGTGGCTTGTGAATGCTGTGTTTAAGCTTGTAATTATTTGCACGAGGGCAAGTAAAGAATTTTGTAAGTAGTTTGGGGGCAATTACTGGAAAAGTATGATTCATGTTATTCCTCACTTAGCGTAGGCCAACTTGACCAAATCATTTTAAAGTTAGACAATATTATCAGACTAACATTATTATTTTCTTCGTGCTTTCATAAACTTCCTTTGTAAATTATGTCTTACTCTGCATACATGTTGTTGAGTTTGTGATACAGTATTTTGTTCCAAACTTGGATATTTTACAAGAGCAGATGGTGTTGACAATTCCTGCATAGCCTAGGTTATCATTCTTTTATCATTATTTATTATTTTGAACTGGATATTTAATTTTATTGTACAAAACTTTTAGTTGCTACGTACATTTTTTGCACTTTTTTTTAAAGTAATATGTAAGGCATACAACTTTCTCTTGATTCAAAGATTTGAAAAATGCTGGCATTCTTTGACCATAAAGCTTGTCATTAAGTCGTCGGTATCGTGAATTAATTTAAACTTATGCTGCCCATTAGAAAGTTCAGCTTTAGAGAATTAACAGAATTTTGTATGTATAACACATTTTAAAGTTTTCAAAAGAGATAGGTCTGTGATTTAGGTAGCATTTGTTATTACAAACTGTGGTCATTTTATAAATACATGATTGTTTTAGTATCATCCTTTCTGCCTAAGTAGAATATGACAAATTTAAGTGGTCATTGTTATAGTTGTAGTAATTTTTAATTTATAATGTAATATATTTTGAAGTATGGCAATACCTTAATTCTTTTGTATGTTTACAGATTTATGTTGAAGCAAGCGGTAAAGAAGCTAATGACTGGTTTACAGGATCCTCTATGTACTGCATTTTAGATAGACATGAAAACACCATTACTCTTTACTGCCCGTTACCAGATACCAGTAAAGGTATGGCATTGTTGAATTTGATTCTGTCAGTATATACTTTTAGCTTGGTCCGTACATATGCTTAGTTATTGAAAAGAAGTAAATGCCATATGCATATGGAGGGTCATTTTTTAATAATTGGTTTAATTCTTTATTACAGAGGCATTAGAAGAACTTCAGATACCCTCATATAAAGAGGAGGAAATTGATTCGGCTGAAGTTGCAGAGAGCAGTGGAAGTGCTAACAACAGTGGCACTTCTACTACTTCTTTTGCCGACTCTCCAGCTGACAGTGCTGCCAGTCCGGCCAGTTGTTCAAGTAAAGACAGTGGAGTAAGTAAAGTATGCTGCTGGCCAATTAGGTTTTTTGTATGCCATAGCTGTTGTACTGGTTTTATATATCTTGAAGGATAAGAGCTATCTCCACTGAAAAAAAGATATACCAATCAGCACACTAATGAGACATTAATGTTTTCCCAGGCATGAGATTTGAGATTTATGGAGGTTTCAAATTATCTTCCTGGAATGTCCTTTTGACTGTTTTCATATTTCTAAACATTCCAAGGTTTGGCTCTGAGCTTCATTTTTTAAATAACTGAACAATACAGGTTAATTTTGTATATAATTAATATGAAAGAAAAGAGCATGGTGATGTTCCTTGACAATTGTAAGCCTTGCAAGGTGAATTAACCTTCTTATTGTTTACCTATGGAACTGCGCTATAAATTTTTCTCTGAATCTAAAAATTCCTCACGTAGTATATCTTGAAGGAAGATACATATGTTAAGATGTCCATAATACAGGTAGCCCCTGGTTTTCTTTGTTATCGGTTACCGGCATTTCGGTTTTATGGTGCTTGTTCAATGCATATTCATAACTGGGTTTTACCCTCCGTAATGTTTATAGCACCACCGTCTGATTGTCGGTGACTTAGGCCAAGTGCTGAGACTGCCTCATGAAATGCAAATATAACGCGTCTTTACCCTGGCTCTTTTAAAAAGTTATCCTTTACTTCGCTGTATCCAATAATACTGTATGTAGGCTTATATTAATATTGTATTAAATAATACAAACAAAGCGATCAATGTTTTGGTTTGGAAAAATCAGCTTAGAGCGGAGGTAAGATTATTTTGCCGTATTTAACTCAATTCAGGTAATTTTCTTGCTGCCTATTTAGTGTAAATTAATCTCTTAGAAACTCTGTTTATATGGGACAAGGTTATTTTTCATTATATGAGATGTTTTTAAGTTGAAATAGACTTGAATACATCTTGCTGTGAACTAGTTGAGTTATATTTTTTGTTAGTAGATGGCATGGGAGCAGGTTTTTTGTGTAAAAAATTAACAGATTCCATTCACTATTTTCCTCCTATTTCATAATAATATGAGACTTATATTTATCGTTTATCGGTGTGAAAGCAGCAGTAAAATGCTGTCTGTCAAGGCCAGTTTTTATTAATATACTTTTTTCCTCAGTATTATTTGCGGTCAAGTTTCATCCATGTTGCTGATGCACGATAATTTATAGTCATCACCTCTAACCACCCCTCTAACAACTAACCTGGGTTGGAAGAATAACTAACAGGGTCATGAGTTAAAGAGGGGTATGTGGGTGGCTCCACATGACTCGTGACCAAGCACAGAAGCCAACAGTCCCTGGCACTAAATTATATATCCTGATGTTAAGACTGAAGGTTTGTTAGTTATGAAAAATACAATTTGATTAACAATTTGTCATTTTTTTTCTTGGGTTCAGCTACAACTGCAGCTTAGATTTTTTCTCCATAGTAAATAAAGTATAATGCAAAAATATTTAAGTTCTGTTCTACTTAATGTCTTTTTTAACAACTACGGTAATTTTTTACTATCGTACAATGACTGAAATGCAAGCAAAATATTGTTGTTAATATCTGATTCTAGCAAAACAACTTTTTGTTCAGTAACATGTTTACGGCTGTAGCATTTATAATGTTTCTAACGATAAAGATTTACCAATAAGTTCATCGAATCTGATATTAAATATTTGTAGAACCACCATACAGGCTCGAGTAAATGATTAGGCAAATGAAATTCCACATTTTCATTAGAATGATTAAATATTAGGGTAAAATATCTAGCCACAACACTGTCTAAGGCATCGTTAATAAGTCTAGGGCACCGTAAGGTGGACTGTGGCACCAATAGACTTGAATTAGCGATTATTGTCAGTTACCGTCAGGTCCCCAGTAATGTGACCCCTGTTGGTAACCGGGGGCTGCCTGTACTTTGCAACTGAAGGTGTCTGTCTGAATTGTACTTGAATAGAATTGAGATAGATGTAAAGTGCTTCATAATTGTTTCTTATAGTCCCCTTTCTTGAAATTCCAGATTAGTAGTAAGGGTCCAAATGACTTGTCCAGCAGAGATATGGCAAGTAGCAGTAATAGTTCTATACTTAGCAATTCATCAGAAGTAAGTGCTTCTTCGCCATCTACGTCGACATCAACAATACCTAGTCCGGGCACGTCATCTACGTCACAAGAAAGTACCAGTTCCTTGCAGGGAGTGTCTGCTTCCACTTCCACAGCTTCTCCATTTGCTACCAGTGCAGGCAATGGTAGTGATGGAGAAGATGAAGGAATAGCGGATGCTGACAGTGGTGCTGGCTCTTCTAATGTAAATAGTGATCAGAGTGCCAGTGAAGATTCTTCTTTAACTAGTGATAGTGACAGGTATGATTCATTTTCAACTTTGTATTATCATATGAATATTTGTTATTTGTTCTTATGAACTCATTAATCATAAATGAACATAAACTTGACTATATGTGAAATGGACCTGATCATACCAACTATTAGATCTTGTTGGGGATGGAGGGGTCTTACTGTCCATGGCCCAAGTCATTCTCCACTGTCCCACAAAGTAGTGCATCATTCCTTAGTTTGAAAAGCATGTTGTCCTGCTGTGCTTTCTAGGATTAGTACTATTCTTTTGTCATTTATTGTGCTGTGTTATTCTTTGAGGTGTTATGCTCAGTGTTTGAAAGAGTTTACTCCTACTTTAGTGCCTAATGCCTTTTGGTCATTGCATTACTGTGTCACTGCTGTGGATGGGAGTACTCATTTTTTCCATTTTCAGACATTTCATAATTCTTGTAATTTCATACAGTGTGTAATTCTTGATTGAATTTTCATTTGCTCATACAGAAATAGTACAAACCATTACCTTTTTTATAGAGGAATAACCTTCAATGCGAGTTACAAACTGTTGTTGAATTAGGTAACAGGGTGGATTAACTGGTGGTTAAGGGGGCTGAGTGGTAATACCCTTAGCCCACCTGCCGCCATCAAGTAAGGACATTTTGTCACCTCTTCTGACTGTTAGTTTTTTTTTTTTTTTATATAGGGCATTAGCAGTTGTAGTGAACTTTCATCCCTCTATTGAGGTGGATCCTTACTGTTTATTACTCCTTTGTAGGAGAATTTACTACTTTTAGGAAGTTTTTGGTACAGTTAGCCTACTACTCTTCCTTGCTGCTGGACACCTCATACCCTTTCTCATGGGTAGAAGGTCAGTTTGCAAGGGAGTTTGGGGATCAATACCCTTACTACATTAAATGCTACTGTCTGCTGTTGCTGTAACTGCTAGGAGCTCAACTGTTTGTGAAATATGTCATTGCTATTTATGTTATGTATTGCATTTCAAAAATATTTTTTTATTTTATTTTGATGGGCTCAGTGATCATTCTCTTTGGAGAGCTAGTGTTTGCATAGAAGATAATTAAACTACAGTATACCTCAAAACACCCCTTGATATTTTAATAGTAATAGTTGGTAACATACTATTAAGGTTTGTTTTTTATTGCATAGAAGAAATTGGTGACATACTATTAAGATTTGTTTTTTGTCACATAGAAGAAATTTCAGATTAAATTCATATTATTTAGTTGAATCTTATATACAAACAGTTTTCAGTTATTAATATATTATTATATATTGAATATTCAGAAAAGTTGACACTCGTAGTGAATATTAGTATATTCACTAAGAGTGCTAAGAACTGTTCTCAGAAGGAAAAATATTCTTAGGCTGGAGACATTCTGTTTCTGAGTTTGTGATTTATTTCAGAACTTTAGTTGGAGAACCACCAGAAGACAAGTTGTCTGATGCAAGCAACTCTCCAGATTACAGAAATGTTTCATCTCCTGAGGACAATAGTCGAGATACCAAAGTAAGTACACGTTTTATGTTTCTGGTGTTTAGCATATCTTCTCTTCATTATAATAAGGTTTGGTATATAACTCCTGAAGCTGGTTAGGTAGAAGTTAAAAAGATTTGAAGTACAAAAGTTACTTTGCTTGGTACAAACCCTTCACTGAAGTAGCCCACATCATGGTCTTTTAATATCCCTGAACACTACAAAATTAGGTCTATAGAATGTAATATGCAAAATTAGGTCTTTAGAATGTAACGGTATCAACTGCTGCACCAACTCCACCTGAAGCCTGTAGTTGTCATCACACTCATGTCACTTTTTGTGGACTCTGGGCCAGCAAGACTGTTCTCAGATGCTGAAAGGACCTGTAGTGATGACTGAGGAATTTAGGGTTAGATAGAGCACTTGGTGACAGAATAGGTTGGGGAGCACAACTGATAAAAGTGTGCTATTCATTGTAAGGGTGAGCCTTTTGGAAAGGGAAAATAAACACTTTTGATAGGCTTTCACTGGGTGAGCAGAGCAAGATTATCGCCTTACAGTATACCAAAGATGTAGCTGTCAAGAACTTTGAAAGTTTTCTTTTGACTAGGAGTCAACTCAACTCGCCAATGGGATGAGTTTGAAGAAGTGGTAAAACCTGCCTTCTCATTGCAGGATTTTTTTTTTTTTTTTTTTTTTTTTTTTTTTTTTCATAGTAAACATGAAATCATTTACAGCTTCTCAGTTAGTCAGATGTCACGTTCTTGGAGCAGGTAATGTGAAATCCTTTAGTCAGTGCTGAACAGGAAGCCTTAAGTTGTGTATAAGTAGGATTGATGGCCATGTTATTTAGCTTTCTTTGTTCATCCTTCCCAGACACAAACCAGTGTTTGTTGATGCTTGAAATATAGTAAGTGAGCAGTATAACAGACAACATAGCAAGTGAGGTGAGCTGGAAGGCAAATGCTGGAAATTGTATAGCACCTGGTTGGTCAAAGCATCAAATCACATTATCTGAAGATTGTCTGTATTTAACTTCAATCCTGGAAGTGGCAGACACTTATCTGGAGACCATAGTTGAAGATTCAACAGCAGATGAAGCTGATTAGACCTCAGCTGCATTTATGGGTTCATCCTTGTCTTCTAAAATCTTCCATTGTTTGGACAACTAGTCACAGCATGTTTCATAGATTAAATGGGGAGCATGTAAAAGTGATTTCTCCTGGATCCTTATCCAATTTCAACATTAAGCTGTAATGAAGATGACCTGGGAGACTGAAAACGTACACGGAGGAATTAAGACAGACTATACTAAACACAGATCACAGTTTCCAAGGCTCAGTGCTATCAACAAACATATGAATATAAAGCAGTAACTTAAGCTCTGAAACTTTATCATAAAGTTAAATGCTACATAACACTTAATTTATAATATAAACAAATTATGAAGTTTATATAAAAATAATTAAGCATAAATAACAGCAACATGTAGATTGCCAAAACTTGTGCACACATCATATAAGTGAAACAATTTGATTATAGTGAAATAACACAGAAAAATAATGTAAAGAAGATACAGTTAACAAACAAAAGTGCAACTTTGAAAAACCCCATAGATATGGAAGGCACTATTTACAGGCACTCCTAACAAGCACAGCCCCTTTTTAAGATGTGTAGTGCCCAAAACACAAAAATCTCAAAATATTCAATAAGCCTTGGTAAATACTAACTAAAGATAACAAAATACAAAACTTAATCCCATCCACTAGCTACTTCCTGTGGAAAAATTGTAAATCATAATTACTCCTAATTACCTTAGATACAAAAAACGGTACTAACTGGTAACTGAAGACTACTAATGTCATCACTGAATTACCCTTAATATGAAATGCTAAAAAAGTGAATCACTTTCAGCTAAAAGTAGGGGTAAATGTAAAAATAATGGAAGGAAAGATAGTCCAAACATCAAGGAGAGCAAACTGAGGACCTCAGTGAAGGTATGAACATTGCTGCAGACCTAGAGAAAGTGATGCTGGTGGTTGATGACAACTTGAGGCTCCAGGCATCATTTGCAGAGAAGTTGATACTGTTTGTGTCTTTTGATGAAGTTTGTAGTTTTTGGTCTTTCAAAAGCCATGAATATGGGTAGTTCATGTGAAGTGGGGTTGGATGAATCAAATACAATATATTGGCTTATTTAAAAGATTAAAAGCATTCATACTTTAAACATCAGATAGTTGTGCAGTAGTTGTACAGAAGATAATAGAAATTTTTGTTCTATGTTTAAGTATTGTAAATTAATGAAAAAATTTTAGCCTAAGTATCTGCAGGTAAACGTCCAGTTTTCTCTGAATACTATAGTGATGATAAAATTACTTGTCATTTTTGGGGATGTGTTTTGCATTGTAACATTAGTATTTTGCTCAAAATTATTCAATTTACTATGCAATCTGAAACATCTAAAAAGTGTAATTTGATATCTAGCAACCTGGTCTAGATATCAAATACCACTCATTTGGCATCAGTTGTGGTTAGATGTTAATGTGTATGTCTGCTTATCCTGCCTGAGCCTGCTGCCTCCCCCCACCTCTCTCTCTCTCTCTCTCTCTCTCTCTCTCTCTCTCTCTCTCTCTCTCTCTCCTTCCTTAGGGGGTAGTCTAAGTCAGTGCATCTCATGTGGTGCACTGTAGGCATTACTTGAAGTGTTTTCAGCATACTACCTTCAACCGCTAACTGCACCCACTTTTTACCCTTTGCTTTATTTCCATTTCCACTTCTTTTCTTCAGTCTTGCTGTCCAATATGACTAACCATTACTTCTTAGTTCAGCTGTGGGAGTTTCCTCCCAGTTCCACCATTAAATCCTTGTACTTCATATCCTTTATTTTCTGGAGTTCTCTGTTTTGCTGTTTAACAACTTTTACTCCCTCCTCTCTCTGTCTTAGATGATTAATGGCTGAAAGTGCCCCAGCCATTAAAATTCATATATCAATTAAATTTTTTTTTCTCTCTCTCTCTCTCTCAAGTGTATGCAACTTCTTACTAAAATATATATGTGTGTGCATGCATTAGTGTGTGTATTCTTTGTAAACAATTACAGCTGAATATATTTGGTAAAAATGCAGTAATGTACAAAACAACATCAAAAGATAATTAATCTAACAAAATTGTACATAACCATATGCATGGTGAGACTAAAACTACATAGAAATGAGAGCCATACAAACAGATAATTCTGTAGGTGTCAAAGAATTCCATATGATTACTTACATAAGGTAAACTTGAGATCAAATCACAAAAGAGGCACATGTCATGTACCTAATGTAACACATTTGTCACCAACAAAACGGTGGCCTAGCGAGACTAAATAATTTAATGCAATTTAGTTTACTGTAGTTTATATTTGTTACTTTGTAGTCTTTACAAGGAACTTTGAAAATAAAGGTAAGATGTTTTTACTTTGACTGGAAAAAGGTGTTTATTGTGGTGCAGTTACACAAATTTAATGGTGGCAGGAAATGGGATTATTAGTGTGAAATAAGGCAAATTTAAATTTGCATAGAACAAACTTTGTTTCAGTACAGTATAATCTATATAGATCTCATTACTGAGGTTTAAGTAGATTTGTTGTGGTATTTAGTAGTTTTCACTTTCATGTGTATAGGGATGTGTAATGTAAAGCATTATTTTTTGCTTATGGAACTCAGCTAATATTTTTAAGTCAATTGTACTCTATTTTGAGTAGACAATGAAATCTGTAAATTTAGTTCTCATTTAGCACAGTAGTTTCCTAATCTTGAGGCTTGTCTTGTGTTTCATAAAAACTGCACACTGTTACTGGCAGTCCCCGGGTTATGACGGGGGCTTCGTTCTTGAGATGCGTTGTAAGCCGGAACATCGTCAAAAATCCTAAGAAAACCTTACTTTTAATGCTTTGGATGCATTAAAAGTAAGGTTTTCTTACTTTTAATCAAGTTTTAGGACTCATCTTGACTGAACAGTTTGCAGTGTTTAGTTACAGTCAAAGATTTGCTGAAACTTGATGTTTAAATAAGTGATCACTTTTTAAAAAACTTTATTGATTTGAAAATTATGTACTGTAATAGATAAATTATTGATACACTGTACAGGAAATTTTTTAAAGTGACTTACTATAAAACAGTACACAACCTTAATGACCTTATATAAGGCACACTAGCTAAGTAATGTCTTGGTGAAACTGTCTATACATAGGGAATTTTCCAACCCTGCAAGAAGTTAAGTTGTCGCAGTGCCTTTATGTTCGTTTTCTTATAAGCTGCTGTTTCCCAGCACATGTTTATATACATGAAACAATACCTCTTTGGATCTATATGAACTTTGTTCTGCTGTAACCAAGTTATTTCATTATCCTGGTCAAAATTAGGAAGAATGATGAAGATGTAATCTTCTAAAGCTTTTATTGGAATTTATTTTTTTATACTTGAGTGTGCAGCGTATAAATTGAGGTTGCAAAATGTCTAGGTGCAATTTTGTCTCGCATGAAATATCAAGGAGGTAGAACATTGATGTGTATTTCACCATCAAGGTGTAATGAAAGTTATAACTTGAAAGAGATTTTAGTCAGGAGATGTTGGAACGGAGATGTGTACTCTCCGAGTGTTGGGAAGGTACTGATCAACTGATCAGTTACCAGCCAATCACTATCCAAGGGCATCGTAACAGACAGGGCTGGATAGCAAATGCACGGGTGCTGTGAATTCAATATAGCTATGCTCAGTTAATTAAATTTCTTGATGCACTGTATTTATCTGGTGATCTTTTCAAACTTTACCCTTCACCACAAAGTACTAGATATGTAGGTATATCTAACACCCATGCTTTTTATTCTTCAAGATATAGTACCCAACAGTTTTATGCTTAATTGAATTATGGGAACTAAATGTTCAAAATTGGCATGGTTGCTTTTTCTTTACCTCTCTGTATCCTTTTTTGTACTGGGCCGTTTTCTCTTTTGGGGCATTTTGGTATATAGCAATTCTTTTTCTTCATTTCTCAATCTCTATCCTATTCTATAGTGGGCAGTTATTCCCATTGATCTATTGGGCATGTAACTGTCTTTTTCCAAGTAGGATTGCCACTTCTGAGTTCTTACTTTTAACAATGAATCATCTGCATTAGAATACCTGTATCCAGTTTTGGATATCTATCATTTATCCTTATAAGTTATGGCATGGCTATGATCTAAGCAAGACCAAGTCTAACAAATGGTGCATATTTTCAAACCTGTTGCTGCATGGTGACCTGATACTGAAAATCATATTGTAAGTAATTTTGATGAATGAAAAGTTTTCATAACTTCATACCGTAATCATTATTTTATGGTTTAAGAGTATGCGCTGCTAGAAATTGGAGACCTCTGTCTCCAATTGAATAAGTTACAGTTCTGAGAATTATAATGTAAAAATAGTTGAAATGGCGATAGTAATGGACATTTGTGGCACCATATGCTTTTGTTTGAAATAAGTTATCAACTCTTTCATATCCGCTTAGTTTTGAGCACTGTGTCCCCAGATATCTGAGGTGTCTGGGAGCGCTCGACAGTGCGAAAAAATAATTATTTTGAACATTCAGCAAAATTATAAAATTTATGCCAACAGCGTTCATTTTGCTGTCCTTTTTTTTCTAAATGTTAGTATTTTATGGTGGAATAGTCAGAATTAGAGTCCCAGCCCTCTAAATACGAAAAAATGTGTTATTTAACAAAAAAAAAAAAAAAAAAAAAAATCTTTACTTTTTTTTCATTTTCGTTCCTAACCCAACAACTATGAAAGTCAGGCGAATCAATTTTTTTTTTATGAGAAAGCCAATAAAATTCTCTAAATATCGACATATAAATCAATGGAAAACTAATAATCCAGCCGGTGAAAAATGATAGAAAAGAGGGTAAGAAACAGAGTGCTCTGCCCGGCGCATAGCGAGAATTATCGCTAGAAATTTGTTTTTTCTTTGAAGAGCCCTATCTCGGTTATTTCTCATTGAAATTCCTTTGTAAATATACGAAAATGTAGAGGAAACGTTGAAAAATAAAGGGAAAATAAAAATAAATGGCTTTGGATACGGCAACAGTTTTATTTTGACGTTATAAATTGATCGAAACGAAAAAAAATTTTACCGTTGTCAATATTTATTGCTGGAATAAAAAATTTTTGATGAGCCCTATCTCGGTTATTTTTCATAGAAATTACTTTGTAAATATACGAAAATGTAGAGGAAAAGTTTAAGAATAAAGGGAGAGTTAAGAAAAATGGCTTTTGGGTCACTGAGAGGGAAGTGTAGGTGCGGTCAGCTGATTTCATTGTGAGAATTTTACTACGCCAGGGATTTGAGCATGTGCAGTACAGAAACTACTTTGCTGGTGTATTGATACCCGAGATACACGGTCCAAGGTATGTTCTAGCCTATGGAAATCGCTACTTGTCCGAAAATAAAATAAAAATGCCCCTACCACACGTACGAAAAATTTCGGTAAATTTTACGTACCGCTACGTCAGTTGGATAGATAGGGGATAGAGTATTTTTGCGTACTATTACGTCAGTCGGACATGAAAGGGTTAATAAAGCTATCAACAAATAAAAAAAAATTCAGGTTGTTCATACACGAAACAAACCTTCGGTCTTAACATTAGGATTTACTAGCGCCAAGCTGGGAAACCGGTAGAATTAAAATTACACTTGTGAGATCCAGGGACTAATGGCATCTATACCAAGGTCACGGGGCATGTATACCCAGAATGCCCACGGCTACCTGTGACCCATCAGTTATTTCCTACCGCCTTTAAGATAAGACGTGTTACTGTCTATCTCATTTAAAGCCGGTTTTTCAGTTTGCCCGTTCTTTATCCATTTCATTTTTTTATTTTTCATTCCTTTCTTTCTCCAAGTGTGATCAGTGTGTGGTAAGAGTGTAAGTGGTATGATGAAGAATTTTGCCTCAACATCGGGATCGTCTACCGCTTCGAAGAGGAGGACAAAGGAAATGCCAGGAGTCAGTGGCCTTCCCTTGTTCTAGGTTCCTAACCTCGGTGCGACGGATCCTCATCCAACGTGTAGTAGGTGCAGGGGAAAACAGTATGTACGGTTTCCAATCCGTGTTCGTTTGTCGCGGTTGGTCGGTGGAACAGTGGAAGAAGTTCTATGAGAAAGCCAATACAAAAGAAAGGGGGTGACGCCATCTTTGGATGACCAAACCTTACCGGCTTCTTTTGTATCGGTAATAAACCAGGCTGCTCCATATGTTTCTCCACCTGCTTTTGAATTGTCTCATACCCCTTCGGTTTCTCCTAGCGGTTCTGTATCGGAAACGTCGGGAGGGGCCTTGGGTAATGTTATGAATAATTTGCACTCTCCTTTGTTCCCAGCAAGTAGAGGGGGAGATCCGCCATCTTTGTTCCAGGCTCCTGCTACGCAAGCGCATAGGTTAGATGGTACGTGGTCAGCGCTAGGCCTACCAGGCGTACCAACCTTGGATGGTCTGCTTGCGCATTATATGACGTCACGGTTCCAGCAGGGTCCGGCAGCGCTGAATGTTCCTCATCCCCCGGGCTTGCAATTTATGGGAATTAATGCCGCTGCTTCTCCATCCCACTCAGTATTTACAGCGATGCAGAACGTGGGAGGTAATTTGGCAGCAAACGTGCGGTTACCAGCAGAAACCTCTCAGTCTCTACGAGAGCGATGACGTCACAACATACGCACACTCTGAGATGGCAGGCGTGATGACGTCACAGACCGATTCTCGGCCTTTTTCGCTGCACCCAGACGCTAATACGCCTTCTGATCCGTCATGCAAACTGTAATGCAGAAGTTACAGGACTTATAGAGGAGAGAATGAATAAGAGAGACAAAAAGAAAAAGTGTGATTCGCCTTCTTCGTCTTCTTCCTCTAGTTCGGCGTCATCGCTAAGTCCGATAACGTCACGGCGAGCGCCAGTCAAGCGTTGGAGGAGGATTCGGGAGTTCCTAGCGGATCCTCGGGCCAAGAGAGAAGAATCAATTCTTCCTCTCCTTCGGACGGAGACTGTCATTTCCAAGTCAGCAAGAAGGTCGGAAAATCAGTGGCTATTAAGCACAAGGTTGCCAGACGAAGCCGTTCGCAAGAGTCCGAACAAGCGAGAGAGGTGGCGGCCGGCGAGCTGGCGGCCGAGGCGGAGTTGCCAGTTCGGATCGCAAAAACTGCGATACCTCTGGTAAAATCGACGTTGGCGGCGAAAGGTGCAGCAGAGGATGGAATGCAGGTCCCAGTTTCGCCCGTAAGGCCGTTCAAAATACGTACGAAGGACGTTAAGGCTCCTATTAAAAGTACAAAAAATAGAGAGTTGGCAACCTCGGCGGATACGTTCGTGGAAGGCAGTGTCCGTCTGGATAGAAGGCCGAGGCCGGGCTCGCCGACGCTCGAAAATGATGCCAATGCTAATAAAGACGAACTTACCTCTGTCTTAAGGGAGCCTTCATCTTGGAGATCTAGACGAGATTCTCGCTCTAGATCCGTGAGCAGAGAAAGAGTGAGACGTTCTCGTTCCCCTGCTGACTATCTGGGATCGAGCCAACAGCGGCCAGCAAAGATCAAAGAGGCCGCGGTCCAAAGTAGGGGCAGGCGGCCGTGGAATTCCGGGCCGTCTGTCAGAAGATAGAGGCGAGACAACATCTCTCGTGACGGAGAGTGGTACACTAGAGCCGGAGGAAGGAGAAAACCAAGAGTTTCTGGCCTCGTATGCAGAGGTTATTGATTTGATTCATCAATTCAATAGCCTTTCGGAGAAGACAGAAACACCCGGCCAGTATGCTTCCTCCTGGAATTGACATGGCGTTTGGACTAAAGAGGGATACCAAGGTGTCGTATGAATTGCCTTGTTCGAGTCATGCGGAATCGGTCTTGTCAACACGTAAACGCAAAGATTGCAGGGAGGGATAATTCCCTTAAGATCTAATAGATCATTTAAATTTATTCCCCCTCCAATGATAAAGCAAAGGAAATATTATACGACACCGAAGGTCCCTTTGCTGTCTATACAAATGAACCCTAATGTTGTAAGGTTAAGGCCTGGATTAACCTTGGATCAGGTTAAAATGGAGTGCCCTTCGATGACGTACCAAGAGGCTGCCACGTTAGAAGCAACAGCTTCTTCTGTCTTTCAGGCTGCGTCCTGGTTAGACCTTTGGTCAACAGCAGTGGCGAAAATTGCATCCTCGGTGAAGCAACAAGGAAAGTAGTAGATGAACCATTGTTCATTAGATTACTACAGTCAGGGTCCAAGGCGATTGCGTACCTGACAAACGTAAGTGCCAATGTTTGGGCAAATATCCTGCTAATGAGGAGAGATGCAGCATTGGCTAGACTAAGCCGCAATGTGGATTTGGATTCCCTGTTAGCAATGAGGAATGGGGATATCTTGGAATCGCAACTACTGTTGCCAGAGGTCATACTGGAAGAAGCGATAGATAGAAGAAGGATGGACACTAACGATAGGTTGGTGCAACAGGCAGTTAGGAAAACCTCTAACAGTCAAACTATTCCTTGGAGGGAAGACAACAGCAGATGTCTCCCCCCCCCCCCCCCGAAAGAAACCAGTGAGACATAGCATCCCTAATAGAGTCACAAGACCCTCTTCCCCAAAGAGGATAACTCATCGGCCCTTTCACAATAGAAACAACAGAGGAAGGGGCAATAGGGGAAGGGGGAGAGGCTCAAGAAGATAGGATGGGCGCCTCCCCCCACTCACTCGGCCACACCAGTGGGGGGTTGTTGGGGTGGCGGCAAATCACTGGAAGGTGTGGCAGGAACTAGGGGCAGAGCAGTGGGTGGTGGATGTTCTCAGGATCGGGTATTTGATTCCGTTCGAGGTAACCCCGCCCCTGACAGATCAACCATTACCCACGTCACTTATGCCCACAAATCTCAGAAGGCCACTATTCTGCAGGACGAAGTGAAGAAGATGATGGAAAAAGGAGCTGTGCAACAAGTATGCAGTCCGACAAAGGCTTCTACAGCAGGATTTTCCTGGTACCCAAAGCCAACGGGGAGTGGAGGACAGTAATAGACCTGTCAACGCTGAATCTGTTTATAAGGAAAACCAGTTTCAAGATGGAAACTCCGAAAAACGGTTCTACAAGCAGTCAGAATCGGAGACTTTATGCTGACAGTCGATCTAAAGGACGCATATTTTCAGATACCAGTCCATCAGTCTTCAAGGAAATTTCTCCGCTTCAGTCTTGCAGGGAAAGCTTTCGAGTTCAAGGTCCTGTGCTTCGGATTGACAACGTCTCCTCAAGTTTTTACAAGAGTGTTCACCCTCGTGTCGGCATGGCGCACGTCAGGGAATCAGGCTGCCTAAGATATTGGACATTGGCTGGTGATAGCAAAGTCCAGGGAGAAATTACTCAGGGACAGGGCGGCCCTCCTGCAGCTTTGTCACAGCCTAGGTATTGTGGTGAATCAGCAGAAGTCGCAGCTGGATCCAGTCAACGTTTGGAATATCTGGAATGGTGATAGACACAACACAAGCCAAAGTATTCCCGACAGACCAAAGAGTACAGAAAATGCAAACAAGTGGTGAATGCCTTTCTGGGAAAGCAGACACAGCCAGCAAGACAGTGGCAGTGGTGCTGGGAATCCTAACCTCCCTGGAGAAGCTAGTACCACAGGAAGGCTACACCTTCGGTCCCCTACAATGGAGGATGAAGGAGTTTTGGTCACCAACAGTAGATCACCCGTACTAGAGCAAATTCCCTTGTCGGCAGAAGTGAGGAAAGACTTGCTGTGGTGGGTGGACGACGACAATCTGACAGTGGGTGTCCCCCTTCAACCAATCCTCCCCAGACCTCTTGCTGTTCTCGGATGCAATCACTAGAAGGATGGGGCGACCCATATGGAGGAGTTGATGGTGTCAGCAAAATGGAGTTGCAAGGACAGAGAACTCCATATAACGTGCTGGAGTTGAAAGCAGCTTCCTGGCTCTACAAGAATTCAGGGAGAGAGTAAAGGGACACTCGGTGGTATTGATGTCAGACAACACCACAGTAGTAGCTTATATAAACAAGCAAGGAGGCCTAGTTTCTCGGCAGTTACATGTGATGACAGTTCAACTTCACCAGTGGGCTATAGAGAACCTGGTAGACATCAAGGCCAGGTATATTCCGGGAAAAAGAAACATAGTGGCCGACAAGTTGAGCCGCAGGGATCAGATTCTGGGAACGGAGTGTCCCTACACCAACAGGTAGTGGACAGGATGCTCATGTTGTGGGAAGGACCGATCATAGACCTATTCGCAACCAGGTACAACAAAAAGTTGGAAGTGTATTGTTCAGTAGTCCGGACGAAGAGGCAGCAGCAGAAGATGCGCTACAACACCCCTGGGACAATCTGGACGTGTACGCATTTCCTCCATTTTGTCTAATCCGTCAGGTTCTGAACAGGGTAATGCGGTCTCAGAACCTCAAGATGACCCTGGTAGCCCCGTTATGGCGAAAGCAGAGTGGTTTCCAGACCTACTGGAACTCCTAGTAAGATGTGCCAAGAGAGTTACCTCCATGGAGCAACCTTCTGTGTCAGCCTCACGTGGAGAGGTACCACCAGTCGGTGAAGTCCCTATCGCTTCACGGGTGGAGACTGTCAAGTATCTCCTCCGAGAGCAAGGGTTTTCGCAGAAAGCAGCAACTCAGATGGCAGGTAATATCAGAAAATCATCTGCGACAGTATACCAAGGGAAGTGGTCAGCATACTGTGATTGGTGTCGTAGGGGGAACGTGTCTCCACTCGGTACCACTATTCAGCAGTTAGCAGACTTTCTGATATATCTCAGAACAGAAAAACATATGTCTGTATCTGCAGTGAAGGGGTACAGGGCTGCTCTAGCCTCAGTCTTACGAATGAATGAAAGGAGTGGACATATCGTCTTCATGGGAGTTGGCCATGCTGATGAGGAGCTTTGGTTGAACATCATGGCCCACCTCAAAGGAGCTAAAAAACCCCAGATTGGAGGGATCTGACCAAGGTACTGAGTAGTCTGACAAAACCCCCTTACGAACCACTAAGGCAGTCCACGGATAGGAGCCTGACCCTGAAGACAGTCTTCTTATTGGCCCTGGCTTCAACCAAAAGGGTGGGGGAGCTACATGGCCTTTCATAATCTCATAAAGCACTCGAGAGGTTGGAGATCAATGGTGTGTGAGTTTGTCCCAGAATTCGTTGGAACAAAGACCCAAAATCAACAATAGTAGACGGCAGATTCGACTCCTTTACCATACCTTCCTTGGCAGACTTTGTAGACAACGACAAAGCTGAAATGCTCCTGTGCCCCGTCAGGGCACTAAGGGAGTACTTAAAGAGAACAAGGCACCTCAGGCCGGGTGCCAGAGGTTGTTCGTAAGTACAGGACGGAACAAGAAGGAAGTGTCCAAGAATACAATATCATTTTGGCTAAGGGAGACAATCAGAAATGCTTATACTGCAGAACACAGAGGGTCAGATAGCCAGGTGGGAGCTAGAGCTCAGACATCAGGGGTGTGAGTGCTTCCCTAGCATTTAAGAAGAACATGTCTGTGGATAAAATCTGAAAGCTGGCGTGTGGAAGCGCCAAACAACTTTCACCTCATTTTATTTGAAAGATGTTGCCCATAGATCCTTGGACACCTTTTCCTTGGGTCCAGTGGTGGCGGCCCAACAAGTGATATAGTTCATCCAGTGCCCTGGCGGGTCAGTTTGCGTCTAGTCTAAGATGAAGGTATGAAAGTAGAATGAATGGGATGACTGGTCTTTTTTCTTTACTACTTTCTTCCTACTCCTTTAACTACGGGCAATATAAAGGAGAGTACCGTCATGTGCTGGAACGGACTAGATGCAGGTGAGATGGTCAGCCATACTGTGAATATGCTAATCTTAGCTGATGATATACTTTTCAGTAGCAACACACCCCTCTGGATAATAAGGAAAGAGGGGTGAAGGTGGATCCAGTCGCAAGGGACAAGAGTAAACAGTAGAATGGTATCTACACCCAGTGGGAGGAAACCAATAGATCCGCTTATATCTTTGGTCCTAGGTTCATTGTCCATTCTCTAGAATTTCCCTATATATTCGGAAATGGATAAGGTGGCAAACTTCCAGTCAGTTGTAGAGACTTACCTCCCTCCAATAGTAAGTCTATCCTAATGTTAAGACCGAAGGTTTGTTTCGTGTATGAACAAATACCAAATTTGTAACTAATTTGTATTTTCATAACTAACAAACCTGAGGTCTTAACAGTTAAAGGCCCACCTCGAACCACCCCTCTAGCAGTCTAAACTGGGTTAGAAATATAACTGATGGGTCACAGGTAGCCGTGGGCATTCTGGGTATACATGCCCCGTGACCTGGTATAGATGCCATTAGTCCCTGGATCTCACAAGTGTAATTTTAATTCTACCGGTTTCCAGCTTGGCGCTAGTAAATCCTAATGTTAAGACCTCAGGTTTGTTTAGTTATGAAAAAATACAAATTAGTTACAAATTTGGTATATTTAACATTTAGTTGTTATTAAAACAGAATTGAATTACCATCTGTATCCTGTAAAGAAGCCAAAAGATTATGAAGACTGGATTGAGTATTTTATTTGTAAACTGTAGACTCAAGAACAGAAATGCAAGAGGCAGGTAACAATTAAATTAAACGACAAGTAACAAAAACGTAAAAACACAAAAGCTGTACCTGATGTATGTAGACCTGAAGGTTGGCTTGTGTAGTACAGTCCAACCTCTTAAATCCAGAAACCTTGGGGTCAGGCCACTGCCGGACCACAGAAAATCCCAGAATATAGAATACATTTCTAAAGAATTAAGCCCCTAGGTAAACAGTCTTTCAAGGTAATTACACATACAAATAGCCTAGTTTCCTACTTAGCCTACTGCTTGGCTAAGTTCTGACACTGCTTTTTATCCTTTTATTACTCATATATTTTAGCATGATCATTTTATAACTATACTGTATAATTTTCTTTAAAATACTGTACCTTAACATATTTTTCCTATATTCCTGAGTTAGCCTAATCGTAAGTCAACTACAGTACTAAACTTCTCAGAATCTGCACATTATTAGCGTTGACTTTCATATCCTAAAGTTATATCTTCATAATTATTGCTATTAGTTTCTTCGTTATTTATTTTTGTTGTAGATGGTAGTGAGATGAAAAATATAATGAATGAATTTCGGCGATCACGGCATTTGAACGTAGCTGTCAAAACGTAACCAAAGCACACCGCCATCTGTTGAGGAAAATGAACAGTAAACTATTCGCTAATGAAATAAACATAGGTAAAGATTTATGCTTGTGCTTCTTACCTCTAGCATCATCTGATCTCAAGGGTGGCATATCGAATAGGTAAATACACAGTTACATAAAGGAAATTATAAAAAATGTATTACCTATACCTCTGTTTCAAGCACACAGAGTAAGGAATTCATTTTATGCCAAATGTCTCATTGTTTTTATTAAAAGTTTTGACTAGGTAGAGCCTTCTCAAGTGGTATATTAAAAAATATATTAATTCGTTTAAAGTTAATATCAGACATATTTGACCACACATATTTTCATTACTAACAAATATTTTCATAAAAACAAAGGAGATATGGCATAATTATTTATGCCATCCTGAAGTTGTAAACAATGCATGGTGCCACCCTGGTGGTGGCGCAGCAAACTAATGGTGGTTGATTCAAAATCAAGCCGAACCACGGGAGTTTCTGGACCATAGAATGCCAGTTTTAAGAGGTTCAACTGTAGTTTGAAGCAGCTTTGATGTACGCACAACCATTTTTACTATATACATTAAACATAGCTTACATAGCTTGCATGTTTTTACATGAATTAAAAAAAAATTACAAAATTATAAAAAGTAAGTCTACTCAACAGTAAACCACTCAGTGGCGTGGTCAGTATGGTGTGGCTGCGAGTTCAATTCTTGGACATTCCACTGAGGGGTAAGAGATGTTTATTTATGGTGATAGAAATTCGCTCTCCTTGTGGTTCGGAAGTCACGTCAAGCTGTTGGTCCTGTTGCTGAATAACCATTGGTTCCATGCAATGTAAAAACACCATACAAACAGTAAACCACATAAATGTGCAAGTCTTATATACAATACATGTACCATCCTTCATAGAGTTCACTTTTAAAACTCATAGGGTATGATTCTGTAGCAAGGCAATCCTCAACTGCTTACAGCATATGTTGATATAAAATTATTGTATATACTGTACAAATTTTTTTATATAATATTATAAGAACTAAATTTTATTTAGTTAACTACTCCTATCAAATCCTGTTGGCCTTGTAAGGGCTTACATAATATTTAAGAATTAGGTTCTTACAAACCCAAATATAAATTGGCAATGGTAGAGCTATAATTAGCACCAATTAGGATTCCTGTTATTTGTGTATAAATTTCTTATCAGATTTATTATACTGTACTTATTAATACTGGAGTATTTTTACAACTATTTCCCCTTTTGGAATTCTTTCTGGAGTATTAGATGGCATGACAATTTGCGGTTCCGTGACACTAAGAACCCAATTGCCCAATTTTATTTTAAGGACAAGATTAAATTGGTTCATGCTTTTTATGAGACTTATGAAATTTTCAAGTGGAAATAATATAGTATTCTGCAAAGATTTTATTTTTTTAAAGATTTTAATTTTTGCTATGAAGATTTTGAATATTGTTTTGATTAATGAGAAGTTTCCTTTGTTACAGTGTTGATTTTAAGTAGCTTCTACTGGTCATGTATTGAGTACTACAAGGCATCATAATTTCCCATGTCATGAAGTTCATCCCACGGCAGAATTTGTTAATTTAATTTTTGCAATAAAGATATTACAGTATGCTACCTGTAAGTGGATTCCATATTGTCATCAATAATTTTAAACTTTCACATTTTTTCCTTTGAATAAAGAATGCTTATTTCCTGGTTACCACCAGTTTTCTTAAAAAAGTATTCTGAGTCTCTATAATATCAGAAACATTAGTTTGATAAGTTAGATCATTTCCAACTACAGGCCATGTAAAATTGCATAGTGTTAGACTTGTAGTACTAATTACCAGTCCAGATTGTTGGCCAATTTGCATTTAGAATTAGCTTGTTTTTTTGTATGTTCTTTTGGTTTTGTGTTTGAAAAAATCAGTGTATATGCTATTGTGGTAGTGTATCCGTTATTCTGAAGTAGTGTTAGCAGTACTGTACATTACTATTTGATTTTAAGTGTTACACTTACATTTTTAGAGGATATGAATCCTTTTACTTTGCATGTGGTGTTTTAACTCCTCAACATCTTCCTGTTTTGATTCTGTAGAATCCTTACAAAAAAAATTATAAGTGTTTAAGGAGTCATTGCCAGTTGGACATTCTGCATTCCTTGTATAGTATTTTTAAATGGAACTGTTGCCAGGGTATTAGGAGTTGACTCTAGATAGAACTAGGTTTAGTTCTATTTCATTTTAACTGAAATAAACAAATGCAGGTATAATAGCATAAGAAAAAAATAATTAATTTTCCATAATTATAAATTCTCTAGTTTGTCAGTAAGGATTAGTATGGAACTTCGAACAATTTTTGACTAAATTTGTACTAGTTTTATATTTTTTAAGCAAACGTGTTTTAATCAAGGGTTCTCATTGCTCTTCATGTTCTGAAACAAAAAGGCTTGAATTGGGTATGAATTTGTGTTGTCTTCTGAAAAATAGAAATAGAATTCCATGAACTTATTTTAAATTATGTAGTTTTCCTCAGATAGAAAATGAATACATTATATTACTTGTCTTATTATGCCCAAGCAACCAAAAGATTTCAATTATTGGGCAAGTAACAGTAGGTTACAGTAATTTATTTTGTTTGTGCCATAAGGTTAGTGCTGCTTAGTGTTACGGTTTTTTTTATCTAGAGTATTACCCTCTTTTAACACTGGAAAAAAATCTGTATAAAAATTAGGGCAGATATTTTTTTTTTATCTTTTTGCTTAAAAATGACATGGATAAAGATTATTGTAAATTTGGTCCAACAGCACAGTCTTGAATAGAGATGTAGTTAGGTACTGCACAAGGTTATAAGAATGTCAAATTTTAATTTACTAGTCAACAAAGCACAGTAAATGGTGGTGCATCATACTGTAAGGATTCACTTCCCTTTTCTATATATTTCTAGTATATTTTGCCTCTTTAGTAGTTGGTTCTCCCTCTTTCAGGGTGATGACATTGGTTGGTGTTTACCTATTTTCCAGGACAACGATGCTGGATGGGGTGAGGATGAGAAGGAACTGGAGATTAAACGTTACTTTAGGGCAGAGTACTTCACAGAAGAAGAAACCAACCAAAAAAGTAAGAAACATGTTTTATAGAAGAAAGTTGATTAAATGCTGTACCTTATTTCCTTTGGTTGTTGCAAGTACTTGTATGCTGTTCTCTCTCATGTAAAATATCCAATTTTCTTGTATTTGCTGGTATGTGCGGTTTCAAAAGAAAATAATTATAAATGGTTTTCGTGCATAGAAAATTTATTATATCTTGATAATTTTGGCTTTTGAAAAATTATGATGGCTAGAAATAACAATCCTGGATTTATGAGTAACTACATTATGTCTTGAAACCCTTTAAACATGCAATCTAATGGTCAAGTTTGTCATTTTTTATTAGTTAACATGTAGTATTGTTCGCATGACATCACTTTGATGCTTTATGGTTTGGCTATGATTTGGTATGCATGTGGTTTTTCAGTAGAAATTAAAGTAATATTTTTTGGAATGGGACAACATAAAATGTCAACTGGTACCTTGGTTTTGTATTGGGTAATTCCTTTTAGATTCAAAATAGATCCAAGATTTAAGTGTTGAATATCATTATCATATATTCTTCTTTAAAGTAAAAACATTTATTAACAGATTTGTCTTACCAGCATTTGTTTCTTTTTTGAAGTGTACCACATCATTCAGCATGTACAAAGATCAGTTTTACTCCAGAGAGTTTGTTATATATTTTCATTATTCAGAATATGGAATGTCTTTTTGCTACTGTTCATATATTTTTTAGTTAGCAGAGGTAATAGAATACGTATTATGTTTTTTCTGTGAAGTTAGCCATTAAAAAATAATTGTGTTGATTCATTTCAATTTCAGTGTTGAGAGTGCATGTCGACAAAAGAATCACAATGGGTCAACTTAAGAAAGAAATGCAAAAATGGGTTGGTGTGTCAAGTGAACATTTCAAGCTCTTCAAAATATACTCCAATAGGTCAGTACTCTTTACTTAATTGGTATTTTTAAATATGAATTGCTCCTCAATACATTGTATTTTAAGTTTAACAAGAAAAAAACTTATTAATTGTAATTTAATGCAAAGTTATGTTCACTGAATTTTTTAACATTTCATTCCTGATTTAAAAGAAAATCATTGTCTGTTCATGAAACTCATGGATGCATAGGTTCCCAGCAGGAAATTGCCCCACTGTCAGTAATTATTTTGGGGGTTTAATTATTGAATCCTTTTGTTTTAATTCACACATGAATACAACTAAAGTATTGTGCGATTGTACTTTGTTGTCTTATTTTGTGGCTATGTATAAAATGAGAACATTGATGGATGTTATATAGCAAATTGTTAAGACCTCAGGTTTGTTAGTTATGAAAAATACAAATTGATTCAAAATGTCATTTTTGGAACACTGGGCCCTAGCTGTTTAATCCAAGGTCCTTAACAAAAATTGATGTAAATAAAATCACTGGATGAGAAGGTAAGGGCCTTTGTTTAGCTTGCAATATGTTTTCTTATTCTTAATTTTTTTTTCATAATTTGTAAGTGATGAATAACAAGTTTGATATGAGTTACTCTGCACATTTAGCATTTTTTTTACTAATGCAGACCCCATTTGTAGGTACATATTTATGATGTTAGTATATTTTGCAGTTTCCACCCTTTTCCCCTCTGTCCATACAAATTTACAGTATACAGTTCCCATCAGTCATTAGCACTGTTACATCTGAGGGGTTGCAAATACATCCAAAGAGCAGAAAAATGGATGTTGATTAATCTAGCCTAAGCAGAACTCCCTCTAGGCTATCCAAATATCCAACTGTGATTGTAGTTGTGGTATAATAAGTGTATATTAAAGACAAAAAATCAAAATATGGCACTTTAGTAAGCAAAATAGGTTATTCAAGAACTTTGTCACAGTATCCTAGCCAACTGAAACTATGTATTCATAATCTAGTATTATCATCAAACATTAGATATCTAAAGGTAATTTTTTTATATGAACTGCATATACCTGTATAGTGAACGCTGTATTCATAAATAATAACGAGAAAAGGAAAACATGACCAAGCCACCAATAACTGAACAGTATTGTGGTACTAATGCACACCACATTCACTTTCACTGGACTATTAAAAAATGTTTATAAATTCTATTTTCTGTTTACAGTAGAGTACAATACATATAATGTATACAGTTTTATCACAGCCAATTGTGTGTACTGTATTGTACTGTACCTAGTGTATAGTTTAGCCCAGAATAATAATTGAAAAACAATCATGCAATAAGACTACTTACAGTAAAACAAAGTGATTGTACTTCATCCTTACAGTTCATACATTATTTCTTGAATTCTGGTATCAATTATTTGAAGGTAAATACCGTATATACTCGCATATCATGCGACTTTTGAAGCCCTAATTTAGGAGCTGATTGTAAGGGGGTCGCATCTTACATGAGATATAAAATTCGAGTATGTAATAATCATATATTATTGTCGTATGATAAAATACAAACATAATGGGTATGCATCTTTTCCATGGATCTTTTAAAAAGTTTTGTTTTACTTCACTGCATCCAATAATAATATATGTATTTTCATATTACTATTTGTTTGAATTATAAAATACAAACATAGCAATCATGTTTTGATTTGAAAATCAGCTGAGGGCGATTGAAAGTAAGTTTGTTTTGCTGTGTTGAACTCAAATCAGAGTGACTTTCTTGCTTCTAGGTAGCGTAAATGAATCTCTCAAGATACTCTATTTATATGAGATAAGGTTATTTTACGTTATACAGTGTTTTCAAGTGGAAATACCACTTAAAAACGTATCGTTTGTGAACGAAATTGTTATTTTTTCGTTAGTTCGATATTTTCACTTTTATCTCATCAGAATACTATGAGCTTTACATATTTATCTTTTATTGGAGTGAAAACAGTAAAATGTGTTCTTTTCACGCCCAATAGTTTTGATTGAAACAAATTTCTCTCATTTTATTTAAGGTCTATTTTGAAGGTACTATACTGAAGTTTGCAAGTTTCATCCATATAGTACTATTATCGTGCATTGACAACAAATATATGACTCCAGTAAACTTACGCCATCAAACACAACCGTAGATAAAATTGAGAGAAAATCATTTTAATCAAAACTTCAGGTCTTGAAAGAACACATTATACTGTTGTTTTCACGCCAATAAAAGATAAGTAACATAGCAGTAAAGGTTCGTACTATGATGAAATTAAGTGAAAATGGCAAACGGAATCATGTAATATTTTTACACAATAAACATGGCCCAGCGCAATCTGTTACAAAAATACTTTACTTCATGAGACGTATTTAATTCATATTTCGACTTAAAAACACGTAGTAAAATGACAAATTACATTGTCTTATATAAGTAAAGTATCTAGATATTTTACGCTAACTAGAAGAAAGGCAATTCACTCTGAATTGAGTTAAATACGGAGAAATAAACTCGTATTCACCATCAGCTGATTTCTAATCGAAAACACTGACTGCTTTGTTAGTATTTTATGATGTAATAATATGAGAATACACACAATATTATTGGATACTGTAATGTATAAGTTTTTAAAAGAATCACAGAAAAGATGCATATTTATTGTTTTTTTATTTCGTAAGTATTCTAGCCGTCAGCAGCCTGACATCGCTCAATTAGGTATGCCAATGTCGGTCCGAATCTGATTCCCGTTTCATGTCCATTTTTTTTCTACTGATATGTCATAGTCAGAATGCATTGAACCTCCAAAAGTGGCTTATATTAATAAATTACTAAATTATATCGTATATGTAGTATACAGTATACTGAAGGCTTGGCTACTGTATTTGTATATAGTATACGATATTATGTACCACGATATCATCATTGTTTATGCGAGGCTAACTTGTTAAATGTTATTCAATTTCTCTTTGTACTGAATTATCATAAGCCAATGTGCATTGAACCTAGAGAATTAGTTGTAATTAATAATTACTATGCCATATATGTATAAAGTATGCTGTGTAGTGTAGACTAGGCTAGTACAATATTCTTATGGAAAATTAACACGGGCCGACTGGTTGGCCTAACTAATTACGGTTGTAAGTCGACTACTACCTGTAATGTAAAAATATATCAGTCCTATTCTCCTTAACGTCATTTGTGACATGACTATGGTAATTCTTTACTATTGTACGATGATTGAAATGCAAGCAAAAAGGCTGTTGTTATCGGATTGGTTGTTTATAGCAAATTACCTGTTCCTGGCTGTATGCGTTTTCCAAACAAGTACTATATCACCACTACCGATACTTTTTACATTCTCTTTTACTTTTTAAAACTTAACTAGAAGATGGGATAGATTAAGAGGTGGAGGAAAACAACTAGAAGATGGGATAGATTAAGAGGTGGAGGAAAAGGGGTTAGCCTAACTAAAAAATGGAATAGATAAAGAGAAGGAAAAGAGGTTGGCATATTGTTAAATTTTGGTCTCGTAAATTTAACTCGCATGATACGTGAGATATGTGATAAAATAATTTTTTGAGGGTGAAAATTTGGGGGTCGCATGATATGTGAGATCGCGTATTATGCGAGTATATATGGTATTCCAAATTATTGTGTAGTTGGATTTTAGGTTCCCCCAAACTGAGATTGATGTATATGCATTGGTGTGTTTGTCTAATCAAGGGTAGTTCTGAGATCAAAATTATGATTTTTATTATTAGCATTTTCACATTTAAACTGCTGAGACAGCTTTTGTTTTATCTAATACTACAACAAGAATGGTTCCTGGACCTCTTGGATCTCCTCATAGACTGTCCCAAGCTCCTCCCTGTTTAGTAATGTCTCCTAAAATAGCCGCACATCTACCAGTTTCACTCTCATCTGGTCGCTACTTTTCACATCGCAGTTATCAAGGAATATCTCAGAAAGAGTTGCTTTTTCGAGGTTGTTGCAGAAGTTTTTAGTACTCACTGCAGGTCATCTACCACTTCCTTTTACCTGGAAAAGTGGCTCAGCTTCCTAAATTGGTGTGAAGGAAAGGGTCCTCATCTGCTTGATGTCTGTTCCCATAATAACTGACTGTGTTAAGGGTTATCACTGCTGCCACTGTTTCAAAATGTTTCTAAGAACAGTGGTGGTTTCAGCAGTTTGATTTCCCTAGCATATTTAAACATTTCTTGGGAGGACCTCTTCTAACCCAAGGTCAAATCCCATATGGTTTGAGAGCTCTCCTCCACCCTGGCTTTTCAGCATATCCTGGAGCTCCCTGCTGTCATTTAGAGCCCTCAGTTGGCTTTGCCAGAGTACTTTTCTTAATTGTATCCATGTGATGTTGACCTTGAATCTTTTCATGATTATTTGGTTGGGCCTTTTGTCACTGTGGAGTGTGTGTGTTACCAGTTAGGAGGTATTTGAATCCATCCACATTGTCTTTGTCTCTCTTAGTTATTCATTCATAAAATGGAGGTGTCTTTGTCTGGGTACCTGCCTTTATGCCACATATGCTTGGCCGATTGTAAAATCTCTTCTGTTATTTCCAATTCCATTGCAAATCCACTCTTGCACAAGCTTCCAATTCCATTGCAAAAATCCATTATTGCAGAAGCTTTTAATTCCATTGCCTGTCCATTACTGCAAAAGCTTCCATGACTTTGGAGGTTAAACTTGGTTGTATTGCCTAAGCCCGATTGGCCTGTTACATCCAGGTCTACTCTTCTCTTCAGAGGCTCATCATCTGCTTCATCTTCTTTCTTAAATTGTGATTCAGACCATTTATGGTTAATGGAGTCATAAGAACAAATTAAATTGTTAAGAGTAAAACACGGTTTTTTCAGCAAATCTATTAACCAAACCTTCATAGCCCTCCTTCCTGTAGGGCATTTTGGCCTGACTCAGGCCTGTGTAGTGAGAATTATTTTTTTCCTTCAAGATAAATGGAGTTAAGAGTGATTGGGTGTGTTGCAAACAAGTAAGGTTATTTTCATTGTTTTAGTTGTAAATATGCAGTTCATTGACAGTCCACAATATAAACAGGAGGATGTGCATAGGTGTTTTGTACATGCACAAGCATCCTATACTATGTATTATGCCATTTTATATAAGAGATTTGAATCTGTGGTTTTTTTTATCTAGGAATCAAGACCCTGTGTAAGTTAAGGACCAACTGCACATAATGTTTAAGTACATTAATGAAGTTTTATTTACAGGGTTTGATGATGCTAAACTTTTAGTGGTCATAGTAATGACTAGAAAGTATTCGATAACATTAGTTTATATTTGGTTGTTTTCTTATTAACTTGAATGTTTATTTAACAGCCAAGAGTTTGAGTGCACAAGGATGACAGAAACTTTAGCTTCATATGGTGACAACACAAGATTGAATGTAAGGTTAGGCAGAGCTTTATTACCCGGGGAGCAGAGAGGCAAAGTTTATCTTTTGGAACCAGAAAACATTGATGATGTGAGTATATTTTTCCTTGTTTTAGTTCTTCTTGTAGTATGTTAATTGGTCATTGTGTGCTGTTATGCATTACCAGTTTGATATTTTAAAAACTACTTGAATTTTTTTTAATGATGTTCATATGTTTATGAATTTTTTGCAGCCTGCTCGTTTTCTTATTGACTGGGTTGTCACTAAGGGTGAAACTATTGGGAATGCTAAGAGGGCAATAGTGAAAGAGGTCAATGCCAGATGTAACATGACTCTTACTCCAGAACTTGTCCGTTTACGAAAGAAGAGCTGGAAAAATCCTCAAGCAATTTATCTGGATGACCAAAAGTTTGATGATGACATATCATTATATTCCAACTGGGAACTCTTCTTGCAGGTAGGTTTGCAAAAATGTTTAATGTTTGTTGTATATGCAGGATTAACCCTATTAACCCTTAATGGACAGATACCCTCATATGAATAGCAATAACAGGTTGGGGGGGTGGATGGATTCAATCATCGTGAGCATCAGTATTACATGCCACTGATTTGGGGGAATCAAGCGGGAAGGAGGTTCCATTACTAATACAGCCCATAAGTTCACTAATGGCAACTTTTAGACCGGCTCAGCTTGCCAATTCTAGGTAGCTCAGGCCTTAGTTGTGTTTTGACTTTGAGGAGACATGTACTGCCTGTCTTAGTTGTGTTTTGACTTTGAGGAGACATGTACTGCCTGTCTTTCCTACATGACATCATTTTATATATTTACTCATAAATATACCCAAGGGTTGCTGTTGGGTGTAGATCTTATCTTTTGTGATAGTATGTCAGTTATAATTGTAATTTTGCAAAGAAATATTAGAAAAAACATGTAATTTTGCAAAGAAATATTAGAAAAAATATGTTTAATCCAAAGAAGTTACTGTATCTTCGATCTCATTAATTTACGTAAATATTTTACAACAAATATACTCTAATTTGTTACTGATTTTAGCTCTTATCTGTTTTGATATTGTGTGAGCTGTAATTATTAAAAATAAAAATAAAAATTATTTGAAAAAACATGTATAACATGGTAAAAATGATCGTTTTGTAAAAGAGCCCCACGAGGGTTGCAAATAGTCTTTTTCAACTTCTGTTGGAAGTTGGGAAGAAATTTTTCAAGAATTTTTTTTTCGGTGTGCAATTGCATGTCTTCCTCTTTCCATTGATTGTTTTTTCTTAAATGGGCCAACCTCAAAGTTTCCCCAGCTTTGGGTGTTGCATAATTTTTTTTGCCTGGCTCTTGATGTTTTGACAAAATATCAAGCTTTGTATAGCGTTAGTGAACTTCACCACAAAGTCTTTAGAAATAGAGCCCAGTGACTATGATGAATGCCTCGTGGTTTTCATGAACAAGCTTTTCAGTATGCAATAGAACAATGTATAGTGAAAGTCATCTCTGTATTTGCCCTATTAATCAAATTTCAACTGTGCCAGAGAGAAGACAGCAGTTAAAACAGGGAACAAGTATTACTGAAGAAAACTTGACAACAGTGATTACCTTTGAGTACCTATGGAAACAATAACACAATCACACTGGTGCTTTTTTGCTATTGAACAGGTTGGGGGGCCACATGCCTGACAGCTAAAAACTGCATTGGGGGGATCATCACTCGTGATTGTAATAATACCCTGCCCTAAAAATTATATACCTTTAAAACCTTACTACTTTATTATTTTTCCAATTAAAAAAAATTATAACATGGCAAGAGCTGTCAAAGAGACATTGCATAGCCATTTTTTATTTACAAGAATGATAATTAAAAATTCATATTCAGTAAATGAATTACTTATCCAATTACATATTTCATGGACTAAACAATTAGCATAGAAGTGGGATTTTGAAAATTGCATATAAATACCATTGTAAAACAAAAAAAGGCCACCAATGAATCTGGAGGTTTATCCTATTGTCAAGACCAAGGGTTTGTTCAGCAGGTTCTTATAATCCATACCATACTTAGTCATATCACTAATAGGGTGGTAGTGCCATCAGTGTGCCTCATGGGGATGCACTGTAGGCGTTACTAAAGGTTCTTCTCAGCGTGCCATTGTCCCCTAGCTGCAACCCCTTTCATTCTTTTTACTGTACCTTCATTCTTGTAAACTTTCTCCCGTCTTGCTATCCACACACTCCTAACAATTATTTCATAGTGCAACTGCAAGGATTTCTTCATGTTACACCTTTCAGACCTAGTTACTCTCAATTTCCTTTCCAGCACTGAATGGCCTCATATGTCCCAGTGCTTGGCCTTTGGCTTAAACTCTATATTTCATTCTGTATCACTAATATCTCTGTGAATAATTTTAAAAATCTGCTGAAAGTTGAATTTCACACATGCAAATTATGGCTAAAGAAAAAAGAAAATGGTGTCACCATGGTATGTATTCTTGCCATCAGTTATTAAAGTTAATGAAAATCTGGCAACTGTATATGTTCTGTTTTGCGGATTTGGTAACTTATGACTATGACTAAAGCATAGCTAATGAGTTGGAATTAATCCTCATGACATTGAAAAATAATCACTAATATTGAAGGTGGTCAGTAGGTGACAGAGCATTGATATGAGTGCTTTTACAAAAAAAAATATATAGAAATTTGTACGCTAATGCTTTCATATATTCATAAGGTGTTTTTTGGCATTGATAGGCATCTCGCAGAAATGCTGACACTATCACATCAGAGCTTAAACCACTGAAGGTGCACTGCCTGCCTGTTCACAACACTAACTTCACTGCCCCATCAACAACAACTTCACAACTCTGTGATTGACTTTACATAACTGAAAAATTTCTGGTGACTTTGTTCAACTGTAGTTTGTTATTTTTGTATTATAATGATTGTATGTGATTTTATCTATCATTTGACATATCCCTCTTAATCATTGTTTACCCGCCATTGAATAAGAGGGATATTTGTGGGGAACTCTAAATTGGAGAAAAATAAATTAATGGTTTTCATATTTCTACAGGTATTGGAAGGTCCTGAAATCAAAACCCATAATATTGATGAGCTGGCTTTGTTTGTTCGAAGATGGAAACCTTCATCTTATACCCTGGATCCCCTTAAAGAGGTTATCATTCCTAAGCCTACTATGGAAGAACTTAAAGATAAGGTGTGTAGTTATCACATTTTTTGTGACATATCAGCAGCCTATTTTTTTTTCACTGTGTATTGTCATGTTAGTTTTTTATTTCCTCAGAAGAGGTATTGCAATACTTTAGTAGTTTTCTTACTTGATGTTAATTTTTACATTTAGAATATTTAGTATGCCTTTAAGCTGCTTAATGTTATGCTTTGATACATGTTGTTGTTTCAAAAGTTCTTTGCTTTTTATGATAACAGTAAAAATGCAACATGTGATCACTGTAGTAAATTTACTCTCTATTATTTTATCAGTTATCAGAATTGTCGGGCATCAGTGTTGAGAACATAGATGTTGCCAAGGGTAAAGGGACATTCCCATGTGACATGTCTGTGTTAGACATAACAGAGGAACTTGACTGGACGCCCCGTGTTGGTCAGTTGAACCAGCGACCCCTTTATATTCTAGATGATGGTGCTATGATGTATTTCAGGTAATGGCTTGTACTATTTGCATTTTTACTAGCAATTGACTATTTTTATGGTTTTTTTTTTAGTGTTATTACTTATTAATGACTTAGAAATACAAATGCTTATGTCACCGTTTGCTTTCTTCTCTAATTTGCTGTAGGTTTTTAATGATTAAATTGATAAGTTAGAATTTGGTAAGTTTGTCATGATTTCACATTAGGCACTTTACTTCTGTCAGTTTGCTAGACACTAATGTATAAAGATTCATAGACTTGACCTATTTTATTCATACTATCAGAAAAGGATCAATTCATAAGGCTTCTCATATCTGCAGAGATGTTATTCTCCTGTAAGGAAGTCAGTAGTCTGGTTACCTATTAGACTACTGTATTTGTTCTTGGCTTTCTCTCTCCAAGCTATCATGATTAAACCTTTGATGCTAAACTATGAGTGAAGTTGATTAAGTTTTGGAGTGCTTTGAGAACTTTGGAGAGAACAAGGTTTGGTGGCATGCCTCCTCAGCCATTGAATTCAAGTATGTGACTTAATCAGGTGTCATAAGACTTTAATGAAACTTGTCCCTAGGTTTTGATCAAGTGTCATTAAAAACTTGTTTAAAACTGTCCCTAGGTTGTTGGACCTGATTTGAATGGATGAAAGGTTAAGGGTGCATATTGTTCCTTCCTGGTATGGCTTCTTTGATTTACATATACCATTTTAAGTCCTTTTATGTAAACAGGCAACGGCAGTGAGTATGGATATGGATTAACACCTCACCCCCCACACAAGTGGAAAGTCTATTCCAAGTTCTTTGGCATCTTATGAGCTTAATAACAGTAAAGAAGAGAGATTAGAGGTCTGGCATGAAAATAACATTTGGAATAGATAGATAACTTTAATATTTCTTGTTCTCAACACTGTAAGAAGGAACTCATTCTTTTATGTAGAGAACAATTCATTAAACTTGAGTCTTACTTGAGGAATGAATTTCAGAGTACAGAAAACTGAATGATGGGTAATTGAAGCAACTACACCATTGTCTTTCTAAACATCAAAATATCACAGGGTATAGAAGTACAGATATCATATGTTGCCAATTTTCATGTTAAGGTAATCATATTAGCTTCCTGGAGTCTATTGAAATAGTTTTCATTTCTTGAAATGTGGTTCTTTGTTTGCATCAGATATTTTGAATATACTACTTTATTTCGTATATTCTTCGTTAAGATCTCAGTTCCATTAATGAAAATGAAGATATGGCATATTTTTCCCCGGCGATGCCAGATCTGACTTAAGGGACCTATGATTTTTAAGGGGATTTAAAAGGTCATGTTTAAATATCATTAAAGGATACTTGACTTGCTCTTGATCACCCACTGTGATAAGTATGGACAGCCCAGCCCAAGTGACTCCTGTAAACATCTTCACCCACCACCAGAGGCCAAGGAAATAGTCTCTGATTTTCTGAAATACTTCATTTTATAAAAACATCATGAAGGTCCAGTAACTGATTGTTTCGAAGGCTATCCAGAGAACATCTGAAGCAACAAAAGTGTCAGAAATGACTATTCATAGACTTAACAAGGAAGCAAGAGAAGCGGGAAATATAGTGGAATCTCCAGTGTTTCAAAAAAAGAAAAGAGAAAGTGAATCCTGTGACTGACTTGGATAATTTTGATCAAAATGTTAGGCAAAGAAGGAATGAGTGGTTGTCTTTTCTAAGGGTATAAAATATTGATTGACTTATATGAATTTATGTCTCAAGTCCAAACACTGGAGCCAACAAGCCATTCAGGGCATCTATAATTACAGAAAGAGAAAGAATAGCTAAATAGAATTGGGAATGAACAAAAAAAAAAAGTTAACAAGGAAGAGCAAACCCTTTCCATCAACTCCAAAGGTCTAAAGCAAATCTTATCAAGAAGGATTATATCTGCAGGAAGCATTTAATGGGATTTACATACCCGTAGATATGACAACTCTGCCTTTTCTACCTGGCCCCACCAGAGTGATCTTAGAAAAGTAAATGCTCTATAACTGTTTTCTCTAAATACATATTGTTTGTTATGTACTTATCAGACCTTCTAGGAGTTTACATGTTAGCGCATATTGAAAATATATCTTAGGAACGAAAATATATCTTAGGAACCCCCTATTCAATTAAAACTTTCATAAAAATCTGTTACAACAATTATGATGGCTATGGTTATTTCATCCAGGTTGTGATAGTTTTTGGAATAATTTTATATGATGGTTATGGTTATTACATCCAGCTGGTGATATTTTTTGGAATAATTTTTTAGTCTACATATTTGCATCAAAACTAATTTACAAACCTTTGGGTGCCATGATATTGCACTGCCTAACTGTTTTCTCTGTTTACTTAGTGTTATTTTGTACTTATCAGACCTTCTAGGAGTTTACATGTTAACTTATATTGAAAATATATCTTAGGAACCCCCTATTCAGTTTAAAACATTCATAAAAATCTGTTTCAACAGTTATGATGGTTATGGTTATTACACCTGACTTGTGATAGTTTATAGAAAAATTTTATATGATGGTTATGGTTATTTCATCCAGCTTGTGATATTTTTTGGAATAATTTTTTTACAGTCTCCTAATCCAAACACAATTGTATAGTTGTTTCAGTCTTGACTACGTGGTTACTATTAGAATGTAAGAAGTTATGTATTTGCATTGAAACTAATTTGCAAATTTATTTGTCCAGGGATAAAACGGAAGCTCTCAAAGAACTAACAGAAGAAGAACGAAGAGAGTTAAACAGTTCTGAGAATCGTCGCCTTAACCGTGATCTGCAGTATTCGTGTCCCAGTTCAACAACAAATTACAGTAACATTAGATCTAAGGAAAGAGGGTTGAAAATATATTTGAACCATGATGATTAAAGTAAATTATGATGCTCTTGTAAAACAAAGTGTGAAGTTTTGTAAATTGAAGTACAGCATTAAGATAAAATCTGTATATAATGTCACTGCCTCATCTTGATGAGGACAGTGAAGTCAGACTTGAGTATTTTACATTAATTTTATAAATGAAAAATATCTAACTTTTTTTTATTATTGTATTTCATCTGATATAATGTTCCATGCAGCATATAAACAAACCTCTACAGCTTGCATACCTATAATTAAGGGTACACTGTAGTGCTGTTGTAAATGTTATGAAAACTGTGATGTATTTTGAGTCTCATAGCTACATCCTTTGGCTCATATAAAGAAATGTTGTAATTCACTTGTGTACAAAGCTTCCACAGATGTTTTACCAAATGACAAAGCTTGGGTTACATATCTTGGGGTTACATTCTAAAGAATCTGAAATTAATTTGTACTATTTGATGAAGCTGTTTCTTGAAGTTATTGAATAGGCCAAAGACACTTTCTTCAAACAATTTCATTTCCATATAGTGAGATATATAAATATTGCCAATGATTAGTAACACACTAGCAATATGTTTATTAGAATTAGGTTAGACATGGAGTTTGCTGAGGAAAGGAGATCCTATCTAATCATTGCAGTTTGTGTATAAAATAAACATGTAAAGAAAAGTTTTATGGTAAAATGATAATTATATTTTCTCACTAAATGAATAAATGTGTAATTTTCAAGTGATCATTGGTGGTTAGAAGCATTGTTCCTGTTAAACAGTGTTCAGAGAAAGACATACAAGCTACCATAATTTTATAAGAAGACAATCTGTGATTAGGGTTTGTGTGCATGGTCAGTCTTATCCCCCTGTTTTCTTTCATTGCTCAGTGGGTGTGAAGATTATCACAAGTACATACATATTGGTCTCGGTGGACTTTTCTCTTTCATTATGGTCATTACTTGCAATACAGCTGGTTTTCATAATGCAGCTAAGTTATGGTGATAACATCACCACAAAAAGGTATGTGTAAAATGCTTACATACCAAATGTTAGTTGGTTGATGATTATGCATAGGCAATGCTGTATAGTGCATAATAATTTGCTGCTCAAGTAGAAGTTTGTGTATGCTGGCTGTGATTTTTTGTGTACATTTCCTGTTGTGTCGAAAAAATATGTGCTACTTATGTCACATTCCAAATTTAGGCTATGATACTGCCTGATTTGTTGTCTATGAACATATTGCCTTGGGCAGATTGCATTCCACTTATGGTCATAGCCCCTGAGGTATTTTCTAAGTTTTGTTTTTTTGTTACCTGCAGTGGATGCAATAATGTATGGTATTGTATTCACCAAATTTGTGCACAAAAGAAACTACATAATTTTATTACAAAATTTTTAGTTTTGTCTTTTTCCCTTTGAACATTAGAATTTAATATTACAGTAATTGTAATCATTCACCAGACTTGCACGTAATATTTGTATAGGAATTTTGTTTCTTCTCTCCCTATTTCTTTTCAAGTTGGGTCCCAAAGCATTCAGCATTATTGTGCATATTTAGTTGTAGAAAACTTTCCTGTGCCATAAAATTTTTATGTATTTTGGTATGGGTTACTTGAAATAATTTTCAAATGATGAATGTCAGAATAATATGACTGGCAAGGGTTTTTAATTGAAAAAAAATTCTTAAAATATTCTTAACATGGCATTGGATTGTAGTTTAATATAGCGATGTGACTGTGAATGTCAAGTTAGTGTTATCCTTTGTTCAAAATCTAATGTGATACTGAACTTTTTTTATTATGATTGATTGACCATTTATGAATTTTAATCACAGCAAAAATACAGTGTTGTCCTATGCATTCATCTTCCAATGTTATGAATACTTATATTATCATCATTTACCTGCAATTCATTGTAAAGTTTTAAATTACAATATACACATTATCCTTAGTCACAACTTTGATGTAAATATTTACCATATGATTAATATGCAAAATGTATCTTTGTTGATAATCATTGTTCAGTTGGTAAGTTCATTGTATTTATGTAAATGCTTATTATTGCTGTATGGTTTAATTGGTGAAATTTTTCTTTAAACATAGCCATCTCTCAAATGAGAAACTTATGGTTGCATTTCTGAAAGCTTGGAATTGTTCTGAAATCATAAACATACTGTACTTGTTGATATAACCTATCAAGCAGAGGCTTTGATAGTTGTAACAAAATTGAGGATTAAAATCAGTATACGTATATCATTGCAGCATTAGTGGCTAAGGCTGTGTAGAAACACAATTAATGAAAGTAAATAATTAGCCTGGTTTTACAAATTACCGTTGTTGGTGTAAGTGTAGATGTGCTTTGCATCAAAGCTTTTTATCACTGCATCCCATTTTATTGTATCTTCACCTTACTCATAAGCACTTCTAAGGCACACAAAATTGTCTGGGCAGTTTGTCTTCAGATTTTTTACTAATTTGTGTAGTATAATCTAAAACTGGGATTTATTCTGCAATAGTCATTGATAATTGGAGATATAACCACCAGTGATCACTTTCCTATAAGACAACTCCAAATTGTAAGGCAAGTATTCATGTTGCTGTATGATTTTTTTATGCAACACTGTAAGGAGCAAGCTTATCTGCTTCATTATCAGCTCTTGGTGTTATTTTGAATAACAAAAGTGGAAAGAGCCATGTGATCATATGTGCTAAGTAAAGCTACAATGCAGCTTTGAGAATGCAGCAAGTAGGTATAAGAATATTTCAGTTTATAGATATGTGCAATAGTAAATTACTAAAGTAAATGTAGGGCAATTTTGATATGACATTAAGTTGTATCTCGACAGTAAAAATACAAGAAAAAATTATCCTCAGAACAAAATTGGATAGTTTTACCAATTTACTAAAAAAATTTTGTACAAGTTAAAAAAAAAAATGGGGTTAATTGCCTTAGGAAGGTTGTATGTGAACTTTTTATTTCAGCTCATCACCTTTTGGGTGTTTTGTAAATAATTGTTCGTTTTTTTTTTCTTCTGCATTAGTGTATTAAATGTGCATGTCCCTTGTCTGAATGAGAAAAACAGCTGGAACTGTGGTGATGTGTTCGATACGTGGGTAAATCTTAGTTCCCACCTTGTACATACAACCAGAGTATGACTGACTTTGTCTTGGGGCAAATGCACTGTGTACAGTGATATTTTCTCTATCTATCTCTCTCTCTCTTTTATTGTTAGGTAAATCCTGTATATAGCTACCAGAGGTATGAATCCCAATCTAACAAGCCACTTAGGTGTCTGTCATCATTATTTAATGGCTGTCACCCAATTCTGCCAATGCCTTGTATTATAATTGTACTTGTCACTTTATATACAACTATATCTCGTTTCCCTGTATTGGATATATGGGGGTTACTGAAAGTTTTTATACATTTGAAAAGTTACCCTGGTATTCACTCTAAGTACTTTGAATTACAAAGTATTGTTTACACAAGCCCTAGTCCATGTTCACAATTACTACGGTGTCATTGTATATTATGTGCATATGTTATTTATTGTTTAGATTTTGTTAATTTCTGGGGGAAATGTTTTTTCTTTGGTAGTGTTCACACACACACACAATTGAGTGCACAGAGCACAAGAGGGGAAAGTTTGCTATGGTTGCTGGCAGAGAGCAGTATTTTTTGGAATACGGAAATTGGTCAAGCATCATAAGGAAAATGTGGTGATTTAGCAGTATAAAGTAATCGTTATGACTACAAGGGCTTATATATATATATATATATATATATGATCTGGCTTTAAAAAAATGAAAGCACTACCAAGATTTAAATGCCTGTGTGGATGTGAGTATATGTATATAAATATTTATGAATGTGTGGACCATTGAATGGATTTGTATTTAATAATATAAGCCTGCAAAGTTGTGTACGTTGGCTAAACTGTAATTAGAAAAGGTAATTTTGTGGAAGGTAACCGAGTAACAATGAAATTTTTATGGCTTTTATATTAGCATTTCCTTTTTGTTACTTCACTAAACAAGTGATTTTTTTCCCCATTTTGTTCAACTTCCTGATTTTGTAGCGGCTATATCTTGATGTGACAGATTTCCATCACAATTTTCAAGTTTTAGCCAAGCTCCTAATAAATATGGTTGTCAAATTTACTTTATTTTACCTCAATGAATCCATATCAAAGTAAAAAAAAAAAATAAAAAGGTATAATAAAAATACCTCCTTACATTAATAATTTATTAATATAGTATTTACATGTCAGCATTATAAAAAATATTAGTTAAACACTACCAATTTTCTTTCTCTCCTTAAAGACGCACACCTGACGGACTGTAAGGAAAAAACAGAGATATTAATATTGCTTCAAAAACCATAGTTACTTGTAAAAATTACAAATGACAAATTTTTAGTGCCAGCTGGACCGGCCAAGTTAACAAAATTGTGCATGCAAAAGACTATTGGCATCTGTGCTTGGTCACAAGCTATGTGGGACCATCTACCCATGCCAGTTCTTCCAACCCAGGTTAATTGTTAAAGGTGGGCCTTTGCATGTTAAACCTCAGTTTTGTAGTTATAAAAAATTCAAATGGACATTTGTGCAGTAGGATAAACTTACACTTGGTGGAGCTAAATATGTACTATAAACAATGGAGCTTGGCCACCTATGATCAATATCCCAAATAGTAAAAGAATTCTAAAAGGCCATCCACACACTGATGAACTGTTTGGTGCGATGTCAGAAGCAGTGAACTTGCGTGAGGTTGGGTTCCAGACCACCTCACAGAAGGAAGGTGAATTTTCATGTAAGTTTGGCATGATCTAAAAAAAATGATAATAAATGCTTGCTTCTAGAGTTTTAACACTAAATATGACAGTAATCATGCTCCCTAAGTATTAGGATCTTTTAAATTAAAAGTTACTGCAATTTCATTTATAAGTTGCGTATTTGGTAAAAATGTGTGTGAAAGAGATTACATACCTACTACTCCCCTCTTCTTCAACACGGAAGCTCGACAAACTTTGTTCAATGTGACATCAGAAGCAGGCAGTCAGAACCTTGCCCGTTATTTCTCCACTTCTGATGTCACATCAAACAGAGCTAATCGACGTGGATGGGCCTTTAAAATTCTTTTATTCGGGATACTGATCATAGGTGGCAAACCTCAGTTAGTTTACAGTATTTACCTTCACCAAGTGTAAATATACATGGTTCAAGTCTATGATCAGCATAAAATCCCTGTTGCTTGGTTGGTTAAGTAGGAGATAGCTTTAGACCCAGACTTAAGCAGTCTGACAAAAGCTGTCTCATCCTCTGACTTCCTTGTGGAATGAGAAGAGGTAATTTCAGCCAAGAAGCTGTCTGGAATATAGATGAGGCCATTGACTCCAACGTAGCAGCCTTTTGACACACAAGTGAAGGCCATTCCATTTTGACTTGGTCTAAGGTCAAACCTGGTCTTAAACAAACATCTGGGTTGAAATGTCTACTCAATCAAGGAATAACAGGTGTTGCATCATACTTCCTATGTCTCGGAAGAAGAGGAGGGAGAAACTTGAATGATCTATTTGATTGTAAAGTTATTCTACCCTCAAATCCGTCCATTAACATGGTGGAGAGAACAGATTTTGCATGACTGGAGCACGGTAACCTGCATGACACCTGAACATCTTTCTTAGGTACTAAGAGCCGTTCAAATATTCTGTCCAGCCAAAGAGGAAGGTATAGGAAGATCACGACCACCTGCTCTTGGAGCCGAAGCACCTTTATCACATCCGTGGAGATCCCGACCTCAATCCTGCGGCCAAAGCACCTACCTTACTTGACAGCTGTGCGTGAAATGGCCTTGATAAATTGCTTGGTGAGGAAGATCGTTGGTATCTTTCCATACTCCTTGACCGAGAATGTTGATTCTCTCACCAGTCTGACTAATCTCGTGATGCATTACATCCATCGTAAATGGAACTTATACAGTCGTCAGCTACCAGAGAAAGACTAAAACGGCCCTTGGAGATCTAAATCTTGAACACCTGGTCCAGGGGCAAACTACTACCTCACTATTCCCCGGCCTAGTAGTAGAATGGATGTCATCGTTTATGAAAGGGTCCCTCGAAACCGTAACTTGCTCTTGATTAAAGCATTCTCGTCTTTTCTCCTCATCTTGAATGGACGTACTGGAGAAACGGGAACCTGCTCAGCTTTCTTGGTAGTCCTTTGAAAAACCACGTACTAGAGAAACAGGAACCTGCTCAGCGATCTCGGCATTCCGTTGAAAAACCACTGCAGACACTCGACAAGTTCTTGCCAAAACTCCAACTGTATCCTCTGTCACTCTTTTACAGCCAAACTCGTTGAAACCACACCCCCGTCAGTATGTTTCTTCGGTTGTGCAACTGCATTAGAAACATGGCCGTCAACTTTCGATGCAGACCTAATGACTACCTCTTGAACTTTCTCTTACAGGGATATGACAGCCCTGGCTCAAAAATGAAGTCCCTGATTCTCCAACACTTAACTGCAGCATGCACAGGAGAGAGAAGAATCTTACAAAGCCAAAGTCTTCAAGGAGGAAGAAGAAAAAGAAGAGGAAGACTCACGTCTTTTCTTCTTGCATGTTCTATTAATCTTCTCTTAAGCTTGTAAATTATCCATAAATGTGATACATAAATGTGCGCACTACCGAATCCGAAGCGTAGTTGTATTCGTTATCAGGCTGTGGCATCATAACATCCATGTTGGATTGTAAAGTCACTGAGGGGCATGGCTGTGATGTCACTACGCTTGATGGAAAACACGAGGAGGCTGTTAGTACCCCTGTAGGTACGGTAAAGCGAGTCCCTATGTGATGCAACCCCATATGGTGTAGACTAGGAGGGGAAGGGGCACCCATAGAGTGAGGCACAGGAGGGAACCAGGAAACCATGTAGTGAGAGAATAAGTGTCAAAACGTCGACAAGGGAGATTCTTCTTTGCCATAAGTTGTAATGTAGTTTATATATTTTTCTTTCAAATCATGGACAGTACCATATACAGAAAGCAGTGATGCTGCTAGTACTGGGACCTGAAGACCAATCATGGGTGCATCCTTGAACATACCAGGATGATTCCCAACAATTGGGATGATCTCTAATCTTAGGGTACGCAGACTTATCCACCACTTTTCTAGAAGTAAGCATGATGGGAAGTCATCGTCAGTCCTTTCCCATAACCATGAAGGGTGAGTAGACATCAATGAGCTAACTTGCTTATGAACCAGGAATCGGTCAAAAGCTCAAAGTATTTTCATTGTCTTCAACAAAGAGACATCATGAGAAGACTTATTAGTCCCCCTGTGGAGGGCTTTCTTTTGGGCCTTCTTGTGCCTCCAGTTCAGATGACAATGAGGAAGTGGAAGACAACAGTACATGTTTACACTTCTTAGACCTCTTACAACTAAGAGCCTCTCCAATCTCTCCTGTGCCCATTAAGGACACAGTCCTCCAATCTCTCCTAAAGTCAGGTCAGGCATCCTTGAAGGAACAGGCACGCCAAAAGCAGCGGGAGCAACATCAGGATCTCGGTAGGATGAAGCAACAAGGAATATAACCTGTTCAACAAGAGAAAGCCTTCAGCAACTCCATCTTCTCAGGGTGCCTCAAGAGTAGTCAGCAAAGCAGGAGCAGGTGTCAGGTCAGTGGGAGAAGGGTTAATGGCAGTAGCAGCCATGTCCAATACACCATCATATCCATGTAATAGAGAGATCAGTCACCACCCAACCCACCCACAGTCTACTCAGACCAAGTGGGCTGCACAGTGAGTGTGTGTGAGTGTCTGGTTAACATATAGAAGTGGAAGGAAGATGGAAGAGTTACAGCAGAGGGGATTCTTATAGGTAAGTAGAAAAGAATGGAAAGGTTTTGCCCTAGAAAGACTTTCTTTTCAAATCATATTACTTATACTAAGCATAAGACCAAGAAACACATTACAAACTGTTCAAAGATGGCATAAAATTCTAACCCCTGAAAAACAAATAAACAGAATAACGACTTGCTTGACAGTGTCCCCACCGCCTTATATAATCTTAGCACCTACGCAAATCATAATTTCTGATAAGAGAACCACTGATACGAAATGCGTAGCGAAGTGCTACTACAGGTATCTGGGATGGTTCAACAATGGAAGGACTTTGATCAAAGCTGTTTATAAATAACAGCTCATCACCTTTCCCAACTAGATCTGATAAACTTTTAATCAACAAGCAAAAATAAAATTTCCTCATTACTTTAACTATCTTCTCCTTGGATTATGCATAAGGTGCAAACTAGAACACACTTCATAATAGTATTTATCTGGGGACTGTACAAATGCATCAGAACATCATAAATAAACAGAACATCATAAATAAAATGCAATAAATGCTGATAGGTCCAAATCTTCATTAGGCATGGGATTTGCAGGCATATCACCCAACAAAACATACCATTTTCCATAATTACCAAAGCTTCTATTTTCCCTCCTGAATAATGTGCAATAGGTTCAGCCATTATATTAGGTAAGCCATCACAGACATTTGTAATTTCAGTGATGAAAAGTGCTAAAGAAACCCTTCAACATTAAACAGTACTAAAAAAAAAAACAATATCCTTGTACAAAAAATATGATATCCCCTTCACAAAATATAAAGATGATAAAAAGGTAGAAATGTCCTATATTCATGCCTGCCCATGTAGGCATTAGAAATTAAGAGGCTGATTAGGCAACCAGCAATGTATTACTATGCCAAAATCACATGTCCAGACTTTTGTATACCTAATAATAGTATTTATGGCAGCATGTATGGAATAATGAACCTGATAACAACAGATTAAACCAGATGAAGCCCAACACTGGAATATAAAATTCATCATATCAAAAGAAGATAGACACAAGTACTTTTACTAGTTTTAAGCTTGGTCCTTCTCATGTATCATGGTTGTTCGATAAATAGCCCACTTGATCCAATCTTAATATGTAGATGTAGAGCAACACTTAACAATTAAAACATTTCTGTGAATATCCAATATTTAATCAACATCAAGTTCTGGAAACAAATTAGTTAAACCAATTTTAAAATTCTTTAAAACCTATAATTTTTTAACAAATAAAATCTAAAGTTTATTATTAATAAAGACACATCCTTCAGCCTTATGACAGTCATCAACCATTCCCTTCACAATTACAACCAAGGTCTAGAAGAAAGCAATAGTTGTTAACAAGGGGAGTCAGAAAAGGAAAGCAAACCATTAATATACGTTCATCAATAGTCGTGATGAAGTCATGGCACAACAGCAGCCAGCCAAAAAAAAAAAAAAAAGGTGAATGTGGAGATTCATCATTATGTAAAGTGAATGGATGGTCCCTAAACCTCACAGTGCATCTAGTTATCTTTGTAAAGCTTCAATGACCATACCATCTTTCCAAAAGTATATCCAAGAGAACTTTGTTATTCTTGTAGGAATTATTCTTGTAGGAACAAGCTGTATCAAAGCATGAAACTTATGAGGCTATCATGGGCTCCTATTTGAAAACTGAACTTATTGAACTCTATTTTCCTGCTGTACTAAACATTTTTGGTATTACTTTACTGAACGACCCTTAAAATGCAAAAATGTAATTTAATTAACACACCTATCACGTTGGACACTGAGCATTTGAATTTTTAATTTCATTCTGGAAAGGCAACAGGTTTGTCTCTTGTGGCTCTTAAAATAAAGATTTCATGAGCTGTATGACATAAACACTCAAAATTATTACTTTCTTAATGAAACAATGTAGAAATAATAATGATCATAATCACAATATATAGAGCATAGGCGACAAATCTAAATTAATTTCTACTAGAGACAATTTGTTACAAGGTTGAGTCAGGATAGGTTATGGAACCAAGTACGTAATATTTTTAATAGAATTTGAAGGCCACTGTTTTTGCATCTGGCTTATAGAATGATCCCCTTTGTAGTTTTTTTGTAATATTTTTAATAGAATTTGAAGGCCACTGTTTTTGCATCTGGCTTAAAGAATGATCCCCTTTGTAGTTTTTTGTATTCTTCAAATACCTTTTTGTCTAGAAACAACAAATGGAACTGGTAACTCACTATATGGATCAAAGGTTATGTATTCTTTCTTATCTGCTAGTCGATCTCTCGTAGTGATGAACTTGAATCCACTTACAACACTCTCCATCAGAACTACCACTCGTCTGTAAAATAATAAAAAAATAAAAAAAATGAACAATTTTGCAAATAATAGCTTTGTAATAAATGAATTTACTCAAAATATGCAGTCCATTCATCTATCTAAAACCAGCTACAAACAGTGCACCTCATGGGGGATAGTTCTGCCAGTGCAACTCATGCAGTGAGCATTCTCAGCATTACATTGT
>NC_087216.1:4222873-4256125 GCF_015104395.2 Macrobrachium nipponense
ATATAAAACGTGATGCGATGCTAGTATAAAATAAAGGTTTTTTGCCACGAAGGAAAAAAATGAACTTTACAGTAAAGGGTCTGAACAGGACCGAAAGTACTTGCTATCTTGCTTTTTCATTTTTTTCCTTCGTGGCTAAAAGCCATGAAGGGCAGTGGAACACTGGTGTGCTGCAAGATCTTTTTGACTTGACATCTTTTACTTATCAGTCTAAAGACACTGAGTTGAAAAATGTCGCAGCACTCAAAGTGTTTCACTTTCCTTTGTGGCTTTACCTTTATTTATTTATTCATCACATTCCAAATTTTTGTGATTCAGTTATACATATACTAATACCATGATATAATATATATATATATATAGTATAGATATAGATATATATATATATATATATATATATATATATATATATATATATATATATATATATATATATATATTATATATAATATATATATATATATCTACAGCAGTTACCATCCGAGTTACGACCTAGATCCGTTCCGACCAACAGGTCGTATGTCAGAATGGTCGTTAGTCGAAAATACCAGCCAAAATGGCCGACACGTGGATTATAAGTACTCTGTTAAAGTGGAAGATTATACGTACGTTCGAGGACATATGATATGAATGTGTTGCATTTTTTAAGTAACTTTTTCTGTTGAATAATATTATGTGTATATACAAGCTGTTTATTTACATTTTATGCCTTTTAGTTTCACTTTTATAATTTTAATCATGCTTTTCTGTTGAATAATATTACTGTACATATGTATATACAAGCTGTTTATTTATAATTTTTGCACCTTTTAGTTTCACTTTTATCATACCTTTTTCTGTTGAATAATATTACTGTTGTACTATACGTACCAAGCTGTTTATGTATTTATCATTTTTATGCCTTTTAGTTTCACTTTTATCATACGCACGGTCGAAAGAAAGATCAGCTGTTAAGTCAGGCGAGGCAGGGGATGGGGAAGGGGTGGTTACTGCGCTCCGGCCCATGTAGAGGAGGGGGTGGCTTCGATGCTGGATGAGGCGGGCTTTTGTGTTCGTTGACAAACATGCTAAGTGTCGTTTGGATCTTCTGCTTTTTTCTTTTGAATAATATTACTGTTGTACTATACGTACAGCTGTTTATGTATTATCATTTTTATGCCTTTAGTTTCACTTTTATCATTTTATCATAGAGATATTTTTAATATTATACTGTAGGTGGAATGTATTTAGCTTTTTTTTTTTTCAGTTGCTTAGTTGATATACTACGTACATACATCTTAATATAATATGGTTTTAGAAATAAATATTTATTACTGCAGTTGAATTTATTATACAAAAAAAAAATACAAATGAAGATCAAAATACGAAAATAGAAAAGTTACAGTTCAAAATAGAACATACAGCTGTAGTACAAAATAGAAAATACATATGCATGTAAAAAAAATAAGCAAAACAACACTCAAAATTAATGTTCACTGTGCTTGGTTCGACGTCATCAACATTTCTTCATACGCACGGTTGAAAGAAAGATCAGCTGTTAAGTCAGGCGAGGCAGGGGATGGGGAAGGTGGGGGTGGTTACTGCGCTGGCTGATGTAGGGGAGGGGGTGGCTTCGATGCTGGATGAGGCGGGCTTTTGTGTTCGTTTGACAAACATGCTAAGTGTCGTTTGGATCTTCTGCTTTTTCTTTTCCATCGTAGATTTCTTTGTATGGCCTCATTACTTCTTGCATAGATCTCTCTATCCGGGCAAACCGTTCAACATTCGGATCCATTCCTTCCAATTTATGCAGCATTGTATTAAAGCATCTGTATGGCTTCCGATAATCCCTTTACAGTAAACTTTCGTTCGTGCTCCTCCTCTTCTCAACTTCCTTTTCTTTTCTTCCTCTCTTCTTCTTCATCTTTCTTTCTTCTTTCTATTGCTTAACAGTTCCTTCTGGGATGCTGTGCTGCCGGCGCCGTCGTAAACTGTCATACCGCGCTGCAACGCACTACGCTACCGCGCTGCCAAACAGTAAATGCCGCCAAATATTAAAAAATAGACCCCTGTCGGACACTGTCGTAAGTACGGGGGTGGACGTAACTCGCGCAGGTCGTAACTCGGATGGTAACTGTATATATATATATATATATATATATATATATATAGTTATATATATATATATATATATATATATATATATATATATATATATATATATATATATATATATATATATATATATATATATATATATATATATATATATATATATATATATATATATATATATATATATATATATATATATATATAATAATATATCTATATATATCTATATATATATATAATATATATATATATATATATATATATATATATATATATATATATATATATATATATATATATATATATATATATATATATATATATAACGTTTATAGAACGCCTCGCTTACCCAGCAGGTTTTTAGTAATAATTAGTTATAAAAGAAAGCAGCCACCTCTCCTAAAGCAAACTGATGGGTTTGGGAGACATGTCGTAGGGAGTATTTCCGGTCTGACGGAAGCTTAGGGTAAGAGAGGCAAGTCACAAGAGTAGCTAGCTTCGAGATGGATCTTAGGGACCTCTACAATAAGACCTCTTTTTCCTTCCCAATTTGCTGGTTGTTGATCACTTTCAGGCAATGCCCGAGGTGGTATTTGGAAGCCCCGTGATTCCAAAACAACCAGTATCTCTCTCAGTCGACTGCAGTCTGTGACCCCGGACGGATGTCCAGCCGGCCATCCTCCCACACTTAAGGCTATCGGCTCGGCGTACTGGCGGGCCCGAACCCCAGACCTGAAACAAAGTCAGGCCGCCTTTTTCCACAACGATACACTGAATGATTGCATCCAGGTACGTCTAAAAGTGTAAACTCCAACCCAGCACCTTTTACTACCATACGACTCTTGCTAATTTCATTTTCAAGTCTCATTTTTATCCCTTCTACATCAAAAGCCCTTTGTCCTCATCGGGCCACGTGCTCCCCCTTATGACTTGTTAAAGACTAAGCCTTCAGTGCATACCTCAGTGAAACATTAGAGTTCCTTTGCCCCAGTGTTAGAGAACTAAGTATCCTTAAATCAAAAGCAAGAAGTCATTTTTTTCTTTTATCTTGTGTAATCTGGGATCCTTTTCCAGATTCCCTGAGTCACATACGAAGTCTGTCTGCCCGCAAGTGTTGCATTACCCAAGTTTATGAAACCAGCTTGTATGAATCACATTTTAGCCAGCTATCCATTTGTGAGAGATTTTCATAGTTCCAACGTGGGGACAATAGCATTTACTTTTCTCCAGGCCAGTACGAGCCTTTTGTAAATAAATAGCTGTAAGTATTTAGCTGAGTTTTCTGGCGACCTACCTTTTCCTCTAAAGTAATTCACTTAAATCCAGTTTTACAGTAAGTGCAAGTAATTCCACCTTGAAATCCCCCAATTATTTCTGGTTATGTATCGAGCCTCTCTCAAGGCCGGGCTCATACGTAAAAGTGGCGACTCTTGCCAGTCTCCTGGCTTGTAAATCGAGTAAAAGTGACGACTGCTTGCCAGCATCGAATCTGGGGCTGCTTAAAAAAAGCTTAAAAAAAAAGCTTGTAAATCGCGTTTATCCTTGTAAAACGAATGTAAATGTTTTTCAAAGTGCAAATCAAAGCACACTTGCAACGGAAGGCAGACACTGACTTATAGAATAAGTCAGTGTTATAGAATAATATGATTATTCTATAACAAATGTTAGCTTAAGGTACGTTTAAGTATTTTTATTTACGAAGTGTTTAAACAAGTGTGAAGTGAGAAATATTGTTATATTGTAACGGCGAAAGCGCCAGAGCTTTATTTTAGCGGCAAGCAAACAATTTGCCCCATGAATTCTCTGTGATTTTGTATTGTCGTGTGTTGGATGAGCTCACACTAACACGTGTGCAGATAGATGCCAGAAAGGACGCAGATCAAACTAGGAAGTGCTTTGCCAGGGTTTATTGCTGTGTTAGAAAGCCTAGCTAGTTAGGAGTGTTTTACTAATAGTTACGGCAAAAGAAGTGTACAATTCTTTTGTCTGTGATATGTTAGGGAATTCATTTTAACTTAGTTTTCATTCCAAGTGTTGGTAACCTCTCAAGCTGGTCAGCTTTTCAGCTTCGCGCACGCGCACTCTCATGCCATGTTTTTATTCCTTTTCAGAATTATCTCAACAATTTAAGCAAAGTAACGTAAGTCTCGAAGTTTTAACGTAAATAATATCAATCTCGGTACTAGTATCTATCGTTCTGCCAGAGAAATTAACGTAATTCGCCTTGAATAAGAAATTAGAATTTCGTGTTGTAAATCGCATCGCGTTTACAGAGAATCAGCTGTTTGAAACGACACGCTGTCCAACCCGCTCTGCCCGCTCACGTGTGTCACTAGCGTCGTTCACTCGCTCGCTGAGCGAAAGTTTCATTTCACTTCGTACTTAACGTAACCTCATTCACAAATGTTTGCTAACATCATTTAAAATCCTTACCGTCATTTCGCTTGTCACAGGGACCTAGTATACTTACGTAAAGTTAACGCAAATCTTAAAAGTAGAGTAAATTACAAGAATTGTTAACGTAAAACGCGTCTTTGTGAAATTCATATTGAAACGCAAATCATTTCATAAGCACAAGCCGCTACCATTTAACATAAAAACCGTTCACCGCGAGCGCGTTATCATGTTCATAAAACGTTATCAAAAGCAATTCTTTCATTAAACGTTAACGTAAGTAGATAATTTAATGCAAGTTGCGTCATATTAAACTAACATTAGAGAGAGAGAGAGAGAGAGAGAGAGAGAGAGAGACCCCATTAGAGAGAGAGAGAGAGAGAGAGAGAGACCCATTACTCACGAGCCAAGAGTACTACGTTCATTACTTATAACATGCAGAACTAACATTATTTTAGCCTCTTGTGTCTTTCATTTACACAGCGTGATACGTACGCGCATGTGTCCATTGCAGTTTGCAAGCATTTATTTATTTCATTTATCGAGTACTTCAGCGAGGGACTGAGCATTTCTAAAACCACCATTACCTGTCGTTGCCCGAGTGGTCTTTTCTAATTTTTTCACAAAAGACTTGCGTATACCGCAAGCACAATTCGCACTGTGTGCCACGCAAATTCATTACTTCCAGACAAGGAAGCCTACCAGTTTAGAACTGGCCACCACCAGTGCATGTCAGGTCTAACCATTTTACAGTGCCACTAATTCTTGACACTGTCCATCGACTGGCTGCTGAAGTACTCCCACCTTTTACTTTCTCTCCTCCACTATTACCCTCTGCCACGAACAGAGTACCATTTCACTTCAGTATATTAAGTATACTACTGCATGTAGTGTCCGGGACACCACACACGCTACCAGTGCCCAAAAAGGAACGCCTCCTCATAAGTGCCATTGCACCTGTACAGGCCGTACAGGTAGCCATTAAACCTGCGTGTCCGGTCATTACGGAACCCGACCAAGTAACTAGTGTGTCCAGGTACAAGGGTCAGTGATCCTTCGGAAAAACACTCAACAAGGGAACGCCTCCCGAAGTGCTGCAATACCAGCCTTAAGTGCTGTCAAACCTGCGTGTCCGTCCTTACGGAACGCCCAATCCATTAGAGTATCCACCATTTCGAATCACTCAACCACGGAACGCCTCCATAAGTGTGACGTACGCCGCACACTATTTTGATTTGTTCGCCTCATCAGAAGGTGCCAATTCCAGAAGTGCCACCAACTTACGGGACACTTCCCAAGTGCCACAGAGCACCCAGTCTTTTCAGACCCTTTTCTCTACCACGTCGCAGAACACATTTCCAAGTGAGTGCCACTTTACACAGTAGGCACTCCCATTCCATCCATTACCCTTCCTGGCCATTATTTAAACTTTATCAGAGCCTCCACTGCAGCCTAAAGAAATGGCTTCTGCTGCCCAACCACATATATCCATGGAGCTGGAGAGGCTCCAGACTCATGGCTCGGGCTACGAACGCCGGTTCACTGGGCAGGAAACTCACCCAGTGGGGTGAAGGGGCAGACGGACGATTCTGCTCCTGAAGAGAGAGCTGCCAGAGAAGAAGAGAGGAAGAAAAAGGAAGCAGAAAGGAAGGCAGGGAAGAAGAGAGAAAGCATGAGCTAGCTCTCAAGGAGAAGGAGCTCGAGGTGGAGAAGGCACGACAGTGTGAACGCCGAAGCCCTAGCCATGCATCCAGCTCCCAGCCCCACACCTACGGTGTCGTCCAATCCTATTGCCAGCATTAACGCTCTCATCCCGAAGTGGACTGAGGATGAGCCTGAGGCATGGCTGGAAGAAGTGGAAGCCTTATTCGAGAACTACCCTACCACTGAGATAGAGAGGGCCGCCCTGCTTGCCAAGCACCTGGATGGCAAGGCTAAGACTGCCCTCCGCTCACTGGATCAGGGTCAGCGAGGGGGACCTGGTGAAGTTCGCGGGTCATTACGAAGGCCTATGAGATCACCCCGGAGAGGTGGAGGCAGCGTTTCCGAGGTCAGGCCAAGGAAGTTGGTTGGGCCTGGGGAGATTACTCCTACCACAAAATCCAAGCCGGAAAGCGCTGGCTCGAGGCCATGTCGTGCACCGAGTTCCAGGACCTGTTTAACAGGATCATGCTGGAAGACCTCTACCAGTGTGTACCTGGGCCACTCGCAGTGCACCTTAACGACAAGCAACCCAAGACACTTGCGGAAGCTTGTCGCCTGGCTGACGATCTGGGAAACTTTCAACCCCTCTCACAAGCCACCACCGACGCACCCGGTCCTCTCTCGGATCCACACGCCAAAGGACGCCCACCAAGGAACACCCACGGACTTGCAACGTTTGCAAGAAAATGGGTCACCTCGCAGCAGAGTGCCGCCCCTCAAGAGCGCTGCGAGCCACACACCTCCTCAGAACCTCCTAGGCACCGAATGGTGCCTCAGCCTACTCTCAAGACCAGTCAGATGCCTTACGGAGACCAGCACCCAGCAGAGGGACTCCTGCAGAGCCTGTGGGGCTACAGGGCACTACTCCCCTGGATATTCCCGGGTGCCCCAAGCACGTGCCTTCGACCAGGCACGTCCACCTGATCAGTGCCACAACCCCCTCGGCCGTTATGCCCGAGTCCAGGTCTCACCCTGAGCGGGTGTGGACCACTTCAGTCACAGTGGCACCCCTGGATGGCTCTACCCTACCTGTGACTCTGCCAGTTACGGTAGATACCGGCTCCGAATCTGTGTCTCATAGACAGGGACCAAGTGCCACCCAGTGCCACCGTCGACGAGCACATCAGGTGGGCCATGACTTGGGTCGAAGGGCAGTCCAAGACCATTCCCACAATCGTCCTGCAGGTCACCACTCTTGGTACACCAAACCTCACGCCTAGGTGTAGTGCGTACGATTCGGCATGGAGTAGGTTTCCTATTGGGACGGGACCTCCTCTGGGGATGTCCCTACACCACTCCAGGGCCAAGCTACCTCACACATCAAATCACGGCCAGAGAGGGACTCTTCACCTGTGCCAGAGAAAAACCCCCCACTGCCAGCCTTGGTGACTCCACAGATTCGCAATCTGTGGGGCCATCTCGGCCTTACCGTCCAATGCCACAGAAGAAGTTCTCGAACCAGTTCTGCCGAGACTGTGGCCGCGAGGGTCACATGTCTGCCAACTATGTAGGGTGCGCGAATTACAATATTCCTGCCATCGCAATGGCAGTTACCAATCCTTCGTTACTAGGACCCCCAGCTCAGGGCCCTATAACCGTCGCACCCCTCCAAGGTCATTATCCACCAAGCCATGTCAGAGCCTTTGATGACTCCGGCGCTCAAATCTCCCTGATACGGGAAGATCAAATCCCCCGAGGGGCTACCGTCGATAGACGGCAACTGATCATGATTGAAGGCATCAATCATAGTAAGATGATCCTTCCCACCGTCCAATTGAGAGTCGTACGACCTCACCTTACCAAGGTATGTACACTTGCAGTTGCAAGCTACCTTCCAGGAGGTTACGACCTCATCCTAGGGCATGACCTGAAGTCTCCCATTACCCGCCACAGGTCCAGTCGACCTCAACACTCTGCCAGTGCCGCTTGGCAGCACTGGGCAGTGCCAAGCTCCGTCCAGCCTGGACGTAGAGCCACCACAGAACTTGACTTCTGTGCCTGGCCCCAAGCTAGCGCCGGCGCCTAACCTTATCAAGGATCCTCCTACAGGAGATCCTCCTCTGGAAAACCAGGAACTGCCCGACCAGGAGTCAGCCTGGAGTTTTCCCCTTACGACGGCTGTCGCAGCAGCTGGAGTGAGGGCCTCCCCTGCAGTAGGTTCCACCTCTACGGACGGTTTGCTGCAGATAACCGAGTAGGGTGTTCTCCTGCAATCCCTCAGGCTACCACTGCCTCTGCTCCTGACGGCGTTTCTGGCCTTACCCCAGAGTCGGTGCCTCTGTCCACTCCTAGGATTGGTATAGCCAGGTCCTAGAGGAATAAGAAGAAGAAGAAGAAGGGACGTAACAAATCATTAACAAACTAACCCAAGAGCCACAATGCTCTCCTTGACACCTGTGCCCGAGGTACAGTGTCGCATTCAATCGCAGAGTGATCCTGGCACCTACCCAGAGAAGGTAGCCAGCCTGATCTCTGCCAGTAAACTAACCCTCTAACCCCTAGCAATTGTAATACTAACCCTCACTTAAATATAATTACCTCAATGCATTTCCATCCTGGTAAACTAACCACTCATCCTCACGCATCATTACCTCACATCATGTATTTTAACAATTCTGTCGCTGAACTGCTGCTGTGCGTACCACACTCTGGAATGATTGCGTCTTCATTTAACTGTAATGAGTAGGTTAGGCTAATGATTTAGTACCAGGGCATTAGGTTAGTAGCAAGTAGAATTTTCAAGTAACCTTATCTAGGGGTAGAGTAGACTGTCGTCACAGACAACCCGTAGTTATTACTTAGGCTAGACTACATTACTACATTAAGTTTAGTTGCGACTTAAGCATCCTTCCGCCCTATAAGTTTCAGGTAGGCCACTGTAGTTAGCTGTATCGCTGCTCAAAACACTTCAAGTTAGAGTAGGAGAACTGGGCCGAGACGATCTACTTATTTAAGCCAAGACCTTCACGCCCGAAAGGGAGTGAATGCCTTCTTAACAGGGGGAGCTGCTACGTTTATAGAACGCCTCACCTTCCCAGCAGGTTTTTATTAATATTAGTTATAAAAGAAGCAGCCATGCCTTCTCCTAAAGCAACTGATGTTGGGAGAGAGCATGTCGTAGGGAGGTATTTCCGGTCTGACGGAAGCTTAGGGTAAGAGAGGCAAGTCACAAGAGTAGCTAGGCTTCGAGATGGATCTTAGGGACCTCTACAATAAGACCTCTTTTTTCTTCCCAATTTGCTGGTTGTTGTGATCACGTTTCAGGCAAATTTGGGGGGGCCCGAGGCGGTAATTTGGAAGCCCCGTGATTCCAACACTACCAGTATCTCTCTCAGTCGACTGCAGTCTGTGACCCCGGACGGATGTCCAGCCGGCCAGCCTCCCACACTTAAGGCTATCGGCTCGGCGTACTGGCGGGCCCGAACCCCAGACCTGAAACAAAGTCAGCCGCCTTTTCCACAAACGATACACTGAATATTGCATCTAGGTACGTCTAAAGTGTAAATTAACCAACCCAGCACCTTTTACTACCATACGACTCTTGCTAATTTCATTTTCAAGTCTCATTTTTATCCCTTCTACATCAAAAGCCCTTTGTCCTCATCGGGCCACGTGCTCCCCCTTGTGACTTGTTAAAGACTAAACCTTCAGTGCATACCTCAGTGAAACATTAGAGTTCCTTTGCCCCGGTGTTAGAGAACTAAGTATCCTTAATCAAAGCAAGAAGTAATTTTTTCTTTTATCTTGTGTAATCTGGGATCCTTTTCCAGATTCCCTGAGTCACGTACGAAGTCTGTCTGCCCGCAAGTGTTGCAGTTACCCAAGTTTTATGGAAAAACCCAGCTTTGTATGAATCACATTTTAGCCAGCTATCCATTTGTGAGAGATTATAAGTCCCAACGTGGGGACCAATAGCATTTACTTTGCTCCAGGCCAGTAAGAGCCTTTTGTAAATAAATAGCTGTAAAGTATTTAGCTGAGTTTCTGGCGACCTACCTTTTCCTCTAAAGTAATTCACTATAAATCCGTTTTACGGTAAGTGCAAGTAATTCCACCTTGAAATCCCCCAATTATTTCTGTTTACGTATCGAGCCTCTCTCAAGGCCGGGCTCATACGTAAAAATATATATATATATATATATATATATATATATATATATATATATATATATATATATATATATATATATCTATCTATAAATATATATCTATAAATATATACAGTCAGCGCCATTTGTATTGAGAATTTTTGGAATTCTCAATCATTTTGTGGTTTTTTGGACCCGCATCATATTTCCTGCAAAAAAATTGGCTGGGACAAAAATGACAATTTGTCGAAAATTGCATTTTGTCCTAACTATACAAACCTGAGGTCCTTTAACAATAGGAAGGTAACTAGCGGCAGCTGGGACGGTCGTAAGCTTCGAACAAGGGGAGAACGGTAGTTAACTGCTTGTCCGATCGTGCGCGCGCGCGCGCCCGAGAGGTGAAGAATCACTTTTGCTTTAGGCCCATGCAAAAAGTTGCAGAGTGAGGGGTGGCATGAGGTGGGACTATATGTAAAGGGAACCTCAGGTTTGTATAGTTAGGAAAAATGCAATTTTCGACAAATTGTCATTTGTTCCGATACGTAATACAAAACCCTCGGTCCTTTAACAATAGGAAGACTCACTTCTGGTGGGAGGAATCTGAGTCTTTTTGGTGAACAGACTGGTGTTCGTCCAACCCTGGAGTGCCTCCCTGGTCGTAAGAGCAAGGGAGGGATCCAAACCTCTGTCCGATTGATCGGGGTGTGCACCGCAGGATCAATGGTCAGACCTCTGGGCCAAAGTACTAAGAGAGAGGCAAGCGTATCTCTTCGTACCAGCAAGCAAGAACTTGTTCCTGTTTGCAAGAGACAATCATAAAATGATGGGTTTGTCTCAATTTGGCATCCACTTCCTCCCCCTTGTTGGAGGAAGTGGTGGATATTTACTCCTATCCCTACTGAAAGGGATAGGATGGTGCTCTATTGAGTGCTCACCTGCATCTCGTCCTTACCCAGCAGGGTGACGACCGTGTCCCTCTACCCAAAGGTAGAAGGGGAAGAAAAAAGAATGGGAAGAGGAGCCAGTCACACTCTCATTCCTCATCCATTTCTTACGGTCACACCAGGACTCGATGCTGTTCAGCCTGCGAGGGGTCTGGTTAACTACACAACGTGTTGAGCAACCACCCACGGTTCCCAAGGAAAAACGATCCAAGGAACTGGGGTCAAATATCCTGAAGGTAGAAGGAGGTGCATGCGGTCCCCGGTTTATGGACCAGGCGCCTGCCTTCATTACCTGCGCCACGGAGAAGTTCTTGCGGAACGCGAGAGAATGATGAAGAGGCGTCCACACTTCATCCTGGGTGTCGAGTTTCTTCAGACAGCTCCGTCGCACCTTCACAGGACAAAGCAGCATAGCCCTTTTTCGTTAAAATCGGGAAAAAAGGGCCCAGGGGGTGGGTGAACGTCCATTAGGGAGGGTATTGTGAAGGACTCGAACCAATCGTCAGTTACCGAAGGGTTCTGAGTCTTCGCTACGAAGATCGGTACGAAATCGAGCGTCACAAATCCCCATCCCTTTGTGCTTGACTTCTCAAGAGAAGTCATGCAGTTACCTAAGACGAAAAAAGAAGGGAATAGTCGTATGACCTATCCCTCTTCTCGACTTTGTTATGTACAGTACTCATACTGACAAGCTATTAAGACGAAGTAATGATTGCTCTGGAACAACCGAACTAAGTCCCATAGCATAGTTCGTAACTGACTCGGGCGCTCTGACAGCTGCCGACTGACTGGTTCGGAATCAGTAGAGGCAAGTTGTCCAAGCATCCGGGTAAGTCACGTGACCTTCGCCCTTTAAAGAGTTATGCTGAGAGACCAAACAAATAAAATATTTGTTAGTCACGATGCCGGACGGCGCGGCGATGATTCTCTTAATGCATAAGCTCAAAAGGCGAAAGTCAATTGCCTTCAAAAGACCGAGGTCCCTGATGCAAGAAAATCTCATAGACGTTGAATCTCAGCTTAAGGAGAAACAACACTATGTGACCGTTGAAGACGAAGGTAGGCAATGAATGCAACCTACGTCTTCCAGCTGATCGAGAGAAGGAATCTCAAGATTCTAAACCTTGTGTTTACAAATGACTGAAAACGCTAAACCGCCATTTCATTGCTGTCGTTGTGTGCAATGAAAGCGGGGTCGTTCTTCAGTAATGAAACACAGGGGAGAGCCGCTTGAAGAACTGCTTCTCATGGGCTGAACGTTTGGAAGTAGAGCTGGCAGGTGTGGGAGTAGGCGATGTCTTTCAATACATCTGCTAATCCGGGGTGAACAATGAACAATTTTACACCTCCGAATACAAGATATTTTGAGGACAAACTCAGATTCCGCAAAAATCATTCGCATTATCGGGATACGATGCAGCAAGAGACTATTACAGAATTCTGTTACCGTGCGGTAAACAGAAAGATGAGTCGAATAGATATCTCTGTTTAAAATTCTCGCAATACGAAGACGATGAATACTAGCGTTTCTCAGCAGTAGATGGTCATTCATGTATGCGAGAATCCCCGTTAATCAGCTTAAGTCCGTGATTGTTGGCAGAGATACGGTTGTTATTCAATCAAAGCAGGTGAGAAAGACATAAACAACCGTCTATCTCAAAGCGGCAGCTGATACTGAAATGCCTCGGGCAATTCAATACGCAGTAGCTGTCGCTGACTCGTCATCCTGAGTTGCCAAGTAATCCTTTCCACGAAGGAATGCGTTCGGCTAGAACCACCGAGCATAAAAAGATATGCTCGAGCAATTATATTTAAGCGAAACGAATTTCGGTAAATATAAAAGCTTAAATGGTGTTGTTGTGACAACACCATAGTATATAAAATTGAAACTGGAAACTCCTGGAGGTTGCAGGCAACCCGGGTTGCAGTTCAATTAGAATACTTTTCGTCTAAGTCGCAATCCGTAGAATAACCAGGATATGCGCCTACCCCTCGGACCATTCAACTGCTTAGCAGAATCATGTCGCGAGGTTAATATACGTAGTATATTTGTAGGATTCTGAACAACGATCTCCATCCTAAATTCTTTCCTTCAAGAAAACAAAATAAGGATTGGAGATCGACCACCTTCGTTCTCTATAAAGAGAGTGAAGGAGAAGTCTCCTCGAAGGAAAGCTTCAATGGTGAACAGAATACTAAGACAATAGTTCCAGCCAAACTGGATATTCGTCCGTTCTTCTCTATTCCAGGTTGGTCGCCTACTGTGAGATAGTCTTCTTTCAGCAGCAGTCTTCTTCTCCTAATGCTAGAAATTCCAGGAATTCGAGCATAGACGAGGTTCCCGATTATCGTGTAACATATCGGGGATTCTCGTCTCGCTCACTTTGGACCGTGGTCTCGCCTAAGTGTTTGGAGATCGTAAGAAACTCTAAACACTCTGAATGCGCTAGAAATTCCGTAGAATTCTAAGCAGTCTGCGAAACCCCCACCGAATTCGTCAAACGATATCGGCTGGTGGTCCTCTCGATTCCCGTAGAAATCGTGAGAATGGGGGCAGGATCCCTCCTCAACGACCGGGGCTTACGTCAGGTAGGACCCGAAGGTCCCCCCTGGTAGCGCAGTCCCCAACGTGGGATCCTACAGAGAAATCTCTGTAGGATCCTTCCCCTTTCCCTCGTAGCCGTAAGGAGAGAGGGAATGGGGGAGAATTGGATACTCGCTCGCCTTCCCAGTGGAACTAGCAGTTGGAGAAGTAGGAGCAGCCATCGCCTTGCGGCGACTGGCCTCTCAGAGTCTGGGGAAACGTATCGTCAGGAGAAAACGTTTTCCCCGAGGAGGGTTACGAACTCTCACTGTAGGTAAGGGTCTGCCGCCATGTGAACGTCGTCTGGGTGGGGCTGATATCGACACCTGACAGGAGAGAGCCGATACCGTCCTCCGACTTCATTCCAGTCCATCGTCGAGGTCGAAACCTCTCAGGAGGACCGAAGGAGTATAAATACGGTGTCCGAAGACACGTAGAAACGCCGCTGTCGCCGTAGAGGAGGTGGAAGTAGCTTGATCGACCGGCCAGAACTGAGAGAGCCTTCTTGTCCGGAGACGAGAGAGACTGGTTCAAGACAGAATAGGCAAGTCCGATCGCGGCATACCCACCGTCGGTTTGGGTTCCTCTCTCGGGCCCCAAAACGACTCGAGCAGAGACATGGGCTCTGCTGGTGGAGCGGCGATCCTTCCCCCCGGTCGTTGTGCTGACGAATCAGTGCAATAACCTGGGTAAAGTTACTCTGAATCTCGGAAGTTACAGCGTCTTGAGGAGTAGGACCGTCCAGTCCCTCCAACAAGAGCAGCTCCCAGGACCCTCCTCCTTCAGAAGAAGGACAGCAACAGATCCCTGACGGTTGCCTCCAATCACTGCGCGTACGTCCTGGTTGGTCCTAAGACCAACCTGGCACGTGCGGCGTCGTGACGGATCGTGAGCGGCGCATCTCTCACGATCACTCCTATATACCTCGCTCTTCCTGGCGTATGCCGAGGAAGTTGAAGGTAAATCGGAGAGACAGAACTGACGCTACCCCTCTCCCCCTGACGGGTCGCCTCCAATCACTTGCGCGTACGTCCTGGTTGGTCCTAAGACCATACGTGGCACGTGCGGCGTCGTGACGGGGATCGTGAGCGGCGCACCTCTCACGATCACTCCTAGCTACCACTCGCTCTTCCCCTGGTGTAAGCCCTAGGAAGTTGAAAGGTAGTTGGAGAGACAGACCTGACGCTCCCCCCCCCCGCTCGCTGGCAGGACCAGCGTACGTGGGGGAGGGGGCTGCAGCCGATCACCAACCCGCGGTGGGGATCGATCTGCAGGCCTGGCCGTGCCGCTCACCTGTGGCGAGCGGCTCAACTGAGCACGTCGACCCCGGTCCCGTGCGTCAGACGAGCTGCTGCTGGTCACCGTATCCGCCCGGTCCCTGTGGGAGCGGCGGTCAGGTGACCTGCAGAGCTCGCTTTCGCCGTGAGACCGGTGAGCGTCCTCGCGGCACGTCAAACCGCTGGTACCAGCCGAGGCTGGTACCGTCGGACGAGGGGACCTGGGGGACCTCTTCCCAGCCTCAACCCGTGGCCGGTCAGAGACCGTCACGTCCACCCGAGGCGGTACCGGCTGGTCGCTGCGAGAGCGGCCGCTGGCCTGGCGAGAGTCACCTGAGCGGCTCTCGACAGTCTTCTGCTCCGTGCCTCGGTCATGACTCTGAGGCTAACTCAGGCGTCTTAACTTTGGCTGCACGGTCACCCGAAGGAGATCGTCACCCTCGGAACTTCTCGCGGACGAGAAACCGAGCCGGTGGACCTGGCTTAGCAGCAGAGCTGCCAAGACCAGGCGAGGGTGTACCAGCGGTAGCCAGCACACCCTTGGTCCCCGTCTTCTTCTTCTTCTCAGAAGGGGAGACGGGCCCCGTTCCCGAAGGAACAGGAGGACCGAGCAGAAGAACCCCCCCGTCACACCGGAATGTATAGGAATGTGACGAGCCCTTCGAAGTTCCCGAAGGAGTCTTCTTAGGGGGAATAACAAAACCCGGTTACCAGCTGGTCGCTGCGAGAGCGACCGCTGGCCTGGCGAGAGTCACCTGAGCGGTTCCTCGCCAGCCTTCTGCTCCGTGCCGTGGTCTTGGCGCCGAGCGAACTCTGGCGCCGAAACTTTGGCTGCACGGTCTCCCGAGGGAGAGCGTACACTCGGGATCTCCCGCGAACGAGAGACCGAGCCGGAACCTGGCGTAGCGGCATCGCCGCTAGCACCAGGCGAGGAGTACCAGAGCTAACCGATACTCCTCTGGTCCCCGTCTATCTCTTCCTTACGGAAGGGGAGACGGGCCCCGCTCCCGCAAGGAGCAGGAGGACCAGCAGAAGGACCCCCCGTCCCACCGGGGTGGGACGGGCCCTTAGAAGTTCCCGAAGGAGACTTCTTAGGGGGGGGAGGCAGGCACCTTCTTCTTCTTCGGCTTATGGGCCTTAGAAGTCGAAGGGGAAGAGGCAGCAACAGACGAAGACGAAGATGACACCTCCCTCTTCTTCGTCAGCTCACGCAGGACAGTCGTCAGGTCCTATCCAGGCCGGAGTCGGGCCTATTGCCGAAGCAACACGGCCCGACTGCACCTGTCCGGAAGGACCTGGGACTGGGAAGACACACCATGGGCAGGACCAGCATGGACAGGCGCAGGAACCAGGAGCGACAGGAACAGCAACCAGCTCAGGAGCGGCAGGAACAGCGGCAGCGGTAAACACGAAGGGACAGCCAAGCCAGTAGCGGGAACCACATCAGCGACAGGTACGGCAGGCCCATCCATCGCCTCGTAAATCATCGGCAGCCAGCGTGGTACTGGCGGCCGGTCCAGGGGCGAGCTGCTGGAACAGCGAAGTCTGGGGCAGGCAACACGAAGAAAACACAGGCGCGGCGGCATACCCCTCCTCGGTACGGCGGCGACCGGCCCTAGAAGCGGCAGACGGCGTCACCGACAGCATGGGGTGGGGAGTGTAGACCAGCGGGGGGGGGGGGGGGGGGGAAGCAGCATAAGCGGCCGTGAAGGTTGTAGTGGAGACCACTCCAAGGTCACCGCCCCAGACCTCGCTAGACTCTGCAGCAGATCGTGGATGCTAGGCACGCCCTGCAGCCGCAGTGGTCCATACCTGTCCAAGGTCGTCTCCCACGGCTGTAGCACCTGCGGTAGCACAGACAGATTAGTAAGAGGGGTTCCCTCACGCACGGGGGGGAGACATGCCCCACCCCGAACGCAAGGAAGACCCCAAAAACAAAATACGAGGAAGCTGAGCGGGGGGGGCAGGAAAGAAGACGAAGAATCGGATACCAAGGGAGTCGCGGGAGAGCTTTCCGACGACTTCCTGGCAGACCTTCGCTTCCCCTACCCCCGCACAGCAGTGAAAAGTAATATGAAAATGAAACAGAATACTGCACTTGCGATTCACTTCATAGAACTTAAAGAGGGAAAAATCAATTCCCGGTAAGAGCGAAACTTGATCCATAATAATATGATGCTATCATAAATATATATGAAAATGAACAATACTGCACTTGCTATTTTCACTTTCACAGCAATAAATCGTAAGGATTAATTCCCGGGTAAGAGCGGAAATTGATCCAAAATTAAATTTGATGCAATTAATAAATGAAAATGAAAGAAAACTGCCATTGCGAATCCACTTTCATTGCATTCTATTCATACAAAATAAGAGGCTCTTGCCGAGCGCAAATCAAGCTCTCGGCAACGAACGCACAGGGCAAAAATATAATGAAAAAGAGTACTTACATCTTTCAATTACACACTTTCGCCCAAAATACATGAGCTCGGCGCGAGTGCGCCCGCCCTCGGCACCGAGACATAATTCAAGGGTTCAATTCATGAAAAGAGCGGAAATCGCCGTCTCTACGGCGATAGCTCCATGTTGATTCATAATTAAGTAATGAAAATGAAAACAGTGTACTTACAGTTTCATTTTCAAGTCAAACCAAACCATTAGTAGAAAACACAATATAAACAAAGCATACGACGATGAAGCGGGCAGAGAGCGATGACGAACACGTCCTTCACACCCGCGGCCGAAAGCAAAAGTGATTCTTCACCTCTCGGGCGCGCGGGCGCGCGCACGATCGGACAAGCAGTTAACTACCGTTCTCCCCTTGTTCGAAGCTTACGACCGTCCCAGCTGCCGCTAGTTACCTTCCTATTGTTAAAGGACCGAGGGTTTGTATTACGTATCGGAACAATGACTAATTGGCACCTTTTGTTTATCCACCCACGCACTACTGGTGGCGATTTCAAAGAGTTTGTACCCAATTGTCAGCCATAAGGAGTGCATTTCTTTTGACGGCGGTCCACATATATCGTTTTTGTGCTTTGTGTGCAGTGAGTGCCAGCGTCTTCCACGCCCTTAGAGTGATTTCTGGTAAAAATACCAGCCATGATAATATTGTGAGAGTTGTTAAACTTCATAAAGTTGGTAATAGAAACTGTGAAATTGTCAAAATTACTGCTGTTAATGAGAAGACAGTGTCGCGACTTCTCCAAAAATGGCGTCGGGCTGGATCTGGTGATAACGTTCCCGAACACAAACACGGCGGGGGAAGGTCTTTGAAGATTCCTACGAAGACTTTAAAGGTTTTAAGGCGTCAGTTGGACCTTAATCCTTCAATTACTGCAAAGGAATTGAAAGAAAAGAACCCTAAGCTCCTTAGAAATGTCTCTGTAAGGACAATTCAGCGCAACATCCAGAAGCGTCTAGAATATTCCAAGGTGAAAGACCGAGTCAAACCCCTCGTGGCTGCTAAGCAACGTCGCTGTCGTGTTCAATTTGCCAAGGACCATAAGGACTGGGACCTTGTACTGTGGCATAAAGTCCTTTGGACCGATGAAGCAACGTTCTGCGTCAGTGAGAACAAGGGCACGAAGGTTTGGAAGTCACGCACTTCGTCAATGTGTGACCCACGGCTGACCGTGACCAGCGTTAAGCATCCGCCCTACCTCATGGTGTGGGGCTCCTTTGGCTACGGTGGACTAGGGGATCTTGTCATGCTTCCTAGATACCAAATGCTTAATTCTGAGCATTATATTAAGCTGCTAAAGGACAATTTAGCAGAGATTTAGCCAAAACAGGCTGTGAGATCCTTCAGGAGGACGGCGCCCCTTACCACACCTCAAGGGCATCCAAAAGGTGGCTCTCTGACAACGAGGTTAAATTTATGCATGACTGGCCTGACCAATCACCTGATCTGTCCCCAATAAAAACCTTTGGAGAATCTTGAAACGCCGCCTTTGTAAGGAGGATACGTCGACAATCCCCAAGCTTGAGATTGCAATAAGGAAGGTCTGAGGGGAAATACCCCCTGCCCACTGTCAGAACTTGGCTGATTGTCTTCCACAGTGACTCCAAAAGGTCATCAAGTCCAAGGGCTTGCCCATCAGGAAGTAGCAATGACGGAATAAGTGATAAACTAGTTTTTTTTTAATTTTATAAATGACATTTATTTTTTTCTCGCAGGCTAATTTTTCTTTTCTCAGTACAAATGGCACTGACTGTATATATAATTTATATATATATAATATATATGTATATATATATATATATAATATATATATATATGTATATTATATTATCTATTCTTATCTATCTTCTTATTAATTATCTATTCATCTATCTAAGTATATTATATATATATGTATAATATATATATATATATATATATATAGATAATATATATTATATATAGTATATAATATATAATATTATATATTAATATATATATATGTGTGTGTGTGCTTAAAAAATCACAGTAGATGCACGTGACTTCATAAATAAGCGAATTCCACAAGAAAATGATAGTCAGAAATCCAACCGCTTTCGTCTTTACTCAGACATTGTCAAGAGTTAATTGAGGTACAATTGGAGAGAAAGGTCTCAAGTACAACACAAGATCAAGAATACCAGATGGTTAATTGTCAAAAAGGGTAAAAATTAAAAGAGAGAATCCAGGATTATCGGATATCACATGGTCACAAAACCTAAACAGATTGACCCTAACTGAAATTACAGAGTTTCTTTACAGTCCAAAACATGTAAAAACTGAATATATTAATTTTGTTGCTTATATTTATCTACAACTTTTTTCATTGTGAAGGCATAAAGTTTAAATAAACCAAGACTTAAATTTAGAACATTTCTATTATTTGACTTGATGAAACAAGATTCAATGATATTCTTTTAACTGTGTCATTACAAGGGATTAAGGCTCTTGCTTGACTCCAGTTAATATGATGTCTAAATCTCTCATATGTACGAATAATGCATTCGATATTTGCCCAGTTCTCACAGAATACTGATGCTGTTTGAGACGTTGTGAAAGAGATTTACCGGTTTGTCCGTAATAGACTTTATCACACTTTTTGCAAGGAATTTCATATATGCAGCCTGGAAGATCTTTAGGAGAATTTTTTATTATTAAACTCTTGACATTAATACTGAAAACAACATTTATGTTAAAAAGCTTTAAAATTCTAGGAATATCTAAAAACCTTTCATCATAGGGTAATTTTAGAATGTTATTCTTACTAAATTCAAGTTTGTCATTAGTTGGATAAAATGTTTTTCTAGCTCTTTTCCATGCCACATCTACTAAAGTCCTTGGGTATTTAAGTTTCATTACAATATCATAAATAGTTTTAATTTCAGCGTCAATAAACTGCGGGCTACAGACACGTAAAGCCCTTAGAAACATCCCAGAAAAAACAGAGAATTTTAACATTTTAATGGTGATTGGAGTAGTAATGAACAAAAGAGGCAATGTTAGTTGATTTTCGAAAGACTGAAAAGGTGAAATTTCTATCATTTCTATGGATAGTTACATCAAGAAAATTCAAATTACAATTTCTTTCTTCCTCTACGGTAAATTTTATAGAAGGGACTAAATTATTGAGATTATTAAGGAATTCCTGGAGATTTTCGTGAACTGGCCAAATACAGAAGATATCATCCACAAATCTAAACCAAATAACTTTTTGGGGCAAAATTCTTGGTAAGAGTTTTGTCTCAAAAAATTCCATGTAAATATTGCTAAGGACAGGAGATAAGGGGATTACCCATAGCCATGCATAACTTTTGTACAAAAAATTTCCCATTAAAACAAAATTTACTATCTTTGGTACATAACCTTATGAGACTAATGAGGTTTGCCACACTTAAGGGAATGTCATGACGTTCTAATTCCTACTCCAAATATTTAAGTAAGTCATCTACAGGCACTTTTGTAAATAAAGAGACAACATCAAAACTAACCATATTAAAATCAAAATTCAAATTCAAACTATTCAATTTGTTTATAAAATCAACATTGTTTTTAACATTCGTGTTAGAAATGTTTCCTACCAAAGGAGTAAGAATTTTTACACGCCATTTAGATAAATTATACGTAACTGAGCCCAGTGAACTAATGATTGGTCTGATAGGGTTATTGATTTTATGTGTCTTGACTAAACCATACATATAAGGTAGGGAGGCGCATTGCGGTGTAAACTGTTTAATTAAATGGTCCAAACCCTTCAAAATGGAAGTAATTTGTTTATTAAAATGGGAGTTCACTGTCTGTGTAGGGTCAGACCTCAGTTTCGTATCAGTATCATTTAGCAATGTCATTATTTTACTTATATAGTCACTTTTATTCATTATTACCACTGCAGGAGGACTGGCAAAAGAACCCCCCCGTGGGACGGGCCCTTAGAAGTTCCCGAAGGTGCCTTCTTAGGGGGGAAACCCAGGTTACCAGCTGGTCGCTGCAAGAGCGGCTGCTGGCCTGGCGAGAGTCACCTGAGCAGCTCTCACCAGCCTTCTGCTTTGTGCCGCGGTCTTGGTGCCGAGTGAACTCTGGCGCCAGAACTTTGGCTGCACGGTCTCCCGTGGGAGACCGTACACTCGGAATCTCTCGCGAACGAGAGACCGAGCCGGAACCTGGTGTAGCGGCAGCGCCGCTAACACCAGGCGAGGAAGTACTGGCGGTAACCGGTACCCCTCTGGTCCCCGTCTTCTTCTTCCTTGCGGAAGATGAGATGGGCCCTGTTCCCGAAGGAGCAGGAGGACCAGCAGAAGGACCCCCCGTCCCACTGGGGCCCTTAGAAGTTCCCGAAGGAGCCTTCTTAGGGGGGGAGGAGGCAGCCTTCTTCTTCTTCTTCGGCTTGGTAGCCTTAGAAGTCGAAGGGGAAGAGGCGGCAGCAGACGACGAAGACGACGACGACACCTTCCTCTTCTTCTTCTTCGTCAGCTCACGCAGAACAGACGTCAGATCCTCCATCCAGGATGGAGCCGGGGCAATTGCCGAAGCAACACGGCCCGGCTGCACCTGTCCGGAAGGACCTGAGTCTGGGGCAGCAGCACCGTGGACAGGGACGACGTGGGCAGGAGCAGGAACAGCGGCTGGGCCAGCAGCAGGAACAGCGGTAGCGGCAGGTACGGCAGGCAAGTCAGGAGACCCAGGAGGCTTAGCTTCAGCCATTGTTAAAGGACCGAGGGTTTGTATTACGTATCGGAACAAATAATTATTGCCGGTAATAGTATATACTTACCGGAGTAAGGACCTAGACTTAAGATATTGTTAAAATCTGTCTAGATTTAAGCAATTTATTAAATAGGGTAGAATTATCTTAGAGTTAGTTTCTCCCTCCCAGTAGTCTTATAGAGAATATATCCAAGCTTGTGGGAACAATTCTCTGTTACTATTTCACGGAGCAACACAGGTTTAGCCCAGAAAAGGGATTTTGACAAAGGAAAAATCTATTTCTGGGCGAATGACCTGTGTTGCCCAGTGAACCCACCCCTTCCTTCCTCACCCTATGGCCCCAAGCTTGGGTGCTTGAAGTACATTTGGATGGACACGAAACTCAGATAGATCCTTCCTGAATGACTTTATTTTTAAGACTGCTGCTGAGACACCATATGGTAAATGTGTATATCGGTACAAACCAAGTGGTGTGTTAATCGTGACATATTTCCTAGATTCCTCATCTAATTCCACTTGCTGATAAGCTTGCGATAAATCTAACTTTGAGAAAGTTTTTCCACCGTTCAGTCGCCGGTATAGTTCATCTGGATTTGGCATTGGATGTTCAGGGTTTTCCACACAACGATTTATGGTGACCTTGAAGTTACCACAGCTCCTAATAGAACCATTGTCTTTTGAAACGGGCACTATCGGTGCCGCCCACTCACTATAGTCAACTTTCTCAATAATTCCTTCCAATTCTAGTCTTTTAAGTTCTGCATTCACAGCATCCCTGATTGCATAAGGAACTGTCCTCGCTTTATAAAAGATTGGTTTTTGCATCCTTTCTTACACGAATATGAGCCTTTATATTCTTGGCTGTACCCAGTTCACCATCAAAGACATCACCATATTTCCTTAACAGTTCTTCTAACTTTGAGGTTTTCAGAATACCAGAATGCAGATGATTTACAGCTAACTTTTTCCAGTCAAATTTCGCAAAATGCAGCCAATCCCTACCGAATAAGGCAGGTCCATTCCCCTGTACCACATACAATGGCACTTCCTCCACTCTGTGTCCATGAAATTCCATAGTTACGTAGCATATCCCGACGACTTCTATTTTTTCTCCCGTCATGGTTTTCAGCACAATATCGCTGGATTGAAGTACTGTATTTTTCACGTGTTTAGTGTAGAACTCTTCCATTATCAGACACGAGCTCTACACAAACCCCATGCTGAGCAAATACCTGCCGCATGATCTCGATGGTATTCATAGTTGTAACTGATTTCATTGGGTCTACTTCTGGCCATTTTGAATATGCGTCAATCATAATGAGGTACATTTGTCCCAGGAATGGTCCTGCGAAATCAACATGTACTCTTTTCCACGGACCAGAAGGCCATTTCCACGGATTACCCTCAGCACGAGTTGGCATTGGCTGAGTAGCCTGACAAGCAGAGCACCCTTGCACAGTGTTTTCAATATCTTTCTCTATATTCGGCCACCACACATGCAAGCGAGCTAATCCTTTCATCCTAACAATCCCCGGATGACCACCATGTAGCTCTTCTAAGATTTGAATCCTATATCTCGACGGTATTACCACCCAGGCACCCCATAGAAGACATCCCTCTTCAATTGAAAACTCACGCTGACGGCTATGGAAGGTTTTCAGTTCCTGTGCTATGTCCTCAGAGTCTGGCCATCCATTTCTTGTATAATATAAAGTTCTAGCCAGTACAGCATCATGCAAAGTTTCCCTTGCAACAGATTTTGCAGTTACAGGAAGAGAGTTCACCTGGTGCATGTTAAATGCAGTTGCTTCTTGTGTCCAGTTTACAAGCTTATCTGATGCATCAGAGTCACAATCTGGTAAAGGCAACCGTGAGAGTGCATCAGCATTTCCATTGTCACTTGAAACGAGTAATTCAATGTCATAATCATAAGCTGCTAACTGTATAGCCCAGCGTTGTATTCTTACAGCTGCAAGGACTGGAATGCCCTTCCTGGGTCCCAGAATGTATGACAGTGATTTGTTATCTGTAATAAGGGTGAATTTACGACCATATAAATATTGATGAAACTTCCGTAGTCCAAAGATGATTGCCAAACCCTCACGCTCAATTTGGGAATAGTAGTTACGTTCAGTGGGTGTTAACATTCTTGATGCATAAGCAATTGGTCTTTCTCCGTTACTGGTGATATGGGAAAGCACTGCTCCAAGTCCTTTGGGTGATGCATCTACTGCAAACGTCACAGGTTTACTCAAATCATAGTGCACTAATACTCCTGTTTCAGTGGTCAGCATTTTTTTTTTATCTCGGAAAAAGCTCTTTCACACTCTACTGACCAATGCCATTTTCTGTCTTTATGCAGTAATTCCGTGAGAGGCGCTGCGACTGATGAGAGATTTGGCACATAGCGACGGTAATGGTTTACCAATCCCAGGAAGGATTGCATTTCAGACCTTGATTCTGGCCTTGGTGCCTCCGTGACTGCTGCAATGGCATCCTCTGTCATATGAATACCCTCTTCATCTACAATGAAACTCAAATATTTCAAGGAGGGCTTCATAAATTCACATTTCGACAAATTACATTTCAACCCATTGATGTGGAACCGCTCAAGTACCTTTTCAAGATTATGTAAATGTTCAGCTTCGGTTCTCCCAGTAAGACTAATATCATCTATGTTGCATCCACAAGGCACTCCTTGCAGAACTTGATCCATCAAAGACTGAAAAAGTTGTGGTGCTGCTGAGACACCATATGGTAAACGTGTATATCGGTACAAACCAAGTGGTGTGTTAATCGTGACATATTTCCTAGATTCCTCATCTAATTCCACTTGCTGATAAGCTTGCGATAAATCTAACTTTGAGAAAGTTTTTCCACCATTCAGTCGCTGGTATAGTTCATCTGGATTTGGCATTGGATGTTCAGGGTTTTCCACATAACGATTTATGGTGACCTTGAAGTTACCACAGATCCTAATAGAACCATTGTCTTTTGAAACGGGCACTATTGGTGCCGCCCACTCACTATAGTCAACTTTCTCAATAATTCCATCCAATTCTAGTCTTTTAAGTTCTGCATTCACAGCATCCCTGATTGCATAAGGAACTGTCCTCGCTTTATAAAAGATTGGTTTTGCATCCTTTCTTACACCATATTTCCTTAACAGCTCTTCTAACTTTGAGGTTTTCAGAATACCAGAATGCAGATGATTTACAGCTAAATTTTTCCAGTCAAATTTCGCAAAATGCAGCCAGTCCCTACCGAATAAGGCAGGTCCATTCCCCTGTACCACATACAATGGCACTTCCTCCACTCTGTGTCCATGAACTTCCATAGTTACGTAGCATATCCCGACGACTTCTATTTTTTCTCCCGTCATGGTTTTCAGCACAATTATTCGCTGGATTGAAGTTACTGTATTTTTCAGATGTTTAGCGTAGAACTCTTCACTTAATCCAGTTGACACAGAAGCTCCCGTGGTCCAATTTTCCATATCAATTGGTATCCCCAATTTTAATTCAATTTTTCACTATTATCTCTGGAACCTTATTGTGTCTTGCTTTCATTTTCTTAACACAGTATTTCAATGTATGCACCAATTCATCCTGTAGTTTGCACTCTGTAGTTTCTTCTTCCGAGCCGCTGGTCTCCTCCTCTGCCATGTTGACCATCGATCGTTTCCTTCCTTGTCTTCGATATTTCCAATTTCGATTGACTGTGGTGTGATTTTCCATTCGGCACATTCTACGAAGGTGTCCTTTTTTATGACACCCATTACACTCTGTATCCTTATGGAAACAAACATCAGCCTTATGGTTTGTCTTCCCGCAACGGTAACACTCAAGGAGAGAAGCTTTCGGCCCAACAACTTTTTTTACCTCCTGAGTTTGACCCTGAATCTTCGTGACGTTTTCATCAGCCATTTCCTGACTTAGAGCAATCGGAAATGCTTTCTTTAAGTCAAGCTCCTGTTCACTTAATAGTTTCCTCTGTGCCGAGCAGTTGGCCAATCCAATAACTAACAAGTCTCTTAAAACTTCCTCTTGAAAAGCACCAAACTGACATGTTTCCGCCAATTTCCGTTGCTCCGTTGCATAATCAGTGATGGATTCTCCTGGAAGTTGTTTCCTATTGTAAAACTTGAAACGTTCAGCTATCAGGATGGGTTTTGGGTGGAGGTGATTTTTCAAAAGCTCAGTAAGTTCTCGATAAGTCCTTGATGAGGGCTTATTAGGGGCAAGCAATGTTTTCAGAAGTCCATATGTAGGAGCTAAAGAAAACTGCCCGTTTCTTATCTTCCTGTTATGTCATTTGCTAAGCAGAACTGCTCAAACCTTTCGACATAATCTTCAAAGTCCTCGGATTTGTCATATGCTGCTATATTACCCAAATGCACCATCCTTAATTTTCCCTTTCGTGAGTCAGTTCCTCGTCGCCATTGAAGTATATTTGGATGGACACGAAACTCAGATAGATCCTTCCTGAATGACTTTATTTTTAAGACTAACCTATAATGATATACAGTTTAAAAGAAGACAAGATAGTTAACAGGGTAGTTATGCTTAATGAGTAGTAAGTATCTGTAAAAACAAATATAACCTCTGGTAATAGGTAGTTATAAACATAAATACCTAACAGTGCTATTTTCAGGAATGGCTATCGAGGCGCTAGTAGTAGCGGTAGTGGGCGGTAGATGGCGCTGGTATGGTGCCTAGTTTGAAAGGGAAATTGACAAAGGAAGAAACTAAATGGCAGAAGACCTCTGGTAGTGGTTTCACTCGCCCCAGATACCATACCAACACCTTAAATAAAGGTGAGTGAGCCAGAATATTCTGGCATTACCATATAGTTTTTTTCTCTGGTATTTATAGCAATATTTATACCTTAGAAATGTGTGCTAAAGGAACATTTCACTGGGCGACACAGGTCATTCGCCCAGAAATAGAATTTTCCTTTGTCAAAATCCCTTTTTTAATCTTCATTCAATACTTCAATCTAATATGTACATAGTTTCACACATCATCATCTGTGTACTTGATACGGTTCCTGTCAAGGAAATTTGAAGCTTATAAAAATTAAGATATACTGTATGTATTGTACTTGAAAATAATTTTTTTACCCAAACCACTGAAGTTCATAAAAAAAATTCACAGCAAAAAACATACCTAGATTTTTTTTTGGTTATCTTGTGTAAGAAACATACATGCTTACTTTTTTTACTGAAGAAATATCTGAATTTGCCCCATTTTTACAGTACCGTACTTGGAGAATCTTTTTTACCTATTATCTGATGTAGACAATTACCACTTTCACTTTGCAGGCGGTGCTCATTCTATCCAAAATATCTGCCATCCTAATGAATAATTATTATCAAAAAAGCAGCAACAGTTCCAACCAAAGAACTGACTCTTGTGAAGAGCATCACTAACTTGTTCAACCACTCTACACAGTATAAAAGCATGCACCTAAGGTTTTGTTAATCAATAATCATGTAATATACAGATTTTACAAATGTCTAAAATGCTGTGAATAAATGAAACTAATAGCTATGTAATTACTTGGTAAGTTACTTGTATAAAATTACTACAATACTTTCCAGTAATCATACAATATGGGAACTTACTGGCAACTTACTTTGATTTTGCCTTTTTAAGGAGACAGTTTGTTAAAAACATCTTGAATTTTTTTCCAGATCGAAAAACGTTGGCCTTGGCCTTCACCTCTCAACTGTTAAAGCCTCTGAAAAAATCAAAATAGTGGTTGAAGAATGAATTAACAATTTACCATAATGAATCTCGATGAAAATTTACCTATAAAACTACTACAACCATTAGTAGCAAAAGTAATGGTACCTGCCTTGTTAAAAAAAAACATCACAAACAATATACGTATACAACTGAATCATTTGCCGTGTATGCTGGAAACAGATCTTCTTTGAAACAGATTTTATTGAATTACAGAATTGACCCTATGCAGAATTCTCTAAATTTTTCCAATAACTTGCTTTTCTGGCACACTGGTATTTCTAAGCAGCTGTCCAATGTTATCATGCTTTCGGTTATCAACAGAATTTTGGGCCGGTGTTATCAAAGACATCAGGTCAGGAGCAGTCTAAGAGTTGGTAACGGGTACAGTGGTCCCCCCGTATTCGCGGGGGATGCGTACCAGACCCCCCCGTGAATAGTTAGAATCCGCGAATGTTTGGAACCCCTATAAAAAGGCTAAAGACAGCCTATTTTGTTAGTTAAAACTTAAGAAAAACCACTAAAAATTTTCATACTTGGTTTTTTTAATAGTTTTATCACAGAAATGTTATTGTCATGATACAATAAAGTTTTATGCATACTTACCTGGCAGATATATACTTAGCTATAGACTCCGTCGTCCCCGATAGAAATTCGAATTTCGCGGCACACTCTACAGGTAGGTCAGGTGATCTACCGCCCCGCCGCTGGTGGCGGGAATAGGAATCATTCCCGTTTTCTAAGACAGATTTTCTCTTCCACCTGTCTCCTGAGGAGGTCGGTGGCCATACACCGTATATATCTGCCAGGTAAGTATGCATAAAACTTTATTTGTATCATGACAATAACATTTTTATGCATTCAACTTACCTGTCAGATATATACTTAGCTGATTGGCACCTTTGGCGGCGGGTAAGAGACAGCTAATCTACTGAAATAGACAGGAAACAACATAGTTGTAGGTAATAAAATTAAAAACCTTGATTCCACCTGTGTTAGCGAAAGACTTCATGGCTACTGCCTAGGAGCCCGTATCGCTTTCAAGAGCCTCAGAGAGGTAGTGACCTCATGCTAAGAGTTCTTGGTGGTCTGTTACGGGTTCTTACCCACTTACGCTTCAGAACCTTAGGATCTTTGTCAATGGGGTCCTATCCACTTACATGACAAAACACCTTGCCTATTGGCATGATCTAGAGCACGACACTAATCCCGATCACCTGATCCTCATTGGGGTTAGTACTACGATTGAAAGGAGTCATCCCCGAACATCCTTTCAAGTAACCCACAACTCAACAACAATATTAAAACTAATTATTAAAAAATATTAAAAACAAAATTTTAAGGATCAGCGTCTGCTCCATTTCCCAGCATAGTATCCGCTGATACATAAGGTCCAAAGAGCGAAACATTTATCGTATGTTATTCTAACATCCTTTAAATAGTGGGATGCAAATACTGAATTGCACCTCCAATAAGTTGCTGTTAAAATGTTTCTCATGGACATATTCTTCGTAAAAGAAAGGGAAGTTGCCACAGCCCGGACTTCGTGAGCTTTCACTCTCAGCAGCTTTAAAGAGTTCTCTTGGCAATTCCTATGAGCTTCGGTAATTATATTTCTGACAAAGAATGCCAGTGCGTTCTTTGACATCGGTCTCTTGGGGTTTCTTACCGAACACCAAAGACCTTGTCGACATCCCTGAAGCTGTGTCTTCTTTTCTAAATAAAATTTTAAGGTCCTGACTGGGCAAAGGGACCGATCCAACTCTCTTCCTACCAGAGAAGAGAGTCCCTTGACTTCGAAACTTCTAGGCCAAGGTTTAGAAGGGTTCTCATTCTTCGCTAGGAAAAGATCCTGGAAAGAAATGACAGCCGAGTCTTTTCTAAATCCCACCCGAGAGTCCAAAGCATGCAATTCACTGACCTCTTAGCAGTTGCTAGAGCCAACAGGAATATGCATTTGCTAGTAAGATCTCTGAATGAGATTTTATCTATAGGTTCGAACCTGTCCGACATCAAGAACTTTAGGACAACGTCCAGGTTCCAACTCGGGGGAATCGATGATCTCAATTTCTTAGTCTCGAAAGACTGATGAGATCATGAAGATCCTTATTATTCTCGAGATTCAGCCCTCTGTTTCTAAAAAAAACAGCTGAGAGCATGCTCCTATATCCTTGATAAGTTGATACGGCCAATTTGGATTCTTCTCTTAGAAGAGGAGAAAATCCGCGATTTCGGTTACAGAGGTATTGGAAGAGGACAGCTTCTTCGACCTACACCATCTACGGAAAACTTCCCACTTCGATTGGTAGACCCGCAGGGTAGAGGCTCTGCGGGCTCTAGCAATTGAAGTTGCCCACTTTCTTTGAAAGCCAAAAGGCCTCTCGCTCTGACCAGTCTTTCGATAGTCGAAAGGCAGTCAGGGAGAGACTTTGTATGTTTTTGTGGAACCTCTCGAAGTGGGGTTGTCTGAGCAGATCTGTCCTGTCTGGTAGAGATCTGGGGAAGTCCACCGTCCATTCCAGTACCTCTGTGAACCAGATTCGGGAAGGCCAAAAAGGGAGCAATTAGAGTCATTCTCATTCCTTCCGATGCCACAAATTTTCTTACTACTTCCCCCAGCAATTTGAATGGGGAAAGGCGTATGCATCTATGCCTGACCAATCCAATGATGGAAGGCATCGATCGCTGTGGCTCTCTGGGATCTTCTTCTAGCGAGCAGAAGTTGTCTATTTTCCTGGAGAGGAACGTGGCAAACAGGTCGATCTGGGGTCTCCCCCAGAGTGACCATATTTGTCTGCAGACTTCTGAGAGAAGCATCCACTCTGTCGGGAGAACCTGGTTCTTTCTGCTCAACCTGTCCTGCCCTTAGGTTTTTTACTCCTTGGACAAACCTTGTACGCAGAATAATGCCCCGTTCCTCTGTCCAGGTTAATAGAGCTCTCGCTATTTCGTTCAGAGAGAAAGAGTGAGTGCCCCCTTGATTCCGGATGTAAGCCAGAGCTGTGGTGTTGTCGGAATTGACTTGAACCTACCGCCTCTCTGACTTCCCGCTTCGAAGTATTCCAGGGCTAGATGAATTGCCAGGAGTTCCTTCGCATTGATGTCGCAGAGTAGTTTTGTTGTCTGGTCCAAACACCTGCTACTTCCTTTTGGACCCAGTGTTGCTCCCCAACCTGTTTCCGAGGCATCGGAAAACAACACTCGGTGAGGTTCCGAATCAAGAGGGACACCCCATTCGTTCCTTGTTAATGGGGTTAACCACCACTTAGGTATCTGATTTTATCCCCTGTTGGATGGGAAAAACGTCTGACAAGTCTCCTGTCTTTTGACTCCACATCCTCTTTAGATAAAATTGCAGAGGTCTGAGATTTAATCTTCCCAGGGAAATGACTGCTCTAACGAGGAAAGGGTGCCCAGCAGACTGACGCCATTCCCTCCGCCGAGGTCCGTTCTTTCCCTAAAAGAAGTTAGAGATCTTTTCTAACCCCCGCCTCGAGTAATTCTGTCTTGAGATGGAAACGCCCGAAAACCCCGAGAATCCATCTGTATCCCCCAGATAGACTATGTTCTGTCTGGGGATCATTGTGATTTTCTCGAGGTTCACGAGCAGTCCCAGAGATTTTGTCAAGTTCAAAGTCTTCTCCAAGTCCTTCAAGCACTGAATTTCCGATTTTGCTCTTATTAGCCAATCGTCCAGATAAAGGGATATATTTATCCCCCTCTAGATGTAGCCATCTCGCAACGTTCATCATTAGCCTCGTGAACACTTGAGGGGGGGCCGTTGAAGGCCGAAAGCCATAGGGCTCTGAATTGGTATAACTTTCCCTGCATCATGAATCGGAGATATTTCTTCGATGATGGATCCAGCAGGGGGACATGAAAGTATGCATCTTGTAGATCTAAGGAGACCATCCAATCTCCTGGACGAAGAGCCGCAAGAACCGATTTTGATGTTCCATAGAGAACTTTGTGTTCTCCACAAATCGGTTCAATGCGCTCACATCCAGGACGGTCTCCACCCTCCCGAGGATTTCGGAACCAGAAAAAGACGGTTGTAGAATCCTCGGGAATGCGGATCCTGAACCACTTCGATGGCCTCCTTTTGCAACATCTGTTTCTACCAGTTGCAATAATGCTTCTTTCTTGGCAGGGTCCCTGTATTGGGCTGACAGTTCCCTCTCGGGTTCGTAGTCAAGGGAGGTCTGTCTCGCCAGGGGAATCATATATCCCTTTGTACCTACGGAAAGGGACCAAACTTTCTGCCTGTCTCCGAGCCCATTCTTCGGAAAATTTCCGAAGTCTGGCTCCTACCGGTGCTTGAGGACTGTTGTCTCATTTAGCTCTCTTGATAGGTCTGAAGGAAGGCCTACCTCTCTTCTGCACTCCTCTCTTCTTAAAAGAGGGTCTGGCCGAGGTACTTCCTCGAAAGGGCTGTTGAGGAGCCCGAGTCTCTCTCTTAATAGGACCCAAAGTCCTCGATTTCTTTGCAGATTGGGCCAAGAGATCTTGTGTGGCCTTTTCTGTCAAAGAATGAGAAATATCTTTTACAAGATTTGAAGGAAACAATTGGTCCGACAGAGGAGCATACAGAAGAGATGACCTCTGAGTAGGAGTAACTGCTTTCGTCAGAAAAGAGCTAAATAAGACTCTCTTCTTCAGAATACCAGTTCCAAACAGAGAGGCCACCTCTCCTGATCCATCCTGAACGCCTTGTCCATACAGGAAAGAACACTATGAAGGACTTCTGGACTAAGAGATTCTCCTCTTGTGTCTTTTTGGCCAACACAAGGGACCAGTCTAAGAAGTTAAAAAACTTCTAAGACATAAACAATCCCTTGAGGAGATGGTCCATCTCGAAGTCCCCCATGTGATCTTTGCTGATGACAAGGCTTGTCTCCTAGACGAATCTACCAGATTCGAAAAATCTGCTTCGGCAGTGGACGGGAGAGCTAGACCCCGTGGTTTGCCCGTCTCGTACCAAATTCCTTCTTCCCTGATAGTCTGGAAGGAGGGCAGGTAAGACTGTCTTCCCCGCCTTCTCCTTGGATTCCAACCAATTTCCTACGAATCGGAGAGCCTTGTTCATGGAAATGGTTGGCTTCATTTTAATAAAAAAGTGATTGTTTCGGTTTCCGGGACCTTCGTGCTTGTAAACAAGGACCTTGGAGAAGGATGGAGGCAGTAGGGCTTAAGAGTCCCCAAACTCTTGAAGTAAGAGGGCTGCCAGCGTCTTGTAA
>NC_087216.1:4256625-4274125 GCF_015104395.2 Macrobrachium nipponense
GGTAATCCTGATAATGCCACATCCTGCCCTGTTATCTTATCTCTGTCGAAACCAAACATATTTCCACAGCACAATTATATCACTAACTGACGATACTTGGTTCGATTTCAAACTTTATTTTGGCATGGCCCTCAAAATATTTTTTCACAACACTTAAAACACAATCTAAGACTGCTAGGAAAATGATAGTTTGTAAAACTTCCTGTATCTACAGAGACGATAGTTTTAGTGTCATAAACTTTACACACACACACACATACATATATATATATATATATATATATATATATATATATATATATATATATATATATATATATATATATACACGTGCCATGCCTGGTAGCTTAGTTTCACCTGGGGATACGGAAATGGTGGTTCAGATTTCAAGCTAAACTTCATAGCATGTTGCTGTTAGTGTGAATTAAAAATGGAGTTTTTGTGGAATCCCATATGTCAACACAGTACGTCATCAGCGTGCCAATGTTCTGGTTCTCACAGTTTCTACCTTGGGTGAATTTTTTTTAACACACAATCCAAAAAATGTTTTCCCCATCAACTCTTTTAGAAGCCATTATACTCATAAACCATATAAAGGAAAACAAATGCTAACGATACTGATAACACAGAATGACTTCATTTATTCTTTTATGTTTAAAAATACACTCATCAGATAATATGGTAAACATTTGACTGCATTCAAGCCAGTTAAATAACAGAAATCTACCATGTCCGAAGGATAACATACACTTCAGAATCAATAAGAATGGCGTGCTATTTCACCTTAACTGACATATGAGAACGTTCCTCAAGTGATGGCAATAGAGAGACTGTGTTACTAATTAATTATAAGCATAATCCAGCCTGCTGAAAGAAAGCAATTAACACACACATACTCTCTCTCTCTCTCTCTCTCTCTCTCTCTCTCTTCTCTCTCTCTCTCTCTCTCTCTCTCTCTCTCTCTCTCTCTCTCTCTCACACACACACACACACACATATAGCCTATACATCCATCAGCGGTACTATTAGTAGTGGTTCAAGGAAGTATTAACACTCCCCTGATCAAAGTTAATACTCTGGGAAGGAATTGTTCTTCTCTGCCCGTCTCTACCATGGTTGCAACACACTGCAATAGATAAATTATCATCAATCAAAATCACTGATAAGGCTACTTCAGGCATTACGACTTCAGTTGGGATGTGTCAAAATTATCCTCTATTTTTTTTTATCTATCTATTTATCCATTCCGACTGAAAGGTGGAACGTTTGATGTCATACGTGTCCGTAACACTTACTTCCTGCGTGTCACCACATGGTAGTTTTGCGTCATTGTCTGCAATACACTTCCATGCGTCATTGTCTGCAATACACTTCCATGCGTCGTAGTCTGCAATACACTTCCAAAAATTGAAATTATTCAACAATGATCATGGACAGTTCTAGAACAAATTAAAGGGTAGGGTTACGATGAATATAAAAGGCTTAAAAGGTCAACCCGCACATTCGAATAGTTTCCAAGATCTCCTTTAAATTCTCTTTGTTCTCGCGTCTCGCAGAAATTCTCGAGTAAGGTTCTGAAATATAATGCATAAATACATAGTTCATATCTATATATATATATATATATATATATATATATATATATATATATATATAGATGCTAATGGTTTGCAAAATCATCACTGTAAACACAAATGGAATTTTGATTTTAAATAATAAATGTTAAAAATAATGAAATTCACTTTCTTTTAATTGTCAGTAATTAAAATTGTTTATACGGTATTAAAGCACAATTATTTCTACTTATGATTTTTTCTTATCATTATACTATAATCATATATATCGATATACTTTAGGATACAAAGGAGATAATAATTACTTTGTACTGTATTTTGAGATTGTACGTGTACTGTTTATACTTTTGTATTATACTATATCCAGTTACGTATAATACTTTACGATATGCAGAATGGTATACGAATGTACATAACTTATTTTCAGTACCGATGTCAGTTCAATAGCCTACGAATAAAATCCTAAACATACACGATCATTTTGAATGATGTATGGCAGCTTTCTTCTCAAGCTACTTTAGGCGCTCTAGGAAAACCCTATGAAAACTGAAGTCCATGAAATCTTACTATACTATAATGGGCGTAATGTCTGTCCGTCCGTCTGTCATTCAATCACGGCCAAACGGCTAGTCCGATGGGCATGGAACTTGGCAGGGTTATAGTTGGGACCCCCAAGATGGTTTATAATGGGGTTTCATCCTACCACTCCCAACCCCCTCCGAAGGGGGTGGGGGTGAGAAGGGATTCCCAGAAACGGAACTGGTTCTGCCTGTGAAGCGGGGCTGGTTATGCCCGTAGACTTCGTTACTTTACGAATCTATCATACATAATAGTTAAAAATCACTAGCGAGTCACTCAGTATATGGAGCAGTAGATGCATATGCTTTTAGTAAGGATTGGTGAATTGCTAGTATAATAAATGTTAACTGGTGTATCATATTCCATAATGATTACAAAACAAATATTCTGTATGTATGTATGTATGTATGTATGTGTTTGTATGCTTGCAATCACCGGGACACGTGATGCATACATGCAGTGTTCCACAAGGAAAAATTAAACAAGCAGTTTATTCCATGTGGAGATCTACATGCGCACACGCACACATAAAATTATATATAGTAATATTTTATATAAAATGGCACATAAGATGAAACAGCAGCCATTTCAGAAAAAATAATGATACGAAAATCCAAGCTCTCAGATCACCCGGGTTTCTATAGACATCTGATTAGCGAGTAAAGAGGATTTAGTTTTGCAGGGAACAGGATATCTCTTCCGAAGTAGGAAACTGGGGTACCGTAAAATCGTGGTTCTCTGGATTAGACCTTGGTTAAACGTGGCTCAAAGGATCCGAGTGATGGGACGGGAAAAATACCCAGAGAACAGGCTACTGACCTTCATAAACTAGTCGAGGTTCACAAGGAAGACGGAACATATTTGAAAAAACAATAAATAAATCATGCTTTTTTTCCCCCGAAGATTCACCCGGAACATGTAAGAGATTACCACTGTACACACAATACGATATCCTAGTATGAAATTTCTATTTCCGAAGGAGTTTGAATCATATGCATTAAGAACGATCTAATATAATAATAGCCAACGTTGTAAGGGGTCAATAATAACAAAAAATGTTTGCAAGTTCGTGGATAATTTAAAGGGGTCCACAATAATAAAAAATGTTGCAAGTTCGTGGATAATTTTAAAATTCTTTACAAAAAGTTTTCGAACCCTTCCCTTTTTGTATAGAGTTTTAAAATTATGCACGAACTCCCAACATTTTTATTATTGTGGACCTCTTAGAACATCTTGCGATAGAGAGTTTTCCCCAAACAAGTAGCGTTTAACAAAACACTATTCCGCCTGTACAACAAGTTTTTGTTACTATGCTCCAGAATGCAACGATATACTCTTAGTTTTGAATGACTGGTAAAAATATACATGGCATGATAAACAATATAATCCTCTGCAGTTTTATATTGGGAGTAAAAAAACCAGGTTCCAAACATTATCTTATGAAAAAACACAAGGAGTAGCTAGCTCATGTCTGTCTGTTTGCATAAGAACGTCACTTAAATCATGGGTACGCTAGAGAGAATATAAATACATCTAAGAGACGTTAAAATTAAAACATGATTTTTTTTCAAAGATTATGAAGAACGATCACAGTCTTGATTTTAAAAAAATGACTTCTTTTCAGTGTAAATTTTTGTAAATTGTTAAAAATACGCGTAAATTCCTTAAGCTATACGAGGATTACTGTCCTAATCGACAGGAGTTATCAAAGAATAGTTTCATTTCTTCTTTTGTTTTCGTAAAAGCTTAAGGATTTTATATGTATTTTTAATAATACAGCAAGATTTAGAGTAAAAAGGGTTATATTTTATCATTATTCCTTTTATAAAGATTTTCTTCGTGAGAATCATGCTGTAGTTACACAAATCAACATTCACCTGCCACATTCAACTCTGGCCATTAAACAGAACCGACGGTGGAGCGAATTCAGTTCAATTACTGCTCCTGAGGCTTCGACGATATTGTTTTGGTATCCTGGAGCGCGTGTAAAAGTCCCATCTCGGGGGAATCCACTTCCAAGCCATTTGACGTCACTGAACTTGACTGCCTCCATGGGCCTGGCAGGGTATGCGAGGACACGGAACGTATTGTCAAAGGTTAACCGAGCACCAAATCGTGGAAGGGAACGAGAATTTTCCCCGGTATAACAGCGCCATCTTGCTACAACGTTCATGCATTCAGAAATCCTCGTATTTCCCATGTCCAGCCCTACGTTTGAATTTTCCGGCTGGAGGAGTTCCTAAGGCAAATAACGTATTTGAGCAAAACTGATATAAAATGAATGAAATATTCCTGAATACAAAATCCCATTCAATCTGAACTGGCTATTCAAGGTGGAAATCTGGAAGGCTGGAAGAGAAATAGCCAGACCCCTGCGAAAAGGGAAAGCAAGTGAAAGGAAAAGACGCACAGACCCGAAAGGGGGAAAAAATCATGCACAACCCATTTATTCCTAAGGAAAGCACCGAGAGAGAAGGTAGGATAGGTTAGCATGCTATGCAGAATTTCAGCAGAGTGAAAAAAAATATTATTAAAGAAACTCCATGGTTCTCCTACACCGTTCCAAGCTGTTGTGATCACACACAAAAACTAAGAAGTAGAAATTGTCTGGCTTTAAAGTTGTTTAAAAATAAAACATCGCATCGAGCATGTTCTTGAATTTAACATTAGATAACTGTGAAAGAAAAGCGACAATAAATACCAGTTGCATACCTTCTTTCTCACGAAGGGACAGACAAAGAAAGTATTCAAGTACACAAGAACACCGATATCAACGGAACCTACAGCTTATTGTGGGATCCGAACCACATTATATCGAGAAATGAATCACCACAAATAAATTCCTCTGGTTCCGCGTTGGCCGAGCCGAGAATCGAACATCGGACCACCGGATTGGTAGCTGAGCGCGAAATCCACTCGTCCAACGAGGAACTTACTACACCACTATCCCTAACTTTCTTAACATTCAATGTGTCATTTATGGTGATTTTTTTTTTTTAACCACACCTCATCTTTATTCCTTGCTAACACACACACTCCCTACATCCTTCTTCAGTATTTATTTGTTTGTATGTTGCTTTTACGTTGCATGGAACCAGTGGTTATTCAGCAACGGGACCAACGGCTTTACGTGACTTCGGAACCACGTCGAGAGTGAACTTCTATCACCAGAAATACACATCTCTCACTCCTCAATGGAATGGCCGAGAATCGAACCCGCGACCACCGAGGTGGGACGCTAATACCATACCAACCTTCTTCAGTATTACCCAATAAACACTGCCATCAGGAAACATTCGAGCATTGTGTACACTCCCGTATAACTGTACATAGCATTCTTTTTTGTCATACAAAAGCACCTCAACTAATCTCTTACTTATTAGTTCCTAACAATTTCAGTTCTTCATCCCTCCATTTATTATTTATATATTCATAAGTACTCCCTACTAACTTATGACCCTCTCTTGGCATAAGACACACTCGTCATCAGCTGCCATCATTGTGGTTTTACATAACCAAGCTTCTTATCCATTATTTCATATTATCTCCTACCATATTTCCTTCGTCTCAAACACGCTTGTCCTATAACTTTTTTTTATCTATCCTGTAATAATCAGATACAATATATATATATATATATATATATATATATATATATTATATATATATATATATTTATTTATAATGTATATATTAAATGAACTGACAAATGCAATGTGGACGGCGTCAAAGAAGCGTGGAAGAATATTGTACACTGAAAGTAAAGCTTAATTAAAACTGAGTACGTTCAACAGAAGAATGACGAGTTCGGTATAAACTTGGTCTGAAACAAAGGAGCGTTTTGTCACCACGGCTCGTGAATGAAATCAGTGGCTGACGTTGGCAGTCGATACAGAGTTAATTAGTGAGTGACGTTCAAAAAAATATTTATGTCATTTCATGTTTAAAGCTGACATAGAGTAAAGATATATTTTCAACAATATCCATCCAACAACATAAGAGGAACAGGATTTATTGTCTAACAAATTTCTGTACAGAGAGAACCGGGTCACAAACGTACTGCAATATTACGCATATGCTTGAGCGCCACAAAAATCCATGCAGGAAACGGACCATAAAATTCATCCAAGAAAAAGGGCACAGACAGGAAATGCCAAGACAAAGCACATCAAGGTTTAAATCCACTGCCTTATTACCGTCCTGAAGAACTGTTTTATACTATATAAGCTGAATACGGTAACAAAATTTATATAATTATCTTCGCTTCCTATTTGTCATACACTTTCAATAACGATTACACAGAAATGTGGAATAGAAAGCTATCAAAAAATTAAAAATCAAAAGAATCGGATGGTCTTAATTTTCACTTTCTTGAGGTGCAGCCTTCAAGATAAACGTGTTTTATCAAACTACAGTAGAAGTCCGTTGCAGGATTTAAACAGAAAGAGAAACAAAAAGCGCAATAATTACGTCAAGTTCCATAATCTTCCAAAACAATCACGTCACCAATAGGGATGGGCCCAAAATACCAACCAAGAGCTCAACAAGAACAGTACTAAGAGAATATCGATATGTTTCAGCCCTAAACTTTCAATTACTCTTATATGACCAAAGTCACTCGCGTTTTATTTTTAAAAAGAGCTGATTTTCAATAACATCTGGAACTATACAGCATCAACGAAGACCAAAGGCCAACAACTAAAAAGTCACGATCACCGTGCAGTATTACCGGCTTCAGATATTTTCATGGTATACGCAACGATAGTTAGCATGTTTTCATCAAACTCTTGAAATTAAGAAGCCATAAAAAACTTATTCCTCAGTCAGATTCGTCTCTTAATCAAATGAAATCTTCCTTAACCCGTGAAAGAATCCTAAACAAAATGTCACTGGTATCCATCATTAAATTTTTAAGACTGTCTGTGGACATATAAACGATCACACAGACAGACATAAATGAGTACTGAGCCTCCGCCAAACTCAGCTGGCTAATTCAGCCTTGGGAAAAATACCTTAATGATTTTTATCCTAGGATCCCAAGTGCAAAAGTGGACGAGGTTTATATCACATTTGGCGAGCTTAAACTCTAGATATGTCTCTATGTCTTTCTGAAGTTTTTCTTATAATTCCATTACTACAAGCAATCTACATTACAAATGAATAAAAATGTGCTCTTTACCGTATGGGATCAAACTGACCTATATGTTAAATAAGATGAACATCAATAATATATTAACGTATTTATTCTATGCCACAGCAATTTTCTGCAATATATCACGACACATTGTTAATAAGACAGCTGTGTACCGGAAGTGTGACAAAGAGGGAAATAAGTAAAAATTCTAGACGTCACAAAATAACCTTTCCCCTCGAAGTAAAACAATATGTCAAGAGATGTAAAGTTACTTTGTACCACCAAACATTTGCTTTAGCTCATTCAGTTTAGGAAATCTGTTTCGTCAAACCTCAAGTATTTCCGTACTGAGCGCGCCAGTCTCAGGAACCAAAGTCTATTTCTCTAATGCTGCAAGGATGAGGATGGTACCTATCGTCTCTCTAATAATACTAAATTGCGCGTTTCTTGTCCATAATGTACCTCAATATTCACTTATGAAGTATTTAATTTTGAAACATGTGAAGAGCATCTTCCATGATTAGCAGGCATTTAAAACCTAATTATCAAAACATAGCAACCATAACGTACACGAATATCCTGTCCCCAGACCTGTTCTTAATTTCAGTTCTATTAATGGGCTTTCCCTCCCTCCGTCTCTTTTTAACACGCACGAACACACTTACACATGAGTATGGTGCGTGCGTCTGTGTTCGGGAAGAATGCCGTATATAAACTCCTCCTTCGCATTTTTCTTTTCTCTTCCCACTCTCAGAGTCGTGTCCCTTCTTCCCTTTTTCAGGTCTTTCCCTTCTTTTCTCTGCAGCTCATTCCGCTTAGTCCAACTGGTGAATGAACTTCCTCCGACATCAGGGTCTTCCCGAGACGAGATGAATACCTGGTTTGTTTTGGTGGGAGCGTTCCTTTTGAGCGCACGGGATGCTTCTACACTAATTACATTTCCTGTTTTACCGTTGACGCATAGAACTGGGAGCTCCCCGGCCCCATGGCGAAGACTGTGCCAGGGGAAGTGTTTTGTCCTTTGACAGAGAAAGAACACATTTGTCACAAATTCTGGAGGCAGAAATATGATTCTGAGAATTTCACGCATAAGCCACTACATTATTTTACAGTGAGAAATGACTACTAAAACTATACAGAGCGGGGGAAGAGGAGCCAGAAAAAACTAAACTGTAAGCGTGCTGACTGTAATTAAACTTAATTCTTTCTGAAGAACTTTTACGACTCTGAAAATAAGGAAAATATGAATGCAACTTTCAAAATCTGGGAATACGTACAGAATTCGAATTACAACTGAAAGTTTAAGTTGTGTAATTTATTTGCATGTATGCCTGTATGTATATAGGTATGTATGTATGTATGATGTATGTATGCCTATATATATATATATATATATATATATATATTATATATATATATATATGTGTGTGTGTGTGTGTGTGTGTGTGTGTGTGTGTGTGTCTCGGTGTGTATGTGTGGTGATATATAAATATATATTAGACAGAAAACGTTGGCGAAAGCAGGCCACAGCATATGGAAGGACAGGGTGACAAGGAGATAGCCGGTCATCAGGTGATAATGCATTTATTGCCGACGCGTTTCGTAACACATAGTATTATATCATCAAGGCTAAAAGAGAAACAACACAAATTAAAAAGTTATGTTTCATGTATTTTTAATTTGTGTTGTTTCTCTTTTAGCCTTGATGATGTAACTATGTGTTGTGAAACGCGTCGGCAATAAATGTATTATCACCTGATGACCGGCTATCTCCTTGTCACCCTGTCCTTGAATATATATATACATATATATATATATATATATATATATATATATATATATATATATATATATATTGTTACGAAGTGCCAAGTATCTGGTTACTACACTCACCATTCATTTATTGTTACCTCACAAAAGCCAGACACCTGAACCCTCATCACAGGTATTAAACGACTGAATACTCTAAAGGCAACAGTGATCCCTTAACAACTTACCAGTATTGCAGAAAATCAGACTAAGTCATCAAGACAGGTGTGAGGTAATCTTGTAAGTAATTAAATTAATCAAAGGGCATCACTCCATCAAAACAACACTTAAAAGTCTAAGTATCCCTGATTTCAGAAGTCTAAGTACTTCCCTGGTTCTAAGTCACTTCAAGTAAATTGAAGGAAAGCCGATCAATTACCCTTCTATGTTTCTACCTAACATCAATATAATCAAATGCAAATATAATGGTTATAAATGAAAATACTTACAAAAATTTTAAATATAAAAATTTATTATTAAACTCAAAGTTTATAAGTGAAATTCACAATATCAGGGAAAATTACTGTTACTTGAAAACAAAGTAAAGTTTAATTAATTCTTGAATCAATTAAGTAAAATTAAATCAAAATTAATTTATCACAAAATTCAAGAAAATTGATTCAATTGAAATTCAAAAGTGTTAGGCAATAATTGAAAATTTGAAATTAATTCACAAGTGCTAAACAATTATAAAACTTGAAAAGAATTCTAAGTAAATGCAAATTAATTCACAAGTGTTAAATTTAATTAAATGTGTAATGATTAAGCAATGAAAATACTAAGTCAATTAAATTGTGAATGCAAATGAAAATATAAAATAAAAAGGCACACTTCAATAAGAAAATGAAAAAATGCACAAAATGAAACAAACACAAAACACAAAAATTTTCAATGTGTAAAAGTGTAAATCTTTTCACTCAAAACATTGTAACTATCAGTTTTTACCAAACCTTCGTAATCATCTGTTATTAGTTACTAGTTAACCATTGTTCCTATCAGTTATTAGTTTCTTACCAAACAATCATAACCATTAGACATTAGTTGCAACTAATAAAAATATAACACACTTTACCTTTTTGGTATACCAACTTCTTTCTTTGCTGCAGTCTTGTTTCACTTTACCAAAAACCAGGCGCCGTTACAACAACAATGTTTGTTCAGATTCCACAAAAACATTATTTAACACCAAATAAACTCTAAGAAATATCAAATATGAAATTCTCAAGTTACGAGTGACCAATTTACGTTACGTTAATGGTGATAGGTGGTGATGTCTTGCGTTAGAAGACGAAAGATTGCAGGATGGGAGAAATGATATCCCGAGTCGTAGATTTCTTTATTCCAAGCAGCAAAAGGTAAATATGTACAGAGGCTCTGCAGGGCGTGCAGCTCGTGCCAAGAGAAGCAAGAAGAATAGCCATGCGCATGTGCAGGGTTCATGATACAGGGCGACACATGCGGATGCGTTCACAATAAGTGATTTTATTAAATACATGGAAATGAATTGTACAGCAATTGCATAGTAAAATATACATTATTCCACACCTCCCCTTCCCCTTTTGTGTTCAAAGAGGTATTTTGAACGTACTAAACAAATTATATGTAGATATGCACATTATGTAGGCCTGTTCAATCTTGGAGACCTGCGAGGGGCTTTGGAGGGAATTGATGACTTTTCCATGTCTGGGCTAGGGACCACAGGGAGATCAGAGCTGGGAACTTGACTGGGGTTGGGCAGTGGATATAGGAAACGACGGTTCCGACGTAACACTCGACCACTTGGGAGACGGATCTCGTACTCGCGTGATCGTGCACCACCCATAACAATCCCAACTGTGTCCCATCGGTGGGATGTTGGGTCCTGGAGGCGGACATGTTGGCCCACATTAAGCCTGGGCAGGGGGCGGGCGTGGGCGTCACAGTTGTGCTGCACCTGAGCAGCTCTGGCAGCGGCTCGGTGGTCGCAGTCATGGGCCTTTTCCTGCCAATCTTCTGTGAATGACTGAGGATGGGCAGGCACACATGTACGGAGAGGGTGACCGTACAGTACCTGGGCAGGAGAGCGACCAGACCTGTTTCTTAACTCAAGGAGACCACGATCGAAATCCTCACAGTCGATGTTTCCTGTGGGGGCTGTTTTGAGGATCAAGTGCTTGACAGCCTTGACGGTGGCCTCAGCGTGTCCATTAGACTGTGGGTAATGTGGCGACGAGGTGATGTGGTGTACACCCTAATGTTCTGTGAAGTCGGCGAATTCTTTGCTGGTAAACTGAGGTCCTCCATCGGTGCGCAGGCGTAAGGGAACACCCACCTCTCTGAAGTACCGGCAGAAGTGCCGTATGGTCGAGGAGGCAGTAGTATCACCCTTGCAAGGGACAACCACAGGCCAGCCAGAGAGGCGGTCGGCGACTACAAGAAAGGACTTCCCAGCTACCTGGAAGAAGTCCGCCGATACCGACTCAAAGGGCCTGGATGGATGGTTGTCGTTGTGGAGAGGCTCCCGTTGTTGGCTGGGACGCAGGACTTGGCATGGCTCGCAGGCAGCGACGGTGTTGGCGATGTCCGAGTCTATCCCAGGCCAGAAGACGGTTTGTCGAGCCCGACGTTTGGTAGCCTCGACACCACGGTGACTATCATGGAGTCTGGCGAGTGTGTGGCGACGTAGAGCTGCAGGAACTAGTATTCTTGCCCCGTAGAGCACGAGGTTGCCATCAGTAGAGAGGGCTTCTCGCAGCTTTATCCAGTTAGCGGTGATAAAGGATGCATTGTAGGTACGCCCATTAAGCTGGGTTCGTGGGAAACCCAGAACTGATGCAGTCACGAAGGCAAACGTAGGTGGGATCGGCCTGTGCTGCTATCGACATGTCCTGTAGGGTCTGGTCGGCGTCAATGGTTGGGGCATCCTCGTCCTGGGAAGCTGTTGTAGCATTGATGACAGATCTGACATGTGCCGTTACCTCAGCGCAGCCAGTCATATCCTCAGAGGTGGGGTAGCTGACTGGTGCACGAGAAAGTGCATCTGGGATGCATAGAGACTTGCCAGCACGCCACACTGTAGTAAATTGATATTGCGACATGCGGTCCTTCATTCGCTGGAGCCGTGGGTTTTCAACCATGTCCAGCGTGTAGCTGTGATCGATAGCACCAATTGGGTGATGGTTGGTTTGCAGGGTGAAGGTTGGCAGTCCTTTGAGGTATAGGCAGCACTTTGTGAGGGCCCAAGATACTGCAAGCATCTCCAGTTCAATCGTTTCTGCGAGAAAGCGGGATCCACACTGGACTACTCGGAGATGTCCAGATCCATGGTCCTGAAGGAGAAGGTAGCCTATCCCGTAGAGGCGAGATGCATCGGTCTGGAGAATGGTTGGCAGGGTTGGGTCAAAAGACGCAAGAACAGGTGGGCTTGAAAGTGCGTGTTTCACACGTTTGAAGGCCTGGTCATTGTCAGGTGTCCAAAGAAAAGAGCGCTTGGGGCTCATGAGTGGTCGAAGGGGCTGTGCAGTCAGGGCAATATCTGGGGTAAACTCTGCCAACTGGTTTACTAATCCCATGAAGGAACGTAAGTCCGTCAGGTTGGATGGTGTAGGGAAGTCTTGCAGAGCAGCAACTCGTCCTGGGTCAGCAGCAATTCCTTCTTCGGAGAGGGTGAAGCCACAGAAATTCACTCTGGTCTCTGCCACTGTGAACTTTTCTTTGTTGAGAGTGATGCCATTTTTGCGGCAGCGGGTGAGCAGTTCGTGGATCCTGTGGTAGTGTGTCAGTAGGTCTTCGTCGAAGATGAGAATGTCATCAACAACCTTGACACACTTCTTCATGCCTTGGAGAGCTAGGTCGCAGCGGTAACAATAGGCATCACCAGTGGCGCGAAGCCCATAGGTCCCCGGCAATGCTGGAAACGTCCATAAGGCGTAATGAAAGTGGTGAGGTGGCGGTCCTCTTCTGCTAGCTCCATCTGCCAGTAGCCATGTAGAGCGTCCGCGGTGGTGAAGAACTTGGCGGTGGAGTCGACAGCACAGACAGCAGCTAAGGGTGTGGGCGAAGGGTGGGCTGGACGGGAGACTTGTGCATTCAGCTTCGTGAGATCCACTGTGATTCGAACTCCCTTGGCCTTAGGAACGACGACTAGAGGGTGGCACCATTCCGATGGCTCATCTCCACAAGGCTTAATGATTCCCTGTTGTACCATGGAGTCTAATTCATTCTTGACAGGTTCGCGGAAAGCGTAGGGTATCTGCCTTGGGGTGTGGATGGCGAAAGGGACAGCGTCTTCCTTAAGGTGGATTTTCATGGGAGGGCCGGCCATCAGCCTCAGTGGGGCTGCTTTAAGGTCTTCCTTTGACACGAGTACGTCCTGAAAGGTTTGTAAAAAATACTCTCGGGCCTCAGCAGGGGTCGTGTCAGCATGCAGGGGTAGCTCCTTGCATCGATTAACGTGGGTGACCTGTAGGATGGGCCGCGGAAAGCCTGGCGGGATGATGGCCAACTCCTTGCAAAGTGCATAGGACAGGAGTGGCATCTGAACGCATTCGTGGACTTGAATCGTGGCGAGGCAGGACCGTTTTGCCAAGGACAAGGTGGCCTTAAGGGTTCCTAAAGCAGGTGTCATCTTTGACCCATCTGCCGCGAGTGTCACTGATGTTGCAGGAGGCTGTAGCTCAGTCCTGGGAATGCGAAGGAGTTCCAAGTGCTGGGGGCCCATCACCGATACATCAGCTCCTGTGTCAGGCAGCATCATTATCTTCGATGTCTCACCCCTGTAGGTGAGGGCGATGGATATAGGTGATGGTGAGGAGTCAGTTGATGAAGGGGTCTCGACCTTTGTGACAGTTAGAGGGCTTGCTAGAAGGGGGCGTGGCATTGGGCGGGCCGCCCTGCTTGGCGTTCATTCTGCTGACGGCAGTACTTGTCATAGTGGCCCACTCGGCCGCAGTGTCTGCATGTGGCCTTGTTGGCGGGGCACTTTGGGGTCCTGCGCCAGTGTCCTTTGCAGCCACAGTTTACACATCACTGTTGCTGGCTGGGCACTTTCCTGTTGAGCTGTGCTTCCTTGTGCAGGAAGGGCATAAAAAAATGTCCTTGTTAGGGGTTGGTAGCGAGGTAGAAACCCCTGTTGCCATGTCCTTGTGATTTTTTTTATACGTGGAGACGGCACACAATTTAGAAGGAGGGCACGTATGGCGGTAGTGGCTGTCCGTGTGGCCTCATAGGAGCGACATTCGTTAACCATGGTGGCCAATGAAGCTGCAGCGTCCCAGGGCAATGAGTTTCCTGAGTGAGCTCCTCGTCTCTGACTCCCATAGATAATGATCATCTTCAGCCTGAGTCTCCTCACACACAGCAGAATGGCCAGGACAGACGATTTCCTCTGCTACATGCTTCAGTCGAACGTAGAAGTTGCTGAAGCTTTCCCCTTCCCTCTGCTTGCAGGAGAGCAGGTCCCTGCGTCATAGAGCTTCATTCCGCAGGTTCTTGATGTGTTCCTGGAGAATATTCAAGACCTCGTCAACACTCCGATCCGTGTCTGGTGGTACGTTGAGCGTGTGCTCGAGTATTCTTTGGGTCTCCAGGCTGAGGCACATACGAAGCTGTATCATCTGTTTCCTGGTAGGTAATGTCCCTAAGTCCACCATCACACTGTAGTCATCCCAGCGTCTACGCCATTCCCTGAACACTTGGTATGTGGCATCAAGACGTAAGGGAGGCGGGGTCTGGGCGATGGCTTTCTGTGGGGGTGGTGGCTGGGTGGACGATGGCACTGAGGATTGTGTGGGAAGTTGTGAGTCTGCTGGTGTTGCTTGCTGCTGGGTCGAATTGACACTAAGTAGCTGCAACAGTACGGTGAAAAGTTGAGCTTCCTCCTCTCTTCTTAACTTGTCCTCTTGGCGGCGTAGATCCTCTTCGTGACGACGTTGTTCATCTTCATAACGACATTGCTCTTCCTCTCTCCGACGTGCAGCCAACTCGGCCTGTCGAGATTCCTCCAGGTACTTGATGAGGAGCCTTAACTCCGAATTTGGAGCTGAGGGAGGCGGTATACTCAGGTGCGGTGAGAGCAAAGGTGGGGTCTCCAGCGATGCAAAACCTGGAAGGGTTCGACGGTCTAATGGTGAGACTGGGTGTGAAGGCAACTGGCGGTCCTCAGGGTCCTGGTCGTGTTGCATATCCCCAGGCTTGTCTTGATGTGAAGCATAAGCCATTATGAACAGTTTTCTGCAATGGTCAACTGGCAGTTTAAAGGAAGAGAAGAACGATGAGGAAGACTTTCTAACAGTTTTTATTAAAAAGTTACTGTAAAAAATAATTCTTCAACTGTGCGGCGAATACTGGCAGACGGTGGAGAGTGGGCTGGGTGGGCTCCTGGGGGGTGGGTGGGCGGTCGGGTGGGGAGTGGGGAGCGACCACTCGACCGTTGAAAAAATGAGTCGGCAGTGTATGGCAAATGAATGAGCGTGGGTGGATGTGCTTCGGGCTCTGTAGCTGGGTAATGGAAATAAGGGTAACCGTAAGAGCTGGGGCAAGGCACAAGAAAAATACAACCCACTAAAATCAAAGCACTGACATTACACTGCACTGGCACTACACAAACACTGCATGAACGTATCATAAGCACCGCACTAGCACTGTAAAATTCAAAGGCGACAGAGGGGTAATGGCGGCTGGGTTTGAATGCTGATTCCGGTGTTCCTTGAAAATGCTGAATGGTTTCGTCACTGCGCCATGGTGATAGGTGGTGATGTCTTGCATTAGAAGACGAAAGATTGCAGGATGGGAGAAAATGATATCCCGAGTCGTAGATTTCTTTATCCACCAAGCAGCAAAAGGTAAAATATGTACAGAGGCTCTGCAGGGGGCGGCGTGCAGCTCGCGCCAAAGAGAAGCAAGAAGAATAGCCATGCGCATGTGCGGGGTTCATGATACAGGGCGACATATGCGGATGCGTTCACAATAAGTGATTTTATTAAATACATGGAAATGAATCGTACAGCAATTGCATAGTAAAATATACATTATTCCACAGTTAATATAATCTCAAGGATGTCGAGGGAGAGAGAGAGAGAGAGAGAGAAAGAGAGAGAGAGAGAGAGAGAGAGAGAGAGAGATGTTAACGCCTCGAGAATCTAAGATCTAATGAAATTCTCTTCCCTTGCGGAAACTGGACAGAAGAGATGACACAAAACGTTTTTGGCACAAATGCTTCCAGAAGCTTAGAAATCTTACGCAACTTTATATACAAAATGTGTAATCTGCACGTGGCACTCGGCAAAGACTTACACGTATGAGTCCAGTCTGTTAAATAAAAGACATGTACTCTACTCGATCGATCGAAGCAGAAGCCCTTATCTCACTTGATGACAGATTCTCAAAACACAAATGAAGTCTTGAGCTCACTTATCAAACGTGTTGACAGATTAGGAAAGCAAACGGAAAACTTGGAGATCCTTTAATCTCACAGTGCTGACATAATAGGGAAACAATTGTAGTTTCGAATGGACAAAGAAAATCTCTCTTTTTCACATTCTACGTTATATATATATTCTTTTACAATATGTTATGCGAAATCTGAACACACACATTTAAAACATCCTATCTCTAAGCTATCTAGGAATTTGAAAAAATGTTGCACAATTCTACATAACATTTTATACAGTCACAGAGATATATACATTTTGAAAGTATCAATATATATATATATATATATATATATATATATATATATATATAACACATTTTACAGCAGTTTTCATCTTCAAGCTGCTGAATCCAGTATGAAATCCAGACTCTACACCTCTTGGACACCATCACCTGTTATGCCTTAATCTACACAGCTCTTTTTTCATCTCTTTCTCCTCTTCCCCAAAAATTTGGTTATACATTTTTAACCAAACCATCCTTCTTAAATTTTTATCCAAAACAACTCTGTATATCCTACCAACTCTATACCTTTTTACCTAAATTAACTTTTTTGCAACTTATATTACAACTGTCGAATTCTCTTTACTCTCGATTCGTCAAAACAACTGCCACTTTTTTCTTCCATAATCTTACGCATTTTCATAAACATGAAAAATTTGCAGAGACCCTGTTATTTTTTCGACTGCAAACACTCATACGAATCAACCACTTCCGTTCTTCTACCATCAACGCTAAGATTCATTGTCAATGTCTATTTTCTCTTTTCTTACACCAACAAAAACTGTATTACCAGCAAACGTGAAAAGTACACACTAAGCTAAAAACAGCCATGAAAAAACACACGCTTGTCTCGAAACTATTTTCTCGTTATATATCGAACCAGCTATTCTAGCACATTTTGCTTTCATCGTAAATTTGTTCTAACTGATGTCAACATGCTACTTTCTACGCCATACATCCTTAACACCCTCCACCTCCATTCCTATAAATT
>NC_087216.1:4279125-4304706 GCF_015104395.2 Macrobrachium nipponense
TATCACAAACAGGTTGAATACAAGTCAAGAGCCGTGAGCGGACAACAAATTCTTTGACCAATGTTGAATAATCGTATGAAAGAAACACTGTCTACGACACCAACTAGTTGTTAACTTGATTCAACGTGTTTTTAGTTACGGACTGCGCAAGGAGGACGCGCACTGACATATGTATACTGCTTGCTTAATCTTAAACATGTTGGTAATGTGTGCGCGGTATAACGAAGTCGAACATTTGAGATAACTTCGTTAATTGACAACCTGAAATAAACCTGTACCCTTAAATGTTAGTTTAGATGTTCCCATCACTTAAACAGCAGAATATGATGCGTTCATAAATAACTTTATAAGATTGTGCTGTTTACTTTAGCATGGCTTTGCTTAGATATAGGCCTATATTACTAAGGTGCTCAGTCTTTCTCTGAAGCCTTCTCCACGACATCAAATTTAATATGGGTTAAAGAGATGCAACTCGTGGGTATATATCCTTAAGAATATCAGACACATCCAAACCAAGCGATCCACGAACGTTGTGACCCCTAGTCCCTTGGCCTACTGTAATCTTGACATGAATCAAGTCCAGGTTTCTATGTCTTTAGATGGATATTGTTTGTGCTGTATATTATGTTTGCGGACAATAAACATCTATTCCCTTCCCAACATTTTTAATTAGTGGTTAAGTATATCTTAGTTTTACCAGACCACTGAGCTGATTAACAGCTCTCCTGGGGCTGGCCCCAAGGATTAGATATGTTTACGTGGCTAGGAACCAATCGGTTATCTAGCAACGGGACTTACAGGTTATTGTGGGATCCGAACCACATTATATCGAGAAATGAATTTCTATCACCAGAAATAAATTCCTCTTGTGCATCGTTTTAATTAGTGGTAACCACATCACCTTTTTCCAAACATGATCGCTACTTTCTTTTCTAACACATATGGTCTGCATACGTATTTATATTATATTGACGGGATACTTACGTATACACAATGTGGCTCTTATAATTTCATCTATGGTTGGCGAACACTCATTACGTTATTATCATAATTAGTTATGATCAGAGCTCGAACTATCACGATTGGTTACGTCCCTGAACACATACGCTTGCACATGTCTACTACTGGTGTCAAACAGAGAGAGAGAGAGAGAGAGAGAGAGAGAGAGAGAGAGAGAGAGAGAGAGAGAGAGTGTTTGTTGCTGGGCGGGATCGGAACGATTCAGGCTCTCATACTGTAAAACCTGTATAAGCATCCACGAATACAAAGAAGTACGTAACAGTGATAGACGGACTTAAATACAAGTTGAATTCATGATCCGGATAGATAGATAAGACCTACATGAGAGAGAGAGAGAGAGAACTTACAAATTAGCTTGAATGAAATATACCATAAAATGTGTTTTTTCAACAGGGATTACGAAACTCACTTGTAATATTTTCTTGAATCTAATATAAGGCGGAACATAACTTGGTATGAGTCACGCACCCTTAATCCCTTTCAGGGTATTAAGAAATACTATATCATGGACCTACCGTCCGGACAGGTCACAGCGAGTTTACTACACGACGCACGTCTGCAAGCGCTATATAGTGCCAGTGTCAAAATAAGACAGAATTCTACTCCAAGTTGGTAGTATCATCATTCTTGGATATTCACTCTCGATTTTAATCAGTATTCCATTAACGTATGTTTAGACATCAATAACACCGATCTATTCATACTCTCTTATGTGTGGAAAAAGAATAAAACTATGGCACTACTTCCTGCGCGGCAGAGACTTACATTCACATGTCAGGTCGTGTATGCTTACGTCTGTCGGCTTCGCTGTTTACAGAAGCAAGCACAGTTTGTGTACTTATATGAGTGTTGTGTTATTTTCATACCAACTAACGTACTTTACTCTGAGTTACCTTAAAAATCGGAAGAGATATAACCTAGTCTAAATAGCAATGATAACAGTAATTGGAATGGTTGCAGCTATTAGTTTTCCCGATCGCATATTTTCACGCGAGGGGGGGAAGGGGAGTTTTCAGCGATATTCGTCGTTTACCATTTTTAACGAAAAACTAACTTGAAACAGTTCGTCATACGTATTGTGAAGAAATGTAAAAAAACACTTTAGTACATTAGTGTGAAAAGGACAAAGAACAATGGCTGAACACTTTTTGTAGACACCCACAGAGAACTAATTTCCATGGGTGTGCAATATTCATCAAACCCATCAAAATACCAGCCTACAAACAATACCTGGAAATCTTACCCTTTTCTCGTAATGTTTTATAAGATGCTCTTCAGAAGTGTCTAATATCACTCGTTGCCAATTCAGTAGTATTCTTTGCTAGTGAACACCATATTCTTTGGAAGCTTGAACTTCAAGTCATTGGCCCCTGTTGGCTTGTTCCATTTGAAGGGTAGGGTTCATCTTCTGAATAATAATAATAATAATAATAATAATAATAATAATAATAATAATCAATAATAATAATAATTATTATTATTATTATTATTATTATTAGTCTGTCAGGCTATTTAATCCACAGCCAGGGCCGAGGAAGTGAGGCCAAAAACATAAATGATTTTTAAAATCGAAACTATAATAATATAATAATCAATGAATAATAATAATAATAATAATAATAAAATAATAATAATAATAACTAATAAGTTTAATTATTATTATTATTATTATTATTAGTTTCGATTTTAAAAATAATTTTATGTTTTGCCTCACTTCCTCGGCGCCTGGTGGATTAAATAGCCTGACAGACTTGCTGCCTTAGTAACGGCATTGCCTCCACATTGATTCGCTTTGCGTGAGCTCTACGAAATTTTTTGACATTTAGCTTAATTTTGATTCCGCAAAATAAAAATACTACAAGGCTTTCTTATACTTAACCGACCACTTGTGAATTTCAACTCTCCACTTTCCACGCAACCTAAGTTAATTTTGTATTCCTAACACATCAAGATCGAGGTCAAATGACCCTAACTGGCCAGAAAGAGCGTAAAAAGCTGAAGATTAAAGGTCAGGAAAGACCAATGGTTTTACATGACAATTTTATGACAGTTTTACAAGGTGATAATTATGTTACAACACAGTTTTATATTAGTCGCTTTGGACAGGAATCGCGCTAAAAGTGTGTCCTATTCACGACAATCTTTAATCTCTGTACTTTATGACGTTTGTGCACACACTTCCGGGTAAGAATGAAACAATCAGGAAATTAGACGTAACAAAAACATTGAAATATAACACGAATGAGAGTAAAATGAAACATAAGCATTAAAGAGCTTGAGAATTATTTTCAAGATGGATTACCATTGATACGAAAGTTTTATTATTAATTTTTATAGTGGCATTTTATAAAATTTTAGTTATTTGCGTTTATTGAGATCAGCCCAGTGCGAAATAACAGAATAATTCACAGGATACCAGGCAGCTACTAGTCTATTGAAAGATCATATCTATTCACCTATACACAATATATATATATATATATATATATATATATATATATATATATATATTAATATCATATATATATAGCTATATAGGTATGGAAGATTGTTGTAGGAGGAAGTACATCTCAGGTGGTCCTTAAAATACATTATATATATATATATATATATATATATATATACATATATATATATTATATATATATAATATATATAATATATATATATATATTATACACACACAGGTTTCATTTTCAAGCTATAAAGAGAAAAAAAATAAAAATTAAAACATTAAAGAGCGCTAAAAATACAAATACAAAGACATGAGACATTATAAACTAACAAATTAAAAACTAGTTGTAGCAAAATCCAACCATCAAGAGAGAAAGGAAGGACGAAGGCAGAAGGAACAACCAGGAATGACCAGCAAGGCAACAGCTCACGTAATAAGGTAGAGGTTGTCGAGGAAGACTGCTCAATGTTCAACTGAGGAACAAGCTGTTTAATAAACAAGGACTCTAGTATTGTCAGTAGTTTACCACTCGGTACCCGTCCCAATATTTCAAAATCTTTGTGTTGCATATTACGTTTGCATTCGTACTGTCTGATGTTAGAAAATTCAGGATTAGCAAGTTTGTTACCAGTTTGGTAGTTAATGACGCTTCAAGACACTAGTCTCATTTTCAAGGCTGTAATAAAGCAAAAATAAAAAAAATATACAAATAGCTTGATACAAAAAAAAATCTCTCGAAAAAATTCTTCTTCCTACAACAGTTGTTCGAGTTACTAGTACCCACCATACCTTAGAACGTTTTAAATTATATATATATATATATATATATATATATATATATATATATATATATATATATATATATAAGTATAAAAGGCCCATTAGGTGATGCCTGGGGTCACCTCTAAGCCGACGTTGGTTCTGTTAATTGTTTTAATTGTTAACAGAGGGCGGATGAAAAGATCCAAGAAAGATATGGAGGTCCATTTACAAGGAATGACTTTAATGTAGTGGTTACCTGGACGTTAAACTCTCCTCGCATGTTTAATGAGATGAAAATATTCGGCACAAGGTTTTTGTTCATCATAATTATTAACACAATAATATCGAAACTGCAAGTTTTCTTCGTCAACAATTCATTGGATTGTTCAACGTTAATTTTCAATAAAGAAAACGTCGAGTATATGGAGTAACTGTTTTATACTATTAATATCATCGGCAATTTTTAGGTTTTCTGACTCGTCATTCACCCATTTCTTTTGACAGTAATAATTATCAATAGCATCCAAGATGTCCAAGCATGTTAATTCACGTTCCTTGTTTTACGTTTTGTGCAAGGATTGTGGGCCGCCGCATACCTAGAAGGTGAGTAAGCTTGTTGCTATGAAAATATCACATCACTCTAAAGATATGCTAAACTAACCAAATGATGTAAACAATTTCATGCCCTGGTCTTATGCGAACGGACGGACATGTTTGCACAAGTATAGCGCCGACGCCACTCTCGTATTGCAAGAGGTTAAGTAGTTATTATTTTGTTTCAAGGGTATGAATGAATAGATATAATGACAAAGTATATGTAGTTATAAAATACAATAATGAAAGGTCTCTTACAAAGGAGAATCAAAAGCAAGTATGTGTCAATGCACGTCAATACATGTAAACTTGGGGGAAGAGACGATTCATTTTCTATGTCGCTGGCACCTCCCTAGCGTCTCGACACGCTGAGACTAGGCCAGATATGGACTTAAGAACCTTATTCTATTGAATTAATGATAACTGCTATGTATAAGCACTATGATACAAAATAACCGACGTGGATGTAAGTACGAATATACACGTATACAGTCTGTATATACATGCACACATCTTGCTAAACACGCCATAACGAAACAAAACATGTCACTTTCTCTTTCCCTCGTTCGCCTACATGCAGGCATGTCCGAACTTTTAGTTACAAAGATATTATGCTTTCGGTACTAAGAGCTCCAGCTCTGCTGCAGTGGTAATAATAATATTATTATTATATATTTATGATGAGAGTTTCGATCGTCAATAATTACAGTACAATAATTAATTATAATAGTTGTACAAGATGACATTTTCCACAAATGCACGTGCGTACCATACTACATATGCATATACACCTGACACTCTACATGTCATAAAATACATTAAATAAAATGAAGCAGATATATTAATGAAAATAAAAATATTCAGTGATTTTTTCCTCAAGATTTTATTATCATAATAGCCGGCCGCCCGCCTCACCCTTCTGTCTCTCTCAGGTTATGTCGACTCGAAGGTGAGTTAGGTTAACAGAAAACATTACGAGGTTGGTGAGGTATAAATGAACATAAAAACAATAAAAATTACAGTACATACTTATATTCACTTATGTAATCTCTCTCTCATACTGTCAAGTTGTTGCCGTTACGGTGTCATTAATCAAGCTATACAAATAAATTATACATATATTTATAAAGAGAAATTAATCACGTTAATAATTCATGTTAATAAAAAGCATGCAGCATTTGCTTGTGGCCTAACTTAATGACACTCATGACGCCAGGTGCTAGGTTAGCTGCAGGCAACTGAATGCAAATTCTTGATAGCTTTGCTTTTTGTTATTAACAATAACACAATAACAACTTTGACTAACTAATGTGGAAAAGGAAACCAAACATGGCCCTACCTAAGTTCTTCCCAAACCTAGCTCAACCTACCCTACAGAAACATAAATCATTGTGGAACACACGGATGCACCCTAACCTAACTTAACGATTCTGAAGTGGAATAAAGTCATTATTGTCGTACAGGAATCATGGGGGCCATTCTTCTTTGCCTAGCTATCTTATTAGCCTACATGTTGAAAGGGTGTCAACTTATCTGCCATAAAACTCTAAACATTTATTGCAGTATAATGAAAACTACCACCAGATTTTATTCGATTACTAAATCAGTTGTAGGTTTTTTCCTTTATTAAACATAGCTGACTAGGTTGACGGATAATTTCTACGTTTCTATGTCATGATTTTTTTTTTTTATAATTTATCTTTCAACAATTTCAATTAATTTCTTCTTTAAACTAGTAGCCTAACCTATGAATCACAAGTCCATTTCTCCATCTACTGACATAAAATTTCAACAGAATATTTTGCACAGTTTGAATAAAATAAATTTATAAATCTTTGTACATGCGCTTGTGTAGACACTTACCTTGAACGAAATACTTTTATTAGGCTTTTCACCAGGCGAAATAAAGATTTTGACAAAGCCTAGTAAAGAATATTTTATTTTATTTACAAATCTATTAATGTCATTCTAGCCCATATATTACCTTGAAATAAACTATACAAATGAAATTTTTACTTTATTCAAGTGAAATTATGCTTGGACCTTTCTTGCAGATTATGCCTACAACTTGGTAACGTGCAATAGTGTTGTGAATCTTTTACAGAAATGTTTATTGCTACGATAATTTCTGCTAAATATTGCTTAAAAAGTGGACTCAATACATATGGCACATACATTAGTTAAGAGCACACCCATGCACAACTGCGTGCACAAACACACAACAGCCCCCCCCCCCCCCCCCCAACACACACGCGCAAGGAAAACTGAGTCATTTGTACACTATGAACTTAAGAACTGACAAACATCAATCTTGAACGTTCACTAATCGGTAGATTTGATGCTATCAGGCTATATCATTAGATACATAGTAGCTCTAGGTGTTGTTACGCTCCTAATTCTAAGCAACTTTAATTACAAAATAAAATACTAGTTACTGCTTATTCATCTACATACATTCATAGGCTACACAAAGCAAGGAAACAAACTTAAATGCTGGCATGGCTTTCATCAAAATCTTGAACCTAAAATTGGTATTATATATGAATGCTTAACTTTCAGGCTCAGTCATGAAGTCTCAAATCCATTAATTCAAGCATTTTTACCTCAACGCCCAGAGAGGTGTTAAGAAATTTTACGTATTTTAAACAATACTGAGTCAGAGTGTAGGTTCTGTGCTAAGTAAACCTGATAAATCTTCAAAGCATATTATGCTATGGGACGTCAACAGAATGATCTATACTCTGTTTTTTTTCATCTGTCCATCCGCCTATGGTGTTTGTGTATGGTAACACTGAGTCCCGGTAAATAATTACGATATGTGTAAGTGTTAGGTTAAATAAAAGGATATCTGGGTGTACATATGCAACTGAAAAGTGTTTTAATAATTTACTGTATGCGAATTAAACCGTTAATATTCGAAATAGGATATTATTATAATTGTTGAATGTGAGCTGAATGTAACTATCTAAAGCCCGGGACGCAGTGTTACCATACAAAAACACCACAGGCGGATGGACAGATGAAAAAAAACAGAGTATAGTTACTGCAGCTAACGCCCAACCATTTTTATTCACCGTGAACAAGCCAGCACGACACATGTATATGAATACTAAACACACACACACACACAACAATTATTGAAACTTGACTGTTTTTAAGGAAAAGCTTGGGCTGCACACTGAGTAAGAAGAATGTCTTATTTTTCAGTTAACTAACCAACAGCATCTCTAAATAACAGCATACAACTGGTAGCCATCACGACTGTACATGTTACACGGCTACGGAGGGAATGCATTCTCAGGATTCATCCAGAGAGAGAGAGAGAGAGAGAGAGAGAGAGAGAAGAGTAAAAATACATTAAGGATATCAAATTTCAGACAATATATTCAACACGAAACTGATCACCCAAAAAGCAAAAAAAACACCGGTAACCTCCTGACTCTAGATAGCGAATGCGCCTCAAAATACAAACCAAATTCCTTTCAGATTTCAATCATTTCTCTCGAACGCCGTTAATGTTTGCGAAGGAACCTGTTCCAGGCCTCCTAGTAGCAGTTTACGCCCTTTTATAGCCTTTTTAGGACAAGGGATAAATAGTTTATGTAAATAGGCTGACGCTTCGATCATGCCCTTGAGCGGGGAAAAAGCGTTCTGGCTACACCACTTTAATCTTTAGAGGACGTACTCTCTCTCTCTCTCTCTTATGGGTGTTTGCAAGAATATAACACGCAGTACAACAAATGACTAGAAAGTTTAAAACTTTTTAAATATTCATTATATAGTAAAAAATGCACACTGGTTCTGGGGGATGCAGGTACCCAAAGCAAGCACGTCTTTTAAGAATTTGGTGGTACCTGGCAATAATCTGAGCAAATCCGCGCACTTTCTCAAATGACTTAAATAAAAGAAGAATAATTTAGAAATTGATCCACAAACCTACGAAGGAAGATCATCGTATTTTGTAGCATTTTGTCGTTGGCATCAAAAGCTATGCCACGCGAGCTAAAAGGTAATTAATAATTTTCTAGAGGGTAGCGGCGATCTTTTAAAATGAGTACAGAAACTTCATTACAAGCAATCACTATTGGTTTTTATGCCTTGAAAAACAATATACACTCATACCTCAAAATGTAAATATAATTAAAACTAAAGAGGTAAGTTACATACTGAGAATTAGATTACCATCAAAGATTATGGAAAATGTAACAAATTTAAAATGGTCGATGCCTCTTACTTATCTTCTGTGAATACAATATTCTTCAGTTATTAACGGAAGCAGTTCGTCCATGAAACGATGTATTTTTAGCTTAAAACTAGATAAAGGCTGAACGTCAAAGTATTGGCCCTTTCTCGTACTATTATAGTATTAAGCCATATTCAGCGTTATGCTACTGCATCAAGTCTCGCGACTGAAGTTTGTATAACGCTCGAGTTAAGGTTGACGATGGAAAGAAACGCGAAGAATTTAATGAATTATTAAGCTATCAGCGAATCCATTAATGGCTAGAATGACCTAAGAATTATGGGTAGAGAAGCTTATGAAATGGAGGAATTGCATAAGTGTGGGACTGACCGATGTCTGAAGTAATTCAAACAATTAAGAAACTAGAAATGGCATATTCGTATAGTTATGAATCTCTTCAAAGCTCTGGCCGAAAATAGCACCTTTGGAAAGCAAAGAGAAGACACTCATTTTTATGTTTTTTTCTTTTTATCAACATGATCAGTCAAATGAACGCCTTCCTTAAAATGGAAAAAAGTATAATGAACACCATTCAAACCACAAGTATTACCTGCTATGGCAAGTGCTTAAAAGGATGACACCCAGCCTCGGAGAGTCATTTCTATATATGTCTCACCTGGGCTTCAAAAATTCCCACATTATTGACGTGATATACTGCCTTAAATCTCCAGAGATCTTCCAACCATTGCTTGGGAAGAATAATTACCATCAAGTTTTCCATCAGGGTCCAAATCAGCTAATTTTACTAACCAAAACCACCATTGATTGATTGATGATCTGGGTCATACACCACTCGCATGAGGAATAACAGCACATGTTGAATTTTTGTCGACATACTGCACCGCTTCAGTTTTTCTTTCAGACTGCGGAAATGAAAATATTTAAAAGAAAAAAAGATAATAGCTTAGCCTACAGTCTAAATTTCATGAACAGAACTAATTCATACAACTACGAAATATTTTCATTATCACTGTAATTTTTCCATCACTGGAGAATAGGATTCTCAAGTATTTTGAGTTATTTCAGTCAAGATATTTGTAGTCCAACAAAGGTCTTTTTTGGGTTGTGGTGTTAGATGAGAGGCCCTATATTTACCATTCGTTTTCACTTGAAAGAAATTGAATGACATATTTCATTCTTATAAATCTGACATGTTTGCTGGTAAACAGGAAAATAGGAGATATTAGCCGTGAAAGACCGAGTTGCTGATTGGTAAATAAAATCAAGTCGCTGTAACACGCGACAAAATTGTTGGCCAGTTGGTCTAACAAGATCTATATTTAAGATAAGAAAATTATGACATAAAAGTTTCGTTAGTCTCATAGTAACTTAATATAACAAAACAGTTTCATATGTGCAGGTTACAGACGAGGAAGACTATTTGTGAATGCTAAAAATCATCTATTTATGAGTGGTTAGGAAAAGTGGATATAAAGGAGATTTTTTTTTTATGCAAGAACGAGAGAACAAATCCTTGCTGATCAACGTTGGAAAGATACAGAATCAGACTTTTGGTCAACTGCAGATGATAGCGGCCGGACGGACCTATAACCAAGATTCGGAGAAGGCTAGAGTCAAAGTATGCAGATAGCCTATCATGGATTACACCAGACTTGTTCAAATTTTGGGAACGATAGAGCAAAGCTTTATCTAAATAAAAATTAGAAATAGTTTTCTCATGAAAGCACACAACTTTGACAAGTAACTAAATTCCACAAAGATAAAGAGGGATACTGTACACATATTTACATAATCTCAGAAACAAATGAATACAGTACGTATTCATTTGCATGAAGTTCCGCGTCGCCTTGCTATCGCAAAACACTAAGCTTAAATGCAAAATGGATTGCAACTGTTAAAAAGTATTTCTATCAGTAAATGAGAAAAATCAGATTCAAGAAAGAGTAAAACAACGAAAGGAAGTATACCGAACGCCCCAAAAATATTCAAATACCATAAAATAAGACGTAAGGTTTCGGGTCGAGCTAGCTGCCTTCACAGCTGCTAAAACGCGCCTACTGCATAACAATGACATCCCTCTCAGTTATGCTTCTCGGCATTCTGGAATCCTTCTCTTATTGGTGCAACTCACATTTTATCTCAGGACAGTTGAGATGGAATGCGGCCTTGGGAATGACAAAGCTAAGTGGGTTGGTAATACAAAGGGGAATGTGGGCGACGGTGATGACGGAATCAGAATGCCACAGTGCGATGTCGTTAACTGAAACGTATTAATTCAGATTAGAAATATTTCGTAGACACGTGAAAGCTTTTCAAAGGACGGTAAATTTTCATCCCATTGGAAAATGTTTACGTAAATGAATTAAATGGCAACACACTTGCTTTCTCAATCATTTTCCTCCGGGAAAAATTAAAGGCCCCTTGTGTAGCAGTATTTTATCGGAAACATTTAAATATGATTATTATTCCGTGCATAGAAGACAGCAATACCTTTGGTGACCACTCGCTTGTCAACAGCAATGGCCATCATATAAAAAGATTGCATGGACATAAAAATCCCATTTAAACGACTTTTCGTTTTCCGAACACATTCATGCTCTCCCCTTCAAAAGAGTTCTTTTAGGAATACTACAAAGCTTTCTTCCACGACTTCTTTCTTTGTAATACAGCTCTCGAGAAATAATGGCCGTGGCACTTTACACCTTGCCTTTAATTAAGTTCTCTTCTAACTCCCATTCAAAGGAAATAGGTTAGAGCAACCTGATTAAGACTAGTGATGTTTGATTTTTATAAAACTAATAATGGTCCTCGATATTTTATAGCATATTAGCTCACAAAAATTTCCTTCCCACCCCAACTTTTTCTTTTTCCTCACACTACTAGTGATAATCTCTAATAAGATTCGAAACTGACTGTCGTAAAAATTGTTATATCTATAAGATTTTAATGATAAAAAAACTACGAATTCTTGGGTGAAAAAGATCCTATGACCACAGTAGTTACTGCAGCGAGAACAACTGGAAATACCGCATCCTAAAATCCTTAGGATGCGGTACAATACTTAGTTCAATGTTAAATGGAAGGAAATAGGGAATTTTATATATATACTCTATATATATATATATATATATATATATATATATATATATATATATATATATATATATATATACTAGAAACATGAATACAAAGAGAGAGAGAGAGAGAGAGAGAGAGAGAGAGAGAGAGAGAGAGAGAGAGAGAGAGAGAGAGAGAGAGAGAGAGTCGAGGTGAAAACGCTCAAGAACTTTTCTCAATTGAAGATTTAAGAAGGTTTTTTGCCAAAAGACCAGAAAGAAATATCAGGCACAGATAGAGTATTTTTTAAAGACAAAACCTAATGAAAACATTACCACTGTGCAGAAATCATTGTATAGGCGAACAAATAAATTTGTGGATGAGAAAAAAAAAAAAAAACTGAAAAACCACCTATAAAAACATAATTTACAGTCAAGGCAAATAACATACAACTTGAGGAAATCAAAATGATCACAGTATAACATGAAATTAATGCGATGGAGAGAGAGAGAGAGAGAGAGAGGAGAGAGTGGGGAGAGAGAGACGAGAGAGAGAGAGAATGAGAATATTTCATTACTGAAGTCATAGAATTTAAGTGGAGCACTAGCATAATCAGTAATACCCATCAAAATGATGTGAAAATTGTGGTTAGTTAGGAGGGACGAAGACTGGACTGATAAAAAGAGGATAAGAGAAAAAGGATGAAAGAGAATGAACCCTGTCAAAGAGACAAAAAGATAGGATGCGATGGGGAAACGAAATTCGAATAAGTTAGGGAGAGGGGAAAAGGAAGGATATAACCATATATGAGAGAGAGAGAGAGAGAGAGAGAGAGAGAGAGAGAGAGAGAGAGAGAGAGAGAGATATGTAAGTTTTGCAAACGACCAAAAATCTAAAGGGGAAATATCTTGAGAGAGATATGGAAATGAACGCAAATGAAGGATTGCAAGCCTTATTCTGAAACCGAAGCGCTCAGGCGAACCTGGAAGAGGAAACATGAATGAGATTTTGAATCTAATTCTTCAGCTCAACTCGAAACAATCATTTCGAAGCTTTTCAATTTACTTCAGAGAAAACGAGGCTACACGTGCTATGCTTTGTTGTGGCTCCGGACTTATCGTCCTCCTTTCTCCTGGCGGTAATAACACGAACCCTTCCAACATTTTCCGGTCGTAGATAATGTCCACCGTATGTCTTTCTTCTTTTTTTTCTCTCTCTCTGTCGATAGGGGAACATGAGGGATTTATTCGTCCACTCACTCGTTTTTGAGCTTGAAAAGATAGCTTAACTCCTCCAGATCTATGGCCAAAGGGCACGAGAGAAAATTGGTTTTATGATTGCAGCGATGTTAATGGTGATTGCAACGCAGATTTACAGTACCCTCAGAAATTATCATACTTCATTACGTTTATATTTCCAAATGATCATACGCCAATAATGTTAGGAGTAGGTAAACAGATTGCTCACTAATGCAAGTATCTATTTAGTCCGGATAGATACTTGCGCAATATTTTTTATCAAATTACGATGAAAAAAGATCTACACGAAGAACACAAACCACCATTTTTTTTTTTCAAAGTCAACTCATTAACAAAAAAAAGAAATCCTTGATTCAAGTGCCTAAAACAGATAATCCTTTTGAGACAGTGACCATGTAAGAAAAATAACTGAACACAAAAAAAAAAAAAAAAACTGCCACCATCAACTTGGACTGATAAAGGGTTGTCCCACTGTGAAGTAAAAAAGCAGATGGTTGGTTACCAGTTACTGAGTAAAATTGTTAAAATGTGCTCTTCCACGGAAGCTTTCCAAGGCTCTGCCGCACTTATGTCAAGAAAATTTTTTCTTGGGCTCCAATGTCAACCTTAAAATCAAAATTCAAGTTTAGATAAACTGGTTGCTGTATTATACCACTACCCTTCATGCCTTGATCTGTCATTCTTATGCTTTCCACATGTTTAACCAAATGTGCTCTTGCTTTTTCCACCGATTACAGGTAGGGTCCTTAAGTGTTAGTGACTATGGTGGTGTGGTTAGCCTATCTCATTCACAGCATTAGCATCACATTCCTTGTCGAGTGTCCAATACCTTTAGCTAGGAAGTTCTATTTATTTTGTCATTTGTACATACATGCCAAGGTATTTTTGTCCTTGTGAAGGGTGGAAACATCTGGGGCTAATGGTATAATGCTGGTTTTCCAAAAGTCATTTCTTGGGGCAACTCAGGCTACATCCTCAACGTCTTGGGTTAACAAATTATAATGACAAATAGTTGCTCCCCAGGAACACTCAATAAAGTGTTGAGCACTGCTTTATTAAAGACTAAGCAGACGATGAGTGAGCGCTGCAAGGTTTGCCTTACGAATCCCTTAATAAAATAAATCACACGTGGCTGCACCTCGGAGAATTCTTGCTGATAAGTTTCAAGTTGTTTCTCCAAGTCTATGATTAACAGCAGATGAGAAAGAATATGAATATTTTCAAACTATGAAGAATATGGATCGAACTGCAATATCATAAATTTATTACTTTTGGTCCATTAACTACTGTGGGCGTCGCTTGCTGTTTAGCCAGGTCAGTTGTGAAGGAATGTGCTTTCTTGTCAAGCATTATATGTGACCATTGTCAAGGCAGGTATATTAAACATAAGTGCACTGACTTCTGAATGGGAGAAAGGTTTTCCCCTGTGGCAGGGTTAAAGGTTGGTTTTGCACTTGGAGGACACGAGTTAAAATCCTGCCTGAAAGCCGAAGTTCAATTCTCTTGTTTATTGTTAGTTACAAAACTCATATATATTTACGTATATATCTGCAGTGACCTAACAAAATTTTATATATATATATATATATATTATACCTATATAGTATATATAAATATATATGCATATATATATGTATATATGTATATATATATATATATATATATATATATATATATATATATATATATATGTAACATTTAGTATATATACTTGTGTGTTTTGAATAAGAAATATATAAAATGTCCTGTGTTACAACTCTCGTGTGTGTTTATAAAAGCAAAGGTTGTGAGGACAAACCAATCAGTTGCGTAGGATTGATGTCGGTTATCTATATACCTTACAGTCATTGCTCCCTGAAGAGGCTCTTCCATTGTTGTCTAATGGAGTAATCAAGGCCCCAAAAGATCATTTATCTCTCCTTTCGACGGCAATAGTAAGAGCCGTCAAAACTTCCCTCTACTTTCTTTGCGGAGGTAGAAATGAAAACTGCTTTGCTTAAGGAAAGACATGAATAACTTCCTTATACATAAAGGGTTTAAATGTACATTTAATGCTAACTATTTACATATATGGTCACATGATAATGATTTATTTGAATAAAAAAGAATTTGACACTTTCTGCAAATTTGTAGTATTTCCAATTACCTTCCCTACTAGTACTTCTATTAATAGTAGGACTTACTAGTACCTCTATTAATAGTAGGGCTCCCTGGATTGGAAATTTGGTTGACTAAAATGAGGAAATTGTCCTTAATACTGATAGTTAAAGTTCGGTAGTTGAGGGTACATGACTGAAGTGCTACATGATACCGAGTCCGTCTTGTTGTCACTGGCACACCTATAGTTTAACGTCCAATTTATAATCAAATAGCCTAAACATTTTACTGGCTTTGATGCTCATTTTGATGCACTGATGTCAACTTCCAATGCCTAGGGTCTGTTGCAAATTTCAAGAATGCTTATACGTAGTTGAATCAGTTAGAATGTAAAACCAAATACCAACTCTCCTTGGCCACGGAATGAAAGGTGGGGGATTACGCTTCCAGTCCCATCTAACACCTCCGGGAGCGTTCATAATATCTAAATGTTATATCTAAATGTTACTAAACATGGGACCAATAAACAGTTTAAAGATCCTTAATACCGTAAAGTGTTTCCACATGACATTATTAGTCTTAAATCAAGTTTATCGAAAAGTCCTTTGCAGGCCATGTTGATGATCTAGGCCTTTATGTGTTACCTTGGATATACTTCAAGAATAATTACTTATACTTCAAGAGCAATTACTGCATTAATGGAGAATGTTTACCATTCTCTCTGGAATATTGATTCTAACATCAAAACCAACTTGTTCCACAAAGGGCCGTACCACGTATTGCTGTCTTTATAATAAAAAGGAAACAAAAGACGCAAGATCGATGTCCTGTGATCCTTCGAGCCCTTTCAGAGCTATCTCGGTTCATCATTAAACTCTCATCAGGATACCCCTGAGTTCAAAGGAAAGTTTAAAAACCTTCTAAGAAAAAAGAAATTGATAAACCTAACAAACTGAAAAAAAAGGAAAACGCTGGTATATGCTTCAAAAGAACCCAAGTATTTCAAATCATTGTTAATGGGTTTCTCAAAGTATTCATGAATTTTTATGATGCCATTGGCTAAGATATCCGGAATAAAAATGACTAAAAATGAGGATTCTCTGATAATGATGACATACTCTTCGGCAAACTCAAGTAACTAGCCTGTCGAATAAGAAAGTTGAAGGATGCAAGTTGGCAAAAAGTCTGACGACACTGATTCAGCTTTAAACATTAAAATGGTTTTATTACATTGAAACTTGCCGTTGGAAAAAATATGCCCTGCATCAAATGAACCGATATAGTAAAAGACATGGATGATTGATAATGTAATCGCAAAAAGCGAAAAGACAATCAATCACAAACGCCCTCAACTAACAAACATACACACACACACACAAACTTATGCGGCCACTGTATTACTTATCTTTTATATACCACATTCATTGTTTTGCAGCCACGTATGCTATTCCTTATATATATATATATATATATATATAATATATATATATATATATATATAATATCTAATATATATATATATCGCCCTCACGCGCGCACACACACGTATGTAATATATATCATTCATTCTTTATTGGTTTTCTTACAGTAACACGAGTGGAGAAAAATGACGGAGAAAAATTAAAGTGAAGAAATGCTGTAAATGTAACAGATTCTTAAACTACGAATTTGTATACTACCTATAATAATATGACTCGTATTACTCGTTGGTATACAGATTTCAAAGACGCCCAAAAAGTATTAAAAGTCAAATGCATGGACAGAATGTTACTATAATAATAATAATAATAATAATAATAATAATAATAATAATAATAATAATAATAATAATAAGTGTGGCGCCGTGGCAGAGAGGGTTAGGTCGTCAATTGACTGGTTAAGCAACATTGGGGCTGGTCAGTCGTTGGATGGGTGACCGCTCTCCTTGGCGTTGATTCCTTAGGAAAGAATCTTTACCATAATTTCCTCAGTCTACTCAGCTGTAAATGAGTACCTATTCCTGATGGGGTAGGGTAGAGCTATGGGTTAAATAGGAAAACTCAGCAATGATGGAAAGAAATGAAGAATTAAACGACAACGGAACCTCTGGCAAATAGAGGAGCTTAGCTTTCGTCCGGCAGCCAGGTATTCAGCCCAATTGAAGGGGAGGACGGTCAGGTACTTGGAGGTCGTCATCCAGCAAACTGATCACCAACAACGACAATAATCAACAGCCTGAGATTGGAGCTACAGAGGCAAAAAGGAAGAAATGGACAAGAGAAGAAAATAGGAAATATGAGATGCTACATCAGAAGCAACCCGACGGAGAGAGGATATAGAAGAAGGTTGGTCAACATCTGGAATGAGAGGAATAACAACCCCCAAACAGAGCAGAGGCTGGCAGACCAAGTAAGGAACATAAGAAAAAGAACTGGCTCTTCCCAACAGAAAGAGAGGAACTCGAAAGGGAAATGACGCACGGCAACGAATTACAAGAAGACGAACTGAGAGACGATGCCACAGAAGACGACAGGGATGATGAGGTATCAAACAACGACACAGAGGAACCCGACGAAGTAACATACAGGGACGGAATGGGTAGAAAAGATCAGACAATGGATGAAAGCCAGACACAGAGAGAACAAAGATCCCCTCCATGAAACCTACAACACCAAGAAAACTAAGGGAGAAAAACAAGTGAGGTAATGAAATAATGAGACTAATACACACACACAAAAATATCACAGAAACAAATACTTGACATATGCAGGAGCAAGATTAGTAGCAGAACTGATGGGACACGACACCAACAAACCACCAGCACCCAACCACCCAAACAGAACCAAAACAGCAACCGCCTTGGAAAAGGCGCCTGGAAAAGCAAAATCATGGTGATGAGATCCTGACTTTGAGTAAAACTGAAGAGATGCAGAAAAAAAAGGCTAAGAAGCAAGAAAACAAGGGAGGAACTGAACGAGAAATACAAAGTACACGTGAGGGGACTAAACAACACAATAAAGAATGTAAAATCAGAGGCTTAAGGCCGAAAGCACATAAGATCCGACGATACATGAACAGGAATAAGGATAACCAACGGAACAAACTATTCGGAACCAACCAGAAAAGACTATACAGCCAACTAAGAGGGGGAAGACAACCACCAAGAATTTCCTGAAGCCGAACCCAAGTAAGAGACTCTGGGAAAACTGGAGCAATCCAGTATCCACACAACAAACATGCAACATGGCTCCAGGAAGTCAAGGAAGAAGAAACAGGGAGAATAAAACAAAGATTCACTGACATCACGACAGACACAGTCAGACAGCCAACTAAAGAAAATGCCCACTTGAAAGCCTAGGTCCCGATGAAGTCCATGGATACTGGCTCAAAAAACTTCAAGGCCCTACACCCAAGAATAGCAGAACAACTCCACATTGTATCACAAATCACCATGCGCCCAAATGGATGACCATAGGAAGAACATCCTAGTCCCAGAAACAGGCGCCTTCACCTGCCTACCAATAATGTGGGATGTTACTAACAGTATCATCAGTGAAAGGCTTATACAACTACTGAGGAGGGAAACAAACACCATTCCCCCACCACAGAAAGGCTGCAGAAAGGAAAGTTTGTAGGGGCACAAAAAGACCAGCTCCTGATAGACAAAATGGTAATGAAGGAACAGTGAGAGAAAGAAAAACAACCTAAGCATGGCATTGATAGCTATAAGAAAGCCTTCGACATGATACCACAACAATGGCTAATAGAATGCCTGAAACTATATGGGGCAGAGGGAAAACACCATCAGCTTCCTTAAAAATACAATCGCAACTGGAATACAATACTTACAAGCTCTGGAATAAGACTAGCAGAGGTTAATATCAGGAGAGGGGGGGGGATCTTTCCAGGCGACTCACTGTCCCCACTACTCTTCGTAGTAGCCATGATTCCCATGACAAAAGTACTGCATAAGATGGAATGGCTGGGTACCAACTCAAGAAAAGAGGCAACAGAATTAACCATCTGATGTTCATGGACTGACATCACGCTGTATGGTAAGAGCATCAAGGATATAGATACCCTAATCCAGACTGTAAAGGATTGTTTTTCTGGGGATATTCAGGATGGAGTTTTTGAATAGAAAAATGCGCCTTAGTCAACATACAAAAGGGGCAAAGTAACAAGGACTGAAGGGATAAAGCTACAGATGAGAGTCAACATCAAAACACATAGATGAGACGGGATACAAATACCTGGGAATCTGAATGGAGGGGATATATAAAACACAGAGATGAAGGACACGATCAGGAAAGAATATATGCAGGACTCAAGGCGATACTCAAGTCAAAAAATGCCGGAATATGATAAAAGCCATAAACACCACATGGGCAGTGCCAGTAAATCAGATACAGAGCAGGATAGTGGAATGGACGAAGGCGAAACTCCGCAAAACATAGATCAGAAAACTAGGAAAAAACATATGACAATACACAAAGCACTACAACCCAAGAGAAATACTGGACAGACTATATCATAAACACGAAAGGAATGGGGGGATTGAGGGACTACTAAGCATAGAGGACTGCGTCAACATTGAAAAACAGAGCACTGGGGCAATATCTGAAAACCAGTGAGAACGAGTGGGCTCAAGAGTGCATGGATGAAGGACTGATAAAAGTAGACGAAGACCCAGAAATATACAGAGACAGGAGAAAGACAAAAACACAGAAACAGAGGAATGGCACAGCAAACCAATCACGGACAATTCATGAGACAGACTAAAGACTGGCCAGCGATGCACATGGCAATGGTTTACTAGAGGGGAGGGGAGGCTCAAGATGGAAAACTGAAGAATGAAATAACAGCGGCACAAGATCAGGCTCTAAGAACCAGATATATCCAAAGAACGATAGATGGAAAAAAATAACATCTCTCCCCTATAGGGAAGTGCAATACGAAAAATGAGGACCCATAAACCACATAGCAAGCGATGTCCGGCACTTGCACAGAACCAGTACAAAAAAGAGACATGATTCAGTAGCAAAAGCCCTCCATGGAGCCCTTTGTGCAAGAAACATCAGCTACCTTGCTGTAATAAGTGGTACAGAGCACCAAAAAAACCTGAAGGAGTGATAGAAAACGATCTGGCAAAGATCCTCTGGGACTATGGTATCAGAACGGATAGGGTGATACCGTGCAAAACAGACCAGACGTGACGTTTGATTGACAAAATCAAGAAGAAAGTTAATCACTCATTGATGTCGCAATAACCATGGGACATCAGAGTTGAAGAGAAAGAAAGGGGAAAAAACATGGATAAGTATCAGACTGAAAATAGAAATAAGAAGGATATGGGATATGCCAGGGAAATTGTACCCATAATCATAGGAACACTAGGCACGATCCAAAGATCCCTGAAAAAAAGAATCTGGAAAAACTAGAGGCTGAAGTAGCTCCAGGACCCATGCAAAAGAGTGTGATCCTAGAACGGCGCACATAGTAAGAAGAGTGATGGACTCCTAAGGAGGCAGGATGCAACCCGGAACCCCACATTATAAACGGCCCACCCAGTCGAATTGGAGGACTGTGATAAAGAGAGAGAGAGAGAGAGAGAGAGAAAAAAAAAAATAAAAATAAATAAATAAATAATATATATATATATATATATATATATATATATATATATATATATATATATATATATATATATATATATATAATAGCTAGACATGCAATTGTCCCACTACTGTCAGAAAACTTCTCACGTAAATGACTTCTTCTTGTCACAAAAGGTCATTGTCCTTGAATGTAACCATTCAAAGTCTTCTATGATTTTACGTAAGATTAAGCGTATAGTTCATCTTCTGAACTCTTCATTCACTTGTACAGTACCATTTTTTTAAAGAACGGTTTCAAATTAATTTGAAATTCCTTTCAGCTCGGCGTAATTTGTACCGTTGTTAAGAACAGGCAGTCATCTACCTCCAGTTTTACCTTTAATGCCAGAGTAGGAAATCAAAACTTACTTGTTACTCATTACGGAACTCTGGAACTTACTCGTTACTCATTACGGAACTCTGGATGAGACACCAGGAAGGAGTTTGAGGTGAAACGTAACCGGAATTCTTGGGCGAGTCAAATATAAATGAATTAATTTGAAAATACCATAGAAAGTTGTCTATACATCCGAGTTCGACCATTCATTGAGATCTCGTTACCTGCAAAATCGATTATGCATAATCATTTGATACCAGTATTCGGTGGACAACGAAGTACCTTTATGTCAAATTTCATGGACATGTAATGAAGTGCGATTAAATAATAATAATAATAATAATAATAATAATAATAATAATAATAATAATAAGTGTGGCGCCGTGGAGGAGTGGGTTAGGTCGTCAATAGACTTAAGTCAAGTTAAGCAACATTGGCTCTGGTCAGTCGTTGGATGGGTGACCGCTCTCCTCGGCGTTGATTGCTTGGGAAAGGATCTTTACCATAATTTCCTCAGTCTACTCAGCTGTAAATGAGTACCTATCCCTGATGGGTAGGGTCCAGCTATGGGTTAAATAGCAAAACTCAGCAATGATGGAAAGAAATGAAGGATTAAACGACAACGACGTAAATGGAACCTCTGGCAACAGAGGAGCTTCGTCCGGCAACCAGGTATTCAACCCAATTGAAGGGGAAGACGGTCAGGTACTTGGAGGTCGTCATCCAGCAACTGATCACCACAACGACAATAATCAACAGCCTGAGATTGGAGCTACAGAGGCAAAAAGGAAGAAATGGACAAGAGAAGAAAATAAGGAAATATGGAGATGCTACATCAGAAGCAACCCGACGGAGAGAGGATATAGAAGAAGATTGGTCAACATCTGGAATGAGAGGAATAACACCCCCCAAAACAGAGCAGAGGCTGGCAGACCAAGCAAGGAACATAAAGAAAAAAGAAACTTGGCTCTCCCCAACAGAAAGAGAAGAACTGGAAAGGGAAATTGTCACAGACAACGAATTACACGAAGACGAACTGAGAGGGACGATGCCACAGAAGACGACGGGGAGGATGAGGTATCAAACAACGACACACGAAGAACACCGACGAAGTAACAGAGAGGACGGAATGGGTAGAAAAGATTAGACAATGGATGGAGCCAGATACAGAGAGAACAAAGATTCCCTCCATGAAAGCCTACAACAACAAGAAATTAAGGGAGAAAACAAGTGAGGTCAATGAAATATTGGGCATAATACAGACCACCAGTATCACAGAAACAAATAACTTGACATATGCAGGAGCAAGATTAGTAGCAGAACTGATGGGAATTCGAACACCAACACCACCAGCACAACCAACCCAACAGAAACCAAAACAGCAACCTCCTTGGAAAAGGCGCCTGGAAAAGCAAATCATGGTGATGAGATCTGACTTGAGTAAACTGAAAGAGATGGCAGAAAAAAGGCTAAGAAGCAAGAAAACAACAAGGGAGGAACTCAACGAGAAATACAAAGTACAAGAGAGGGGACTAAACAACACAATAGAAGATGTAAAACAGAGGCTTAAGGCCAAAGCACATAAGATCCAACGGTACATGAACAGGAATAAGGGATACCAACAGAACAAAACTATTCGGAACCACCAGAAAAGACTATACAGCCAACTAAGAGGGGAAGACAACCACCCAGAAATTCCCGAAGCCGAACCAAGTAAGAGACTCTGGGAAAACATATGGAGCAATCCGGTATCACACAACAAACATGCAACATGGCTCCAGGAAGTCAAGGAAGAACAGGGAGAATAAAACAAAGATTCACCGAGATCACGAGAGACACGTCAGACACCAACTAAAGAAAATGCCAAACTGGAAAGCCCCAGGTCCCGATGAAGTCCATGATACTGGCTCAAAAACTTCAAGGCCCTACACCCAAGAATAGCAGAACAAACTCCAGCATTGTATCTCAAATCACCATGCACCCAAATGGATGACCACAGGAAGAAACATCCTTAGTACAAAAGACAAGAGTAAGGGAAATATAGCCAGTAACTACAGGCCTATCACCTGCCTACCAATAATGTGGAAGTTACTAACAGGTATCATCAGTGAAAGGCTATACAACTACCTAGAGGAGACAAACACCATCCCCCACCAACAGAAAGGCTGCAGAAGGAAGTGTAGGGGCACAAAAGACCAGCTCCTGATAGACAAAATGGTAATGAAGAACAGTAGGAGAAGGAAAACCAACCTAAGCATGGCATGGATAGACTATAAGAAAGCCTTCGACATGATACCACACACATGGCTAATAGAATGCCTGAAAATATATGGGGCAGAGGAAAATACCATCAGCTTCCTCAAAAATACAATGCGCAACTGGAATACAATACTTACAAGCTCTGGAATAAGACTAGCAGAGGTTAATATCAGGAGAGGGATCTTCCAGGGCGACTCACTGTCCCCACTACTCTTCGTAGTAGCCATGATTCCCATGACAAAAGTACTACAGAAGATGGATGCCGGGTACCAACTCAAGAAAAGAGGCAACAGAATCAACCATCTGATGTTCATGGACGACATCAAGCTGTATGGTAAGAGCATCAAGGAAATAGATACTCTAATCCAGACTGTAAGGATTGTATCTGGGGACATCAGGATGGAGTTTGGAATAGAAAAATGCGCCTTAGTCAACATACAAAAAGGCAAAGTAACGAGAACTGAAGGGGATAAAACGCTACCAGATGGGAGCAACATCAAACACATAGATGAGGACAGGATACAAATACCTGGGAATAATGGAAGGAGGAGATATAAAAACACCAAGAGATGAAGGACACGATCAGAAAGAATATATGCAGAGACTCAGGCGATACTCAAGTCAAAACTCAACGCCGGAAATATGATAAAAGCCATAAACACATGGGCAGTGCCAGTAATCAGATACAGCGCAGGAATAGTGGAATGGACGAAGGCAGAACTCCGCAGCATAGATCAGAAAACCAGGAAACATATGACAATACACAAAGCACTACACCCAAAGAGCAAATACGGACAGACTATACATAACACGAAAGGAAGGAGGAGAGGACTACTAAGTATAGAGGACTGCGTCAACATCGAAAACAGAGCACTGGGGCAATATCTGAAAAACCAGTGAAGACAAGTGGCTCAAGAGTGCATGGGAAGAAGGACTAATAAAAGCAGACGAAGACCCAGAAATATACAGAGACAGGAGAAAAGACAGAAAGAACAGAGGACTGGCACAACAAACCAATGCACGGACAATACATGAGACAGACTAAAGAACTAGCCAGCGATGACAATTGGCAATGGCTACAGAGGGGAGAGCTAAAGAAGGAAACTGAAGGAATGAAATAATACAGCGGCACAAGATCAGGCCCTAAGAACCAGATATGTTCAAAGTACGATAGACGGAAATAACATCTCTCCCATATGTAGGAAGTGCAATACGAAAAGTGAAACCATAAACCACATAGCAAGTGAATGCCCGGCACTTGCACAGAACCAGTACAAAAAGAGCATGATTCAGTAGCAAAAAGCCCTCCACTGGAGCCTGTGCAAGAAACATCAGCTACCTTGCAGTAATAAGTGGTACGAGCACCAACCTGAGGGAGTGATAGAAACGATCAGGCAAAGATCCTCTGGGACTATGGTATCAGAACGGATAGGGTGATACGTGCAAACAGACCAGACGTGACGTTGATTGACAAGGTCAAGAAGAAAGTATCACTCATGATGTCGCAATACCATGGGGACACCAGAGTTGAAGAGAAAGTGGGGGAAAAATTGGATAAGTATCAAGATCTGAAAATAGAAATAAGAAGGATATGGGATATGCCAGTGGAAATCGTACCCATAATCATAGGAGCACTAGGCACGATCCCAAGATCCCTGAAAAGGAATCTAGAAAAACTAGAGGCTGAAGTAGCTCCAGGACTCATGCAGAAGAGTGTGATCCTAGAAACGGCACACATAGTAAGAAGAGTGATGGACTCCTAAGGAGGCAGGATGCAACCCGGACCCCCACACTGTAAATACCACCCAGTTCGAATTGGAGGACTGGTGATAGAGCAAAAAATAATAATAATAATAATATGGCGTGATGCTACCTCCAGCTTAATCGGGACGCGTGCAAGA
>NC_087216.1:4305206-4352422 GCF_015104395.2 Macrobrachium nipponense
TCTTGCACGCGTCCCGATTAAGCCTGGAGGTAGCTCACGCCATATTATTAATTATTATTATTATTATTATTAATTATTATTATTATTATTATTATTTTTAATTTACTCGCACTTCAGTTACATGTCCATGAAATTTGACATAAAGGTACATTCGTTGTCCACCGAATACTGGAATATCAAATGATTATGCAATAACTCGATTTTGCCAGGTAACGTGAATCTCAATTGAAATGGTCGAACTCTGATGTATAGATAACTTTCTATAGTATTTTCAAATTAATTCATTTATATTTCACTCACCCATGAATTCCGGTTACGTTTCACCTCAAACTCCTTCCTGGTATCTCATCCAGAGTTCCGTAATGAGTAACGGGTAAGTTCCAGAGTTCCGTAATGAGTAACAGTAAGTTTTGATTTCTTACTCGGCATTTAAAGGTAAAACTGGAGGTAGATGATGACTGCCTGTTCTTAACAACGGTACAAATTACGCCGAGCTGAAAGGAATTTCAAATTAATTTGAAACCGTTCTTTAAAAAAACTGGTACTGTACAAGTGAATGAAGAGTTCAGAAGATGAACTATACGCAATCAATCTTACGTAAATTCAAAGAAGACTGAATGGTTACATTCAAGGACAATGACCTTTGTGACAAGAAGAAGTCATTTACGTGAGAAGTTTTCTGACAGTAGTGGACAATTGCATGTCTAGCTATTATTATTATTATTATTATTAGTTATTATTATTATTATTATTATTATTATTATTATTATTATTATAATTAACACTCTGTCCATGCATTTGACTTTTAATACTTTTGGCGTCTTGAAATCTGTATTTTGTGAACGAGTAGTACGAGTCATATTATTATAGTAGTATACAAATTCGTAGTGTTTTAAGAATCTGTTACATTTACAGCATTTCTTCACTTTAATTTTTTCTCCATAATTTTTCTCCACTCGTGTTACTGTAAGAAAACGAATAAAGAATGAATGATATATATTCATACGTGTGTGTGCACGCGCGCGAGGGCGATATATATGTATATGTACATATATATATATATATATATATATATATACATATATATATATATATATATATATATATATATATATATATAAAGGAAAAGCATACGTGGCTGCAAAACAATGAATGTGGTATATAAAAGATAAGAATAAGAAACAGTGGCCGCATAAGTTTGTGTGTGTGTGTGTGTGTGTGTGTGTTTGTTAGTAGAGGGCGTTTGTGATTGATTGTCTTTTCGCTTTTGCGATTACATTATCAATCATCCATGTCTTTTACTATATCGGTTCATTTCGATGCAGGGGCATATTTTTTCCAAACGGCAAGTTTCAATGTAGTAAAACCATTTTAATGTTTAAAACTGAATCAGTGTCGTCAGACTTTTTGCCAACTTGCATCCTTCAACTTTCTTATTCGACAGGCTAGTTACTTGAGTTTACCGAAGGGGGAGTATGTCATCATTATCAGAGAATCCTCATTTTTAGTCATTTTTATTCCGGATATCTTAGCCAATGGCATCATAAAAAAAATTCATGAATACTTTGAGAAACCCCATTAACAATGATTTGAAATACTTGGGTTCTTTTGAAGCATATACCAGCGTTTTCCTCTTTTTTGAGTTTGTTAGGTTTATCAATTTCTTTTTTCTTAAGAGGTTTTTAAACTTTCCTTTGAACTCAGGGGTATCCTGATGAGAGTTTAATGATGAACCGAGATAGCTCTGAAAGGGCTCGAAGGATCACAGGACATCGATCTTGCGTCTTTTGTTTCCTTTTTATTATAAAGACAGCAATACGTGGTACGGCCCTTTGTGGAACAAGTTGGTTTTGATGTTAGAATCAATATTCCAGAGAGAATGGTAAACATTCTCCATTAATGCAGTAATTGCTCTTGAAGTATAGTAATTTATTCTTGAAGTATATCCAAGGTAACACATAAAGGCCTAGATCATCAACATGGCCTGCAAAGGACTTTTCGATAAACTTGATTTAAGACTAATAATGTCATGTGGAAACACTTTACGGTATTAAGGATCTTTAAACTGTTTATTGGTCCCATGTTTAGTAACATTTAGATATAACATTTAGATATTATGAACGCTCCCGGAGGTGTTTAGATGGGACTGGAAGCGTAATCCCCCACCTTTCATTCCGTGGCCAAGGAGAGTTGGTATTTGGTTTTACATTCTAACTGATTCAACTACGTATAAGCATTCTTGAAATTTGCAACAGACCCTAGGCATTGGAAGTTGACTTCAGTGCATCAAAATGAGCATCAACGCCAGTAAAATGTTTAGGCTATTTGATTATAAATTAGACGTTAAACTATAGGTGTTGCCAGTGACACAAGACAGACTCGGTTTCATGTAGCACTTCAGTCATGTACCCTCAACTACCGAACTTTAACCATCAGTATTAAGGACAATTTCCTCATTTTAATCAACCAAATTTCCAATCCAGGGAGCCCTACTATTAATAGAGGTACTAGTAAGTTCTACTATTAATAGAAGTACTAGTAGGGAAGGTAATTGGAAATACACAAAATTTGCAGAAAGTGTCAAATTCTTTTTTTTATTCAAATAAATCATTATCATGTGACCATATATGTAAATAGTTAGCATTAAATGTACATTTAAAACCCTTTATTTTTTTTTTGTATAAGGAAGTTATTCATGTCTTTCCTTAAGCAAAGCAGCATTTTTCATTTCTACCTCCGCAAAGAAAGTAGAGGAAGTTTTGACGGCTCTTACTATTGCCGTCGAAAGGAGAGATAAATGATCTTTTGGGGCTTGATTACTCCATTAGACAACCAATGGAAGAGCCTCTTCAGGGAGCAATGATTGTAAGGTATATAGATAACCGACATCAATCCTACGCAACTGATTGGTTTGTCCTCACAACCTTTGCTTTTATAAACACACACGAGAGTTGTAACACAGGAACATTTTATATATTTCTTATTCAAAACACACAAGTATATATACTAAATGTTACATATATATATATATATAGATATATATATATTATATATATCATATATATATATGATATATATATACATATACATATATATGCATATATATTTAATATACTATATATTATAAGATAATATTATATATATATATATATATATATATATATAAAAATTTTGTTAGGTCACTGCAGATATATACGTAAATGAATATGAGTTTTGTAAATAACAATAAACAAGAGAACTGAACTTCGGCTCTCAGGCAGGATTTTAAGCTCGTGTCCTCCAAGTGCAAAACCAAACCTTTAACCCGAACCTGCCACAGGGGAAAACCTTTCTCCCATTCAGAAGTCAGTGCCACTTATGTTATATACCTGCCTTGACAATGGTCACTATAATGCCTTGACAAGAAAGCACAGTCCTTCACAACTGACCGACTAAAAACAGCAAGCGACGCCCACAGTAGTTAATGGACCAAAAGTAATAACTTTATGATATTACAGTTCGATCCATATTCTGTATAGTTTGAAAATATTCACATTCTTTCTGTTCTGCTGTTAATCATAGACTTGGAGAAACAACTTGAAACTTATCAGCAAGATTTCTCCGAGGTGCAGCCACGTGTGATTTTATTTTACTAAGGGATCCGTAAGGCAAACCTTGCAGCGCTCACTCATCGTCTGCTTAGTCTTTAATAAAGCAGTGCTCAACACTTTATTGAATGTTCCTGAGGAGAAACTATTTGTCATTGTAATTTGTTAACCCAAGACGTTGAGGATGTAGCCTGAGTTGCCCCAAGAAATGACTATTGGAAAGCCAGCATTATACAATAAATCATTTAGTTAAGGATTCAGTTACCTTAACCCCAGATGTTTCCACCCTTCACCAGGACAAAAATACCTTGGCATGTATGTACAAATGACAAAATAAATAGAACTTCCTAGCTAAAGGTATTGGACACTCGACAAGGAATGTGATGCTAATGCTGTGAATGAGATAGGCTAACCACACCACCATAGTCACTAACACTTAAGGACCCTACCTGTAATCGGTGGAAAAAGCAAGAGCACATTTGGTTAAACATGTGGAAAGCATAAGAATGACAGATCAAGGCATGAAGGGTAGTGGTATAATACAGCAACCAGTTTATCTAAACTTGAATTTTGATTTTAAGGTTGACATTGGAGCCCAAGAAAAATTTTTCTTGACATAAGTGCGGCAGAGCCTTGGAAAGCTTCCGTGGAAGAGCACATTTTAACTTTTACTCAGTAACTGGTAACCAACCATCTGCTTTTTTACTTCACAGTGGGACAACCCTTTATCAGTCCAAGTTGATGGTGGCAGAGTTTTGTGTTCAGTTATTTTTCTTTACATGGTCACTGTCTCAAAAGGATTATCTGTTTTAGGCACTTGAATCAAGGATTTCTTTTGTTAATGAGTTGACTTTGAAAAAAAAAAATGGTGGTTTGTGTTCTTCGTGTAGATCTTTTTTCATCGTAATTTGATAAAAAATATTGCGCAAGTATCTATCCGGACTAAATAGATACTTGCATTAGTGAGCAATCTGTTTACCTCTCTAACCAATTATTGGCGTATGATCATTTGGAAATATAAACGTAATGAAGTATGATAATTTCTGAGGGTACTGTAAATCTGCGTTGCAATCACCATTAACATCGCTGCAATCATAAAACCAATTTTCTCTCGTGCCCTTTTGGTCATAGATCTGGAGGAGTTAAGCTATCTTTTCAAGCTCAAAAACGAGTGAGTGGACGAATAAATCCCTCATGTTCCCCTATCGACAGAGAGAGAGAAAAAAAAGAAGAAAGACATACGGTGGACATTATCTACGACCGGAAAATGTTGGAAGGGTTCGTGTTATTACCGCCAGGAGAAAGGAGGACGATAAGTCCGGAGCCACAACAAAGCATAGCACGTGTAGCCTCGTTTTCTCTGAAGTAAATTGAAAAGCTTCGAAATGATTGTTTCGAGTTGAGCTGAAGAATAATATTCAAAATCTCATTCATGTTTCCTCTTCTAAGTTCGCCTGAGCGCTTCGGTTTCAGAATAAGGCTTGCAATCCTTCATTTGCGTTCATTTCCATATCTCTTTCAAGATATTTCCCCTTTAGATTTTTGGTCGTTTGCAAAACTTACATCTCTCTCTCTCTCTCTCTCCTCTCTCTCGTCTCTCTCTCTCTCTCTCTCTCTCTCTCATATATGGTTTATATCCTTCCTTTTCCCCTCTCCCTAACTTATTTGAATTTCGTTTTTGCCCCATCGCATCCTATCTTTTTTGTCCTCTTTGACAGGGTTCATTCTCTTTCTATCCTTTTTCTCTTATCCTCTTTTTATCAGTCCAGTCTTCGTCCCTCCTAACTAACCACAATTTTCACATCATTTTGATGGGTATTACTGATTATGCTAGTGCTCCACTTAAATTCTATGACTTCAGTAATGAATATTTTATTCTTCTCTCTCTCTCTCTCTCTCTCTCTCTCTCTCTCTCTCTCTCTCTCCATCGCATTAATTTCATGTTATACTGTAGGATCATTTGATTTCCTCCCCTTGTATGTTATTTGCCTTGACTGTAAATTATGTTTTATATGGTTTTTCAGTTTTTTTTTTCTCATCCACAAATTTATTTGTTCGCCTATACAATGATTTCTGCGCAGTGGTAATGTTTTCATTAGGTTTTGTCTTTAAAAATACACCATTTGTGCCTGTTATTTCTTTCTGGTCTTTTAACAAAAAAAACCTTCTTAAATCTTCAATTGAGAAAAGTTCTGAGTGTTTTCACCTCGACTCTCTCTCTCCTCTCTCTCTCTCTCTCTCTCTCTCTCGCTCTCTCTCTCTCTCTCTCTCTCTCTCTCTCTCTCTCTCTCTCTGTATGGATGTTTTCTAGTTTTTTATGTATATATATTATTTATATATATATATATATATATATATATATATATAACTCCTTATTTCCTTGCATTTAACATTGAACTAAGTATTGTACGCATCCTAAGGATTTTAGGATGCGGTATTTCCAGTTGTTCTCGCTGCAGTAACTACTGTGGTCATAAGATCTTTTTCAATCCAAGAATTCGTAGTTTTTTTATCATTAAAATCTTATAGATATAACAATTTTTACGACAGTCAGTTTCGAATCTTATTAGAGATTATCACTAGTAGTGTGAGGAAAAAGAAAAAGTTGGGGTGGGAAGGAAATTTTTGTGAGCTAATATGCTATAAAGTATCGAGGACCATTATTAGTTTTATAAAAATTCAAACACAATCACTAGTCTTAATCAGGTTGCTCTAACCTATTTCCTTTGAATAGGAGTTAGAAGAAGAACTTATTAAAGGCAAGGTGTTAAAGGAAAAGTGCCACGGCCATTATTTCTCGAGAGCTGTATTACAAAGAAAGAAAAAAGAAGTGGAAGAAAAGCTTTGTAGTATTCCTAAAAGAACTCTTTTGAAGGGGAGAGCATGAATGTGTTCGGAAAACGAAAAGTCGTTTAAATGGGATTTTTATGTCCAGGCAATCTTTTATATGATGGCCATTGCTGTTGACAAGCGAGTGGTCACCAAAGGTATTGCTGTCTTCTATGCACGGAATAATAATTATATTTAAATGTTTCCGATAAAATACTGCTACACAAGGGGCCTTTAATTTTCCCGGAGGAAAATGATTGAGAAAGCAAGTGTGTTGCCATTTAAATTTCATTTACGTAAACATTTTTCCAATGGGATGAAAAATTTACCTTCCTTCGAAAAGCTTTCACGTGTCTACGAAATATTTCTAATCTGAATTAATACGTTTCAGTTAACGACATCGCACTGTGGCGTTCTGATTCCGTCATCACCGTCGCCCACATTCCCCTTTGTATTACCAACCCACTTAGCTTTATCATCCCCGTCATTCCCAAGGCCGCATTCCATCTCAACTGTCCTGAGATAAAATGTGAGTTGCACCAATAAGAGAAGGATTCCAGAATGCCGAGAAGCATAACTGAGAGGGATGTCATTGTTATGCAGTAGGCGCGTTTTAGCAGCTGTGAAGGCAGCTAGCTCGACCCGAAACCTTAAGTCTTATTTTATGGTATTTGAATATTTTTGGGGCGTTCGGTATCCTTCCTCTTGTTGTTTTACTCTTTCTTGAATCTGATTTTTCTCATTTACTGATAAAAATACTTTTTAACAGTTGCAATCCATTTTGCATTTAAGCTTGCTTGGTGTTTTGTGATAGCAAGGCGACGCGGAACTTCATGCAAATGAATACGTACTGTATTCATCTGTTTCTGAGATTGTGTAAATATGTGTACAGTATCCGTCTTTATCTTTGTGGAATTTAGTTATTTATCAAAGTTGTTTGCTTTCATGAGAAGACTATTTTTAATTTTTATTTAAAAAGGCTTTGCTCTATCGCTCCCAAAATTTGAACAAGTCTGGTGTAATCCATGATAGGCTATCTGCATACTTTGACTCTAGCCTACTCCGAATCTTGGTTATAGGTCCGTCCGGCCGCTATCATCTGCAGTTGACCAAAAGTCTGATTCTGTATCTTTCCAACGTTGATCCGCAAGGATTTGTTCTCTTGTTCTTGCATATAAAATCTCCTTTATATCCACTTTTTCCTAACCAACTCATAAAAAAACGATGATTTTTGTTTTAGGGCATTCACAAATAGTCTTCTCTCGTCTGTAAACTGCACATATGAACTTGTTTTGTTATATGAAGTTACTATGAGACTAACGAAACTTTTATGTCATAATTTTCCTATCTTAAATATAGATCTTGTTAGACCAACTGGCCAACAATTTTGTCGCGTGTTACAGCGACTTGATTTTATTTACCAATCAGCAACTCGGTCTTTCACGGCTAATATCTCCTATTTTCCTGTTTACCAGCAAACATGTCAGATTTATAAGAATGAAATATTTCATTCAATTTCTTTCGAGTGAAAACGAATGGTAAATATAGGGCCTCTCATCTAACACCACAACCCAAAAAAGACCTTTGTTGGACTACAAATATCTTGATTGAAATAACTCCAAATACTTGAGAATCATATTCTCCAGTGATGGAAAAATTACAGTGATAACGAAAATATTTCGTAGTTGTATGAATTAGTTCTGTTCATGAAATTTAGACCTGTAGGCTAAGCTATTATCTTTTTTCTTTAAATATTTCATTTCGCAGTCTGAAAGAAAAACTGAAGCGGTGCAGTATGTCGACAAAAGTTCAACATGTGCTGTTATACCCATGCGAGTGGTGTATGACCCAGATCATCAATCAATCAATGGTGGTTTTGGTTAGTAAAATTAGCTGATTTTTGGACCCTGATGGAAAACTTGATGGTAATTATTCTTCCCAAGCAATGGTTGGAAGATCTCTGGAGATTTAAGGCAGTATATCACGTCAATAATGTGGGAATTTTTGAAGCCCAGGTGAGACATATATAGAAATGACTCTCCGAGGCTGGGTGTCATCCTTTTAAGCACTTGCCATAGCAGGTAATACTTGTGGTTTGAATGGTGTTCATTATACTTTTTTCCATTTTAAGGAAGGCGTTCATTTGACTGATCATGTTGATAAAAAGAAAAAAACTAAAAATGAGTGTCTTCTCTTTGCTTTCCAAAGGTGCAATTCGCCAGAGCTTTGAAGAGATTCATAACTATACGAATATGCCATTTCTAGTTTCTTAATTGTTTGAATTACTTCAGACATCGGTCAGTCCCACACTTATGCAATGCCTCCATTTCATAAGCTTCTCTACCCATAATTTTTAGGTCATTGCAGCCATTGATGGATTCACTGATAGCTTTATAATTCATTAAATTCTTCGCGTTTCTTTCCATCGTCAACCTAAACTTGAGCGTTTTACAAACTTCAGTCGCTAGACTTGATACAGTAGCATTAAGTTGAATGTGGCTTAATACTATAATAGTACGAGAGTGGGCCAATACTTTGACGTTCAGCCTTTATCTAGTTTTAAGCTAAAAATACATGATGGACGAACTGCTTCCGTCAATAACTGAAGAATATTGTATTCACAGAAGATAAGTAAGAGGCATCGACCATTTTAAATTTTGTTTACAGTTTCCATAATCTTTGATGGTAATCTAATTCTCAGTATGTAACTTACCTCTTTAGTTTTGATTAGATTTACATTTTGAGGTATGATTGTATATTGTTTTTCAAGGCATAAAAACCAATAGTGATTGCTTGTAATGTAGTTTACTGTACTCATTTTAAAAGATCGCCGCTACTCTCTTTAAAATTATTAATTACCTTTTAGCTCGCGTGGCATAGCTTTTGATGCCAACGACAAAATGCTACAAAATACGATGATCTTCCTTCGTAGGTTTGTGGATCAATTTTTATTTATTTTTTTTTTTTAAGTCATTTGAGAAAGTGCGCGGATTTGCTCAGTTATTGCCAGGTACCACCAAATTCTTAAAAGACGTGCTTGCTTTGGGTACCTGCATCCCCCAGAACCAGTGTGCATTTTTACTATATAATGAATATTTAAAAAGTTTAAATTTCTAGTCATTTGTTGTACCTGCTGTGTTATATTCTTGCAAACTCATAAGAGAGAGAGAGAGAGAGAGAGAGTACGTCCTCTAAAGATTAAAGTGGTGTAGCCAGAACGCCTTTTCCCCGCTCAGGGGCATGATCGAAGCGTCAGCCTATTTACATAAACTATTTATCCCTTGTCCTAAAAAGGCTATAAAAGGGCGTAAACTGCTACTAGGAGGCCTGGAACAGGTTCCTTCGCAAACATTAACGGCGTTCGAGAGAAATGATTGAAATCTGAAAGGAATTTGGTTTGTATTTTGAGGCGCATGCTTATCTAGAGTCAGGAGGTTATCGGTGTTTTTTTGCTTTTTGGGGTGATCAGTTCGTGTTGAATATATTGTCTGAAATTTGATTATCCTTAATGTATTTTTACTCTCTCTCTCTCTCTCTCTCTCTCTCTTTTTTATATGTACTTATACATATAAAAAAGAGGAGTAATAGTAGTGCAGAAGATAAGAGGCAATTTGACAAAAGCTATTAGAAATATATGCTACTAGAATACAACATTCAACAAATAAATCACCTGCCAACAAGAAAGAAAATACTTTAGACCTAGTATATGTGAACGAGATGAATTATGTTAAGAAATAATAGTTTATAATGCGAGTATTTCAGACCATAATGTCATAGAATTAACAGTTTCATTCCAAAGCAAGTGAAAATAGAGATAAGCAAGAAATGAAAAAGTGGGAAGGATATGGAAAATACAACTTCTACAGTAAAAAATATAAAATGGTCAGAAATTAATGAAGAATTAAACAAAGATTGGGATAACATTTTCGTAGTGATGACATAAGGGTAAATACGGAGATATTATATAAAATATTGGAGATAATAGTGGAAAAATATATACGAAGAAGAAAAGTAAACATCATTCATGCATACCAAGAGACAGAAGAATCTTGTTCCAGAAAATCAGAAAGTGGAAAAAGGTCTTGCAAAAAGAAAAAAAAAATGCATGGAAAGTTATAGAACTAAAAAGTAAGATAGAAAATGCAGAAAAAAAGATTATACAATCAAAAGAAAATGAAAAACGGGACTTGGAAGAAAAAACCCTATTAAATATCAAGCAAAACCCCAAACTATTATACTCATATGCGAAGAAGATGAATAAAAGAAGAATAGAAATAGGCCCTCTGAGAATTGAAGGGAGATTAACGAATGAAAAAAAGGAAATTTGCAACATACTGGGCAGAACGATATAAAGAGAGAATTCACCCCTAGAATAGATAATGAAGATAATGATATAGAAGTAAGGGATGAAAATAGTGAATATTTAGCTGACATAGATATTAATGAAGCTGATATTGTGCAGGCTATTAATGAAATTAAAAATGGAGCTGCTGCAGGGCCTGATGGATTCCTGCTATTTTGTTAAAGAAAGTAGTTCATTCTATCGCAAAGCCACTTGCAATATTATTAAGCACAAAGTGTAGATACAGGCAAGATATATGATGAGCACAAATTAGCGTATATTACCCCTACTTTCAAAAGTGGATCAAGACTAGAGGCAAGTAATTATAGGCCTGTGAGTCTAACATCACATATAATGAAAGTGTATGAAAGGGTAATGAAGAAAAATAATTATGAAACATTTAATAAAAAATAATTTGTTTAATAAAGGACAACATGGTTTCGTACCCGGAAAAAGTACACAAACCCAACTGTTAGTCCACCGTGAAAACATATTCAAAAATATGAAAAGCGGAAATGAAAACAGATGTGGTTTATTTAGACTTTGCAAAAGCTTTTGATAAAGTAACCATAATATATTAGCGAAGAAAAATTAGAAAACACAATATATCGTGGATAAAGTAGGAAGATGGTTAAAAGAATTTTTTACACAACAGAAAACAGATAGTTATTGCAAACGACGAGAAATCGGAATGAAGCCAGGTAATATCCGGTGTGTCGCAAGGTACGGTGTTAGCTGCAATACTGTTTGTTATTATGATTGAAGACATAGACAATAATGTTAGGATTCGGTAGTGAGTAGTTTCGCAGATGACACAAGAATAAGTAGAGAAATTACTTGTGATGAAGATAGGAACGCTCTACAAAGAGACCTTAACAAAGTATGATTGGGGGCAGAGGTTTTTAAATAGGATGGTATTTAACAATAAATTTCTGAATAAATTTTGAATAAAAAATTATGGAGACAGAGAAAGAAAGCTATATGCATATAAGGGACCTAATAATGAGAACCATCACAAATAAGGAAGCAGTTAAAGACCTTGGTGTGATGATGATAGAACATGTTATGCATGATCAAATAGCAACTCTGTTGGCAAAATGTAAAGCAAAAAAGGGAAAAATGGGAATGTGTTACGGCACTTCAAAACAAGAAAAAGCGAGACACATGATTATTGCTTTATAAAACATATGTTCGTAGTCCACTTGGAATATTGCAATATGATATGGTACCCACACTATCAAAAGGATATTGCACAAATAGAGAGTGTACAAAGGTCCTTACAGCTAGAATAGAAGAAGTTAAGGACCTAGACTACTGGGAAAGACTACAATTCTTAAAATTATATAGTCTGGAAGGAGAAGAGAACGCTACATGATAATTCAGGCATGGAAACAGATAGAAGGAATAGCAGAAAATATCATGGAACTAAAAATATCAGAAAGAGCAAGCAGAGGTAGATTAATAGTGCCCAAAAAATATACCAGGAAAAATAAGGAAAGCACACAGGAACATTAATCCACTACGCACCAGCATCGATAATGCAGCGTCTATTCAATGCGTTGCCAGCTCATCTGAGGAATATATCAGGAGTGAGCGTAGATGTGTTTAAGAATAAGCTCGACAAATATCTAAACTGCATCCCAGACCATCCATTATTGGAAGATGCAAAATATACCTGGAAGATGTACTAAGCAACTCTCTGGTAGACATTAGAGGTGCCTCACACTGAGGGACCTGGGGCAACCCGAACAAGATGTAAGGTCTGTAAGGTAAGGTAAGGTCTCTCTCTTCTCTCTCTCTCTCTGGATGAGACCTGAGAATGCATTGTCTCCGTAGCCGTGTAACATGTACAGTCGTGATGGCTACCAGTTGTATGCTGTTATTTAGAGATGCTGTTGGTTAGTTAACTGAAAAAATAAGACATTCTTCTTACTCGGTGTGCAGCCCAGCTTTCCTTAAAAACAGTCAAGTTCAATAATTGTTGTGTGTGTGTGTGTGTTTAGTATTCATATACATGTGCGTGCTGGCTTGTTCACGGGTGAATAAAAATGGTTGGGCGTTAGCTGCAGTAACTATACTCTGTTTTTTTTTCATCTGTCCATCCGCCTGTGGTGTTTTTGTATGGTAACACTGCGTCCCCGGGCTTTAGAATAGTTACATTCAGCTCACATTCAACAATTATAATAATATCCTATTTCGAATATTAACGGTTTAATTCGCATACAGTAAATTATTAAAACACTTTTCAGTTGCATATGTACACCCAGATATCCTTTTATTTAACCTAACCACTTACACATATCGTAATTATTTACCGGGACTCAGTGTTACCATACACAAACACCATAGGCGGATGGACAGATGAAAAAAACAGAGTATAGATCATTCTGTTGACGTCCCATAGCATAATATGCTTTGAAGATTTATCAGGTTTACTTAGCACAGAACCTACACTCTGACTCTGTATTGTTTATAATTTATTAACACCTCTCTGGGCGTTGAGGTAAAAATGCTTGAATTAATGGATTTGACAGTTCATGACTGAGCCTGAAACTTAAGCATTCATATATAATACCAATTTTAGGTTCAAGATTTTGATGAAAGCCATGCCAGCATTTAAGTTTGTTTCCTTGCTTTGTGTAGCCTATGAATGTATGTAGATGAATTTTAACGCCAGAAGAATTCCAGTATTTAACTTACTGATTAATGTATGTACTTACAAATAAGCAGTAACTAGTATTTTATTTTGTAATTAAAGTTGCTTAGAATTAGGAGCGTAACAACACCTAGAGCTACTATGTATCTAATGATATAGCCTGATAGCATCAAATCTACCGATTAGTGAATGTTCAAGATTGATGTTTGTCATTTCTTAAGTTCATAGTGTACAAATGACTCAGTTTTTCCTTGCGCGTGTGTGTTTTTGGGGGGGGGGGGGGGGGGCCTGTTGTGCGTTTGTGCACGCCAGTTGTGCATGGGTGTGCTCTTAACTAATGTATGTGCCTTAATTGTTATTTGAGTCCAACTTTTTTAAGCAATATTTTAGCAGAAATTTATCGTAGCAATAAAACATTTCTGTAAAAGATTCACAGCACTATTGCACGTTACCAAGTTGTAGGCATAATCTGCAAGAAAGGTCCAAGCATAATTTCAGTTGAATAAAATAAAAATTTCATTTGTATAGTTTATTTCAAGGTAATATATGGGCTAGAATGACATTAATAGATTTGTAAATAAAAGAAAATATTCTTTACTAGGCTTTGTCAAAATCTTTATTTCGCCTGGTGAAACACCTAATAAAAGTATTTTGCTCAAAACAAGTGTCTACCTACACATGCGCATGTACAAAGATTTAGAAATTTATTTTATTCAAACTGTGCAAAATATTCTGTTGAAATTTTATGTCAGTAGATGAAGAAATGACATATGATTCATAGGCTATTAGGCTACTAGTTTAAAGAAGAAATTAATTGAAATTGTCGAAAGATAAATTATAAAAAAAAGTCATGATATAGAAACGTAGAAATTATTTTTCAACCTAGTCAGCTATGTTTAATAAAGGAAAAAACAAAAACCTACATCTGAGTTAGTAATCGAATAAAATCTGGTGGTAGTTTTCATTATACTGAAATAAATGTTTAGAGTTTTGTGCCCACACCTGCAGATAAGTTGACAGCCTTTCAACATGTAGGCTAATAAGCTAGCTAGGCAAAGAAGAATGGCCCCCATGATTCCTGTACGATAATAATTATTTTATTCCACTTCAGAATCGTTAAGTTAGGTCAGGGTGCATCCGTGTGTTCCACTATGATTTATGTTTCTGTAGGGTAGGTTAGGCTAGGTTTGGGAAGAACTTAGGCCATGTTTGGTTTCCTTTTCCACATTAGTTAGTCAAAGTTATTGTGTTATTGTTAATACAAAAAAGCAAAGCTATCAAGATTTGCATTCCAGTTGCCTGCAGCTAACCTAGCACCTGGCGTCATGAGTGTCATTAAGTTAGGCCACAAGCAAATGCTGCATGCCTTTTATTAACATGAATGATTAACGTGATTTATTTCTCTTTATAAATATATGTATAAATTATTTGTATAGCTTGATTAATGACACCGTAACGGCAACAACTTGACAGTATGATGAGAGAAAGAGAGATTACATAAGTTGAATATCAAGTATGTACTGTAATTTTTTTTTATTGTTTTTATGTTCATTTATACCTCACCAATCTCATAGTGTTTTCTGTTAATCTAACCCAGCTTCGAGTCGACATAACCTGAGAGAGACAGAAGGGTGAGGCGGGCGGCCGGCTATTATGATAATAAAATCTTGAGGAAGAAATCACTGAATATTTTTATTTTCATTACTATATCTGCTTCATTTTATTTTCTGTATTTTCTGACATGTAGAGTGTCAGGTGTATATGCATATGTAGTATAGTACGCACGTACATTTGTGGAAAATGTTATCATCTTGTACAAAACTATTATAATTATTATTGTACTGTAATTATTGACGATCGAACTCTCAATCATAAATATAATAATAATATTATTATTACCACTGCAGCAGAGCTGGAGCTCTTAGTACCAAAAGCATAATATCTGTGTAACTAAAAGTTCGAACATGCCTGCATGTAGGCGAACGAGGGAAAGAGAAAGTGACATGTTTTGTTTCGTTATGGCGTGTTCAGCAAGATGTGTGCATGTATATACAGACTGTATACGTGTAAATTCGTACTTACATCCACGTCGGTTATTTTGTATCATAGTACTTATACATAGCAGTTATCATTAATTCAATAGAATAAGGTTCTTAAGTCCATATCTGGCCAATGTTTTCGGCGGTGTCGAGACAAGAGAGAAGTTGCCAGTGGGGGGGACATAGAAAATGAATCGTCTCTTCCCCCAAGTTTACATGTATTGACGTGCATTGACACATTCTTGCTCTTGATTCTCATTTGTAAGAGACCTTTCATTATTGTATTTTATAACTACAACACTTTGTCATTATATCTATTCATTCATACCCTTGAACAAAAAAAAAATAATAACTACTTAACCTCTTGCAATACGAGAGTGGCGTCGGCGCTATACTTGTGCAAACATGTCCGTCCGTTCGCATAAGACCAGGGCATGAAATTGTTTACATCATTTGGTTAGTTTAGCATATCTTTAGAGTGATGTGATATTTTCATAGCAACAAGCTTACTCACCTCTCTAGGTATGCGGCGGCCCACAATATCCTTGCACAAAACGTAAAACAAGGAACGTGAATTAACATGCTTGGACATCTTGGATGCTATTGATAATTATTACTGCCAAAAGAATTTTTTTTTTTTTTATTTTTTTTTTCCTTTTTTATTTAGAAAATAGATATTTTACATTTAGGTTCTTACAGTTTAATAATATTGTCTATACATTACAACTTATTTTACATAAAAATGAAATTATTAATTACCAAAAAAAAACAAAAGAATGGACATATTGGGAAGTAAAGATTTTTTTACATTTATCCCCAAGTGCTTTTAACAATACAAATCAATGGTGAATGACGAGTCAGAAAACCTAAAAATTGGCGATGATATTAATAGTATACACAGTTACTCCAAATACTCGACGTTTTCTTTATTGAAAATTAACGTTGAACAATCCAATGAATTGTTGACGAAGAAAACTTGCAGTTTCGATATTATTGTGTTAATAATTATGATGAACAAAAACCTTGTGCCGAATATTTTCATCTCATTAAACATACGAGGGAAGAGTTAACGTCCAGGTTATCCAACTACATTAAAGTCCATTCCTTTTAATGGACCTCCATATCTTTCTTGGATCTTTTCATCCGCCCTCTTTTAACAATTAAAACAATTAAACAGAACCAACGTCGGCTAAGAGGTGACCCCAGGCATCACCTAATGGGCCTTTTATACTTAATATATATAATATATATATATATATATATATATAATATATATATATATATATATAATTTAAAACGTTCTAAGGTATGGTGGGTACTAGTAACTCGAACAACTTTGTAGGAAGAAGTTTTTTCGAGAGATTTTTGTATAAGCTATTTGTATATTTTTTATTATAATCCATAATATTTTTGCTTTTATTACAGCCTTGAAAATGAGACTAGTTGTCTTGAAGCGTCATTAACTATCAAACTGGTAACAAACTTGCTAATCCTGAATTTTCTAACATCAGACAGCACGAATGCAAACATAATATGCAACACAAAGATTTTGAAATATTGGGACGCGCACCGAGTGTAACTACTGACAATACTAGAGTCCTTGTTTATTAAAACAGCTTGTTCCTCAGTTGAACATTGAGCAGTCTTCCTCGACACCTCTACCTTACGTGAGCTGTTTGCTTGCTGGTCATTCCTGGTTTGTTCCTTCTGCCTTCGTCCTTCCTTTCTCTCTTGATGGTTGGATTTTGCTACAACGAGTTTTAATTTTGTTATTTATAATGTCTTATGTCTTGTATTTGTATTTTAGCGCTTTTAATGTTAATTTTATTGTTTTTTTTTTCTCTTTATAGCTTGGAAATTAAACCTGTGTGTATATATAATATTATATATATATATATATGTATGTATATATATATATATATATATTATGTATATATATATGTATATATATATATTTATATGTATATATATATATATGTATATATATATATATATGTATATATATATATATTATATATATATATATATATATATATATAATGTATTTTAAGGACCACCTGAAGATGTACTTCCTCCTACAACAATCTTCCATACCTATATAGCTATATATAATTATATATATATATATTATAATATATATATATATATAATATATATTGTGTATAGGTGAATAGATATGATCTTTTCAATAGACTAGTAGCTGCCTGGTATCCTGTGAATATTCTGTTATTTCGCACTGGGCTGATCTCAATAAACGCAATAACTAAAAATTTTTATAAAATGCCACTATAAAACATTATAATAAACTTTCGTTATCAAATGGTAATCCATCTTGAAAATAATTTTCAAGCTCTTTAATGCTTATGTTTTCATTTTACTTTCATTAGTGTTATATTTCAATGTTTTTGTTACGTCTAATTTCCTGATTGTTTCATTTTTACCCGAAGTGTGTGCCCAAACGTCATAAAGTACAGAGATTAAAGCATTGTCGTGAATAGGACACACTTTTAGCGCGATTCCTTTCCAAAGCGACATAATATAAAACTGTGTTGTAACATAATTATCACCTTGCAAAACTGTCATAAAATTGTCATGTAAACCATTAGTCTTTCCTGACCTTTAATCTTCAGCTTTTTTTACGCTCTTTCTGGTCAGTTAGGGTCATTTGACCTCGATCTTGATGTGTTAGGAATACAAAATTAACTAGTTTGCGTGGAAAAGTGGAGAGTTTGAAATTCGCAAGTGGTCGGTTAAGTATAAGACTTGTAGTATTTTATTTTATTTTTTTTGCGGAATCAAAATTAAGCTAAATGTCAAAAAATTTCGTAGAGCTCACGCAAAGCGAATCAATGTGGGGGCAATGCCGTTAATAAAGCAGTAAGTCTGTCAGGCTATTTAATCCACCAGGCGCCGAGGAAGTGAGGCAAAACATAAAATTATTTTTAAAATCGAAACTAATAATAATAATAATAATTATTTTATTATTATTATTATTATATTATTATATTATTATAGTTTCGATTTTAAAAATCATTTTATGTTTTGCCTCACTTCCTCGGCGCCTGGTGGATTAAATAGCCTGACAGACTAATAATAATAATAATAATAATATATAATAATAATAATAATTATTATTATTATTATTATTATTATTATTTATTATTATTATTATTATTATTATTACAATTATTCAGAGGATGAACCCTATTCATATGGAACAAGCCAGCAGGGGCCAATGACTTGAAGTTCAAGCTTCCAAAGAATATGGTGTTCACTAGCAAAGAATACTTCTGAATTGGCAACGAGTGATATTAGACACTTCTGAAGAGCATCTTATAAACATTACAAGAAAAGGGTAAGATTCCAGGTATTGTTTGTAGGCTGGTATTTTGATGGGTTTGATGAATATTGCGCATGCATGGAATCAATCACTGTGCTTGTCTATAAAAAGTGTTCAGCCATTGTTCTTTGTCATTTTCACACGAATGTACTAAAGTGTTTTTACATTTCTTCACAATACGTATGACGAACTGTTTCAAGTTAGTTTTTCGTTAAAAATGGTAAACGACGAATATCGCTGAAATTCTCCCCCCTCGCGTGAAAAACATGCGATCGGGAAAACTAATAGCTGCAACCATTCCAATTTTGCTGTTATCATTGCTATTTAGACTAGGTTATATCTCTTCCGATTTTTAAGGTAACTCAGAGTAAAGTACGTTAGTTGGTATGAAAATAACACAACACTCATATAAGTACACAAACTGTGCTTGCTTCTGTAAACAGCGAAGCCGACAGACGTAAGCATACACGACCTGACATGTGAATGTAAGTCTCTGCCGCGCAGGAAAGAAGTAGTGTCATAGTTTTTATTCTTTTTGTTTTTCCACACAATAAGAGAGTATGAATAGATCGGTGTTATTGATGTCTAAACATACGTTAATGGAATACTGATTAAAATCGAGAGTGAATATCCAAGAATGATGATACTACCAACTTGGAGTAGAATTCTGTCTTATTTTGACACTGGCACTATATAGCGCTTGCAGACGTGCGTCGTGTAGTAAACTCGCTGTGACCTGTCCGGACGGTAGGTCCATGATATAGTATTTCTTAATACCCTGAAAGGGATTAAGGGTGCGTGACTCACACCAAGTTATGTTCCGCCTTATAATTAGATTCAAGAAAATATTACAAGTGTGTTTCGTAATCCCTGTTGAAAAAACAAATTGTATGGTATATTTCATTCAAGCTAATTTGTAAGTTCTCTCTCTCTCTCTCTCTCTCTCTCTCTCTCTCTCTCTCTCTCTCTCTCTCTCTCTCATGTAGGTCTTATCTATCTATCCGGATCATGCATACAACTTGTATTTAAGTCCGTCTATCGCTGTTACGTACTTCTTTGTATTCGTGAATGCTTATACATGTTTTACAGTATGAGAGCCTGAATCGTTTCCGATCCCGCGCAGCAACAAAACTCTCTCTCTCTCTCTCTCTCTCTCTCTCTCTCTCTCTCTCTCTCTCTCTCTCTCTCTCTGTTTGACACCAGTAGTAGACATGTGCAAGCGTATGTGTTCAGGGACGTAACCAATCGTGATAGTTCGAACTCTGATCATAACTAATTATGATAATAACGTAATGAGTGTTCGCCAACCGTTGATGAAATTATAAGAGCTACATTGTGTATACGTAAGTATCCCCTCAATAAAATATGAATACGTATGCAGATGCCACCATACGTGTGAGAAAAGAAAGTAGCGATCATGTTTAGAAAAAGGTTATGTGGTTACCACTAATTAAAACGAGGCACAAGAGGAATTTATTTCTGGTGATAGAAATTCATTTCTCGATATAATGTGGTTCGGATCCCACAATAAGCTGTAAGTCCCGTTGCTAGATAACCGATTGGTTCCTAGCCACGTAAACATATCTAATCCTTCGGGCCAGCCCCAGGAGAGCTGTTAACCAGCTCAGTGGTCTGGTAAAACTAAGATATACTTAACCACTAATTAAAAATGTTGGGAAGGGAATAGATGTTTATTGTCCGCAAACATAATATACAACACAAACAAGATACATCCAAAGACATAGACACCTGGACTTGATTCATGTGAAGATTACAGTAGGCCAAGGGACTAGGGGGTTCATAAGTTGGTGGATCGCTTGGAAGTACCAGACAATTTCAGAGGAAATCTGAATTTGGATGTGTCTGATATCCTTAAGGATATATACCCACGAGTTGCATCTCGTTAACCCATATTATATTGGATGTCGTGGAGAAGGCTTCAGAGAAAGACTGAGCACCTTTGTCTGAAGAGCCCCTTTCACAAATTAGTAATATAGGCCTATATCTAAGTAAAGCCATGCTAAAGTAGACAGCATAATCTTATAAAGTTATTTATGAACGCATCATATTCTACTGTTTAAGTGATGGGAACATCTAAACTAACGTTTAAGGGTACAGGTTTATTTCAGGTTGTCAATTAACGAAGTTATCTGAAATGTTCGACTTCGTTATACCGCGCACACATACCAACATGTTTAAGATTAAGCAAGCAGTATACATATGTCAGTACGCGTCCTCCTTGCACAGCCCGTAACTAAAAACAGGTTGAATCAAGTTAACAACTAGTTGGTGTCGTAGACAGTGTTTCTTTCATACGATTATCCAACATTGGACAAAAAATTTGTTGTCCGCTCACGGCTCTGACTTGTATTCAACCTGTTTGTGATACGATACTTATGTTGCTGACGAGTGTTTACGAAAACGTTTTCTGCAGTCAGACGAATTGTGAGGTTGAAACTCTTACGATGTTTGCAGTCTCATGCTCATTTGTATTTATGTATTATATTTACTCTTGTTTGTTGTTACAACCGTTCAATATTTTTATTTATTTAACCATTCCTTCTTCTAATAATAGCTTTCTATCCTCCGAAAGCATGTTATGCAAGCTCATGCGGGCTCTATAAATGTGATATATGCCAAAATGTTTTGCTTTCTTCGTCCTTATTCATCAATGCAAGCATTCAGACAAAGTTTTATGAAACTACTTTTAAGTATACTTGTAAGTACATACCGTGTGGTTTATTGCTTTAGAAATAATGTTTGCTATCTCCTTTGATTGTTTTAAGTGAGCAACTCATAACTATATTACTAAAGGATGCTGTTGCTGATGATCAGTAATTCTGTATGTGCATAGCTCTGTTCGCCCCGATGTATTTGATAAATGCTTACTTGGACAACTACACAAAGTATTTAAACAACAAAGAACCTTTAGTGCGAAGCAAGGTAGGTTCTGATTTCCACCCCCTTTCCCCTCAGAATTGTAAGTGAGAGAGAGAGAGAGAGAGAGAGAGAGAGAGAGAGAGAAGAGAGAGAATGTTAAACATTAAAACAAGAAGAGTGCTGGATTATTATACTTCCTCCTTTTATCTGAAAGAAAGGGAAACCAAACTGAATAAAATATGACACGCTAGTGAATGTGACATCTTGAGAGACGGGGCTTCCCTTCTTTCAAAATGTCAGATTTTGAAAGGATCTCGCCCGGAAAAAAAAGGCAATTAGGAATATATGGAGGACCTCTTCCTCTCGTCGAAAGGAAGAGAGAGAGGGGGGGTGGGGAGGTTTGCTGTTTGCCCTGCCACGGCTGGAGGCCAACCAGATAAACTAGCAGGTAATGCGCTAAACCTGTCTGCCAAGATAGAAGAGCAACTTGATCAGAAGCAAGGTTGTTAACGAGGAGGAAACTGAAATACATGAGAGGATCCTACACAGAGAAATGGTCTCTGTGAAAAGGGACAAAGACGATTAACTTAAAGACTTTTAAGAGAGAAAACGAAGTGACAAGAGGTTGATTGCCTTTTGCTGTATGGAAATGTCACTAAATTTTTAAAGTAATGGTAATCTTAACGATCGAAGTTCATAAAGAATTTATTTGGCTTTCTATCATTATGGATTTATTCATGCGGAAAATATTGTAGAATATATGCTGAATATCCATATGTAGTATCATCAGTGATGTACGTATATCCTGTAAATTCTGAGCTACATCAGTGGTTCTACATATGACTTCCATATGACAAGTTTTCCACAGTGCAGTACAATAAAATAAAGTATATATGTATCTTTATAAGTGTATATATATATATATATATATATATATATATATATATATATATATATATATATATATATATATATATATATATATATATATATATATATATGCAAGGTGATGCCACGGAGGAAAATGAAAAGCGAGAAATGCCGAGATCTTTCGGTCTACACGGCCCTCAAGTAAAGGGTCGTGTAGACAAGTCTTGACCGGACTGGTGTAGATGGAAAGATCTCGACATTTCTCGTCTTTTAATTTTTCATCCGTGGCATTGCCTTTATTTATACACACCCTCACGTTTTACATATTCGTGATAAAGTTATTTTCATATATATATATATATATTTTTTATATATATATATATATACTTACTTATATATATACACACGTATAGTGTGTGTGTGTGTGTGTGTGCACTTTCGACGTGGTTCGGAAGTCACGTAAAAGCCGTTGGTCCCGTTGCTGAATAACCGCTGTTCCATGCAACATAAAAACACCGTACAAAAAAAACAAACAATATATTGTTTGTGTGTGTTTATAAGACGTAAGTGAATGGAGACTGGAAATGAAAGCGCAGGAGAGACTTGAGCTTGAATTTCACAGAAGCGTGGGGATGGCCACGACGTTGGAGGTGATGATTTTACACACATATGTATACACGTGTGTATATATATATAATATTCATATATATATATATGTATACTATATATGTATATATATATGTATGTAGATTATATGTATTGTAATATATATATGTTGTTATATGTATATATATATATATATAATGTATGTATATGCTATATATAAGTATGTATATATATATGTATATATAATATATATATATTGTATCTAATATGATATTAATATATATGTATATATATAATGTAATGTGTATATATTGCTATATATAATAATTTGTATAATATATGCATGTATATCTATTGTATGATAATATATGTATAATATATATATGTTATCTATATATATTGTTATGTTATTGTTATATATGTATGTAATGTATATTATGTATTGTATATATATATGTGTGTATCTATATATGTATATATCTATGTATATATATATATCTATATATGTGTATATTATAGAATATATATATATATTATTATATTATTACTAGTATGATATAATATATGATATGAATAATATAGCTTTGTATCTATAAATTAGTAATGATAATATGAGTGTTATATAATAGTAGATACTATATATATGTATGTAATATATATAGTGGTGGTGTTGTTGTATTATATATAGTATATATAGGTCTGGTGGTGGTCGGTGTGTGGTGTGGGTGTATAAAGGGACAGGGGGGTGACAAGGAGATAGCGGTCATCAGATGATACGTTTATTGCCGACGCGTTTCGTAACAGTTACATCACCAAGGCTAAAAGAGGAACAACACAAATTAAAAAATATATGAAATATAAATAAGTCATCGTACTGGCTGCTGAGTGTCAATTGAATTTTCTAATATCAGAAATCACGCAAAAATGTGTGAAACCACCATCAATTATACCGAGTTCTCTGTCTTGGGCCAAACACGCCGTTTACACGAACTGCTTATTTAGAGTCGTTATTTATTAAGCAGTTAGTGCCCAAGTTGAACTCTCACACCCCCACTGTACAGTTGTATGTGGCTTGAACTGGCTTTCTTCGCTGTCTCCCTTCTTCAGAGTCATTCAGTTCTTCAACTTTTTAGTCTAGCAGGTGCTTTTTAAATTGCTTTGATTTTATGTGTCATTTGTATATTTGTTGAGGCTCTTAAAGTCAAAGTTATGTTTCTCTTTTAGCCTTCATAACGTAAAAAAAAAAAACTATGTGTTACGAAAAAACGCGTCGGCAATAAAGTATCATCTGATGACCGGCTATCACCCTGTCCTTTCCATTAATTGCTGTGGCCCCGCTTGCGGCCAACTTATTTTGTGTTCATATATATATATATATATATATTATATATATATATATATATATATATATATATATTATAATATATATATATAATGGAAAATTTTCAAATATGATATTTATGTAAAGGATATTAGTGTTTCGGTGTTAACCTTTCAGTGGAAATTATTCTTAAAGTATAATGAATTAGTATCAGGCTTGATATTTTGTGTATGTGTGTTTGTTCATTTGGTTCCTGTGTGTTTGCAGATATATGTATGAATGCAAAGCTATCTAAACTGGAATAAAGCAGTTTTCTTTACCTGTTAAACATTGATTAACATATTAAGGCTTGTTCCCTTTGGAGATGGTAAGACTGTCTCTATAACTTTCTTAAAATTATGGAAAGAGGAGGTCATAGTAGATCCTTAACTTCGTGGGAATAGTCAACCCCTTCAAATTATTTCAAATCTTCGGTAATACAGTTTTAATGGGACTCGAGAATGAATTATCCTTTTACTTCTGAGGTGATCGGTTGTGTTCTCTGAAGAGAATCTTGTTAGTATTTTGAAAGAACATAATAGGAGAGAGACTGGTCTGAATGATTTAAGGGAAAAGTATAATGTATATTCAAAATGTTATTAAGTGATTCTAAAAGGTGTAAGAAGGGCAGCTGAAAGGCTGGTGAATGGAAAGCCCAATTATTGTGGGGATTTCAAGTGATACACTCAAATGTTATAGTGACATATTAATTGTGGGTCTTACCAGGGTGTATTATCATGTGCAGATGATGAAAAGATTCTAAAAGAAATTGACGGCTGTAAAATGGGAAGGTGAAAGATGATTACAAGAATTACATATATGACGTAACAATGTCAGCATACCCGGAAATTTACAGGGGGGATTTTTTTTTTTTATAGAAGAGAAGCAATGCGAGTTAGACGAGGAAAAGATGTACCGTAGAGCAAGTGACCGGTATGAAGCAGTTCTGTAAGAGGGCTGAGAATAAACAGGGAAAATTGTTACGAACCATACATGGACCAACTCCAGCTGAGGGGGGAAGAATTTATAGGAATGGAGGTGGAGGGTGTTAAGGATGTATGGCGTAGAAAGTAGCATGTTGACATCAGTTAGAACAAATTTACGATGAAAGCAAAATGTGCTAGATTAAGAGGTGGAATAGCTGGTTCGATATATAACGAGAAAATAGTTTCGAGATGAGCGTGTGTTATTTCATGGCTGTTTTTAGCTTAGTGTTTATTTTTCGCGTTTGCTGGTAATTCAGTTTTTTAGTTGGGTGTAAGAAAAGAGAAAATGGGGAGACATTGACAATGAATCTTAGCGTTGATGGTAGAAAAACTAGGGGGGGAAGTGGTTGATTCGTATGAGTGTTTGCAGTCGAAAAAATAACAGGGTCTCTGCAAATTTTCATGGAAGAAGTTTGGATGTACGAAAATGCGTAAGATTATGGAAGAAAAAAGTGGCAGTTGTTTTGACGAATCGAGAGTAAAGAGAATTCGACAGTTGTAATATAAGTTGCAAAAAAGTTAATTTAGGTAAAAAGGTATACCAGAGTTGTTTTGGATAAAAATTTAAGAAGGATGGTTTGGTTAAAAATGTATAACCAAATTTTTGGGGAAGAGGAGAAAGAGATGAAAAAAAAGAGCTGTGTAGATTAAGGCATAACAGGTGATGGTGTCCAAGAGGTGTTAAATGTCTGAATTTCATACTGGACTCAGCAGCTTGAAGATGAAAACTCCTGTAAAATGTGTTATATATATATATATATATATATATATATATATATATATATATATATATATATATATAAATCTTCAGAGGTGTCCATGATACTAGTTGTAAAAAGATGAAGTTTATTATGAACGTTTCGCACATGAAACATCTGTGCATCATCAGTCTGCAAAGAGCAATAAGACAAATAAATAACATATAAAGCCATAAAACACAAACAGAACTCACATGAATTAAAATAGTCTTAAAATTAACCAAAAAAAAAAAGAAAAGTACAAAGTAAAACAGTAAAAAAAGAGGAGAACACCCAAAACACCAACCGTCCATGAGGAGAGAAGATGGAATAGACCTGTCGTCAAAAGCAGGTGACGACGTCAACTATGCCAGGTATAGAGTGGTTGAAGAATTATTACCATTTAACGAAGGAACAAGTTTCTTAATATATAAAGACTCGAGGGTAGTTAAGTGATCAGGATGTTTGACATGATCTATTATTGTGAACTGTTCTTTCTGAAGCTCAATTTTGCAATTAAAAGCATGGTTCCTGATATTAGAAAATTCAGGTTGTTTTATTCTTTGTCCTGTTCGGAAACTAAAATAAACCTAAATGACTGCAATATCGAACCCTCAGCAACCTTCGAGTAGATGCAACGTAAGAACCTGGCGACTTTTAAACAATTACTTGATCTTGCTGTGCAAGATTCTATGTTCATTTTTAACAATCGGCTCTATTCGCAGGTTGATGGAGTCGCCATGGGGTCTCCTTTAGGCCCTATCTTTGCTAATTTTTTTATGTCAGACTTGGAGTCGAAGTATTTAAATGGTTGTAGTTCTAATTTTAGACCATCTTTTTATCGTAGATACGTTGATGATACCTTCGCGTTATTCCAACATCCTTGGCAATGTTCCTCATTTAGAATTTATTAATAACGCTCACCCGAATATCAAGTTTTACAGTAGAGGTTGAAAAAGAAGGTACTCTACCTTATTTAGATTTGAAGAATCACTAGAATAAGTAATTCAGAATTTGCCACGTCAGTCTACAGAGAACGGACCTATACAGGACTCACTAATCATTTTTATAGTTCGTCAACATTCTTTTAAATTAAACACCATCCACACATTGGTAAATAGGGCCCTAAAGTATTCATCTTCTTGGAAAATTTTTCATGACGAGATTTCATTTTGCTGAGTTTTTTTTAAGTCCAATTCTTTTCCACAAGACGTAGTTTTGAAAATTGTCAACCAGATACTTTCGAAGTTTTTTTCAGCCTTTATCTCCTAATTTTGATGTTCCAAAAAGGTTATTTTATGCTACTATTCCTCATTATTTTCTGATCTGAAATTCATATCCAGTTTAAACAAATCATTGAACAAGAAATTCCGTGTCTCAAGGTCAAATTAATATCAAAACAATCCTTGTACCATAGGTTCCTTTTTTAATTTCAAAGATCGCCTTCAGCCCTTCATGAGATCCAAAACGTCATATATAAATTTACATGCCCTGGATGTCCAGGTTCTTACGTTGCATCAACTCGAAGGTTGCTGAGGGTTCGATATTGCAGTCATTTAGTTTTTAGTTTTCCGAACAGGACAAAAAGAATAAAACAACCTGAATTTTCTAATATCAGGAACCATGCTTTTAATTGCAAATTGAGCTTCAGAAAGAACAGTTTCACAATATGATCATGTCAAACATCCTGATCACTTAACTACCCTCGAGTCATTATATTAGAACTTGTTCCTTCGTTAAATGCTAATAATTCTTCAACCACTCTATACCTAGCATAGTTGACGTCGTCAATTGCTTTTGACGACAGGTCATTCCATCTTCTCTCCTCATGGACGGTTGGTTTTTTGGGTTTTGGGTTGTTCTCTCTTTTTTTACTGTTTTACTTTGTACTTTTCTTTTTTTTTGGATAATTTTAAGACTATTTTAATTCATGTGAGTTCTGTTTGTGTTTTATGGCTTTATATGTTATTTATTTGTCTTATTGCTCTTTGCAGACTGATGATGCACAGATGTTTCATGTGCGAAACGTTTCATAATAAACTTCATCTTTTTACAACTAGAATCATGGGGGGACACCCTCTGAAGATTCGTATATAATTTCTCCACTGAACGACTATATATATATATATATATATTATATATATATATTATATATATATATATAATTAATTATATATATTTAGGGCTTTTGTGCCTTGTATGATAATGCGCCCTATGAGGTATGTTAGAACTAGCGATAATCTATACGCTAAGTCGGTTGGTATTGCACTTCCATCTTCAATGGAGTGTCTGGGGTTTTGTAGATCACTTACGAAGTCGGTATTATCTTTACGACGATGTGTTTAAACTCATGGTTCGGTGAGGTTCTTGTAGAAAACACTAAGTATAAAAATAGATATAACTTTCTTCTGAAGTTTTTCATGGTGAAGATCAGGTATGATTGTACAAGTCTTCTAATAACGATAGCTTGATCGCTTCTGCCAATGATGATGGCTAATCCTATTCCTCTACATGATAAAGCTTAGGTAAAGAGGTACAGGTCTTCTAATGTCGATAGCTAACTCTGTTCTGCCCCGTCTACCATCTCTGTTACAAGTTATAAAGGAACAGACAGTAGTTCGAACATATGAACATACTATCAGATGACATAGTTTCATACGAACACACAATCGAATGAGACAGCTACAGATCACGTAGGCCGTTTGAATAATAGGTCGGGGTAGTTGTCTCAAGCAGGGAGCTTGACTAATGTTTATAAACAATTGAATGACCACAGGTGACGGCATGTTATCTTAGCTTACATACTTATTGTATACGTCATCTTAGGCGTCTCTAGTCTGATCACATTCCTGCAAGCAATCTGGTTGACCTCTTTAGTTTTATTCTTTTATATATATGGACTAACATTCATATTTTTTATTATGTAAAACATTACATATATGGATTACTTTCAAAATGTATATATCTCCTCTGTGACTGTATAAAATGTTACGTAGAATTGTGCAACATTTTTTTTCAGATTCCTAGATAGCTTAGAGATAGGATGTTTTTAAATGTGTGTTCAGATTTCGCATTAACATATTGTAAAAGAATATATATAACGTAGAATGTGAAAGAGAGAGATTTTCTTTGTCCATTCGAACTACGATTATGTCAGCACTGTGAGATTAAAGGACTCCACCGTTCTCCGTTTGCATCCCTAATCTGTCAACATGTCTTTTTTTTTTAACAGACTGGACTCATACGTGTATGGTCTTTGCCGAGTGCCACATGCAGATTACACATTTTGTATATAAAGTTGCGTAAGATTTTGAAGCTTCTGGAAACATTTGTGCCAAAAATACGTTTGTTGTCATTCTTCTCTGTCCAGTTTCTGGCAAAGGGAAGAGAAAATTTCATTAGATCTTAGATTCTCGAGTAACGTTAACATTCTCTCTCTCTTCTCTCTCTCTCTCTCTCCTCTCTCCCTCTCTCTCTCTCTCTCGACATTCCTTGAGATTATATTAACGTAACGTAAATTGGTCACTCATAACTTGAGAATTTATATTTTATATTTCTTAGAGTTTATTTGGTGTTAAATAGTGTTTTTGTGGAATCTGAACAAACATTGTTGTTGTAACGGCGCCTGGTTTTTGGTAAAGTGAAACAAGACTGCAGCAAAGAAAGAAGTTGGTATACCAAAAAGGTAAAGTGTGTTATATTTTTTATTAGTTGCAAAACTAATGTCTAATGGTTATTATGATTGTTTGGTAAAAAACTAATAACAGATAGGAACAGTAGTTAACTAGTAACTAATAACAGATGGTTACGAAGCTTTGGTAAAACTGATGGTTACAATGTTTTGAGTGAAAGATTTACACTTTTACACATTGCAAATTTTTGTGTTTTGTGTTTGTTTCATTTTGTGCATTTTTTCATTTTCTTATTGAAGTGTGCCTTTTTATTTTATATTTTCATTTGCATTCACAATTTAATTGACTTAGTTATTTTCATTGCTTAATTGTTGCACATTTAATTAAATTTAACACTTGTGAATTAATTTGTATTTACTTAGAATTCTGTTCAAGTTTTATTATTGTTTAGCACTTGTGAATTAATTTCAAATTCTCAATTATTGCCTAACACTTTTGAATTTCAATTGAATTAATTTTCTTGAATTTTGTGATAAATTAATTTGGATTTAATTTTACTTAATTGATTCAAGAATTAATTAAACTTTACTTTGTTTTCAAGTAACAGTAATTTTCCCTGATATTGTGAATTTCACTTATAAATTTTGAGTTTAATAATAAATTTTTGTATTTAAAATTTTTATAATAAGTATTTTCATTTATAACCAGTATATTTGCATTTGATTATATTGATGTTAGGTAGAAAAACATAGAGTGGTAATTGATCGGCTTTCCTTCAATTTACTTGAAGTGACTTAGAACCAGGGAAGTACTTTAGACTTCTGAAATAGGAAAAAGGACTTACTTTGATTTGAAAGTTGTTGATGGAGTGATGCCCTTTGATTAATTTAATTATTTTACAAGATTACCTCACACCTTTTTGATGAACTTACTCTGATTTTTTGCAGTACTGGTAAGTTGTTAAGGGATCACTGTTGCCTTTAGAGTATTCAGTCGTTTAATACTTGTGATGAGGGTACAGGTGTCTGGCTTTTGTGAGGTAACAATAAATGATGGTGAGTGTAGTAACCAGATACTTGGGACTTCGTAACAACTATATATATATATATATATATATATATATATATATTATATGTGTATATATATATATATATTTATATATATACACACACACACACACACACACATATATATATATATATATATATATATATATATATATTTATGTATATATAGACATACATACATACATACATACATACATACATACATACATACATACATACAACTGGCATACATGCAAATAAATTACTCAACTTCAATTTTCAGTTGTAATTCGAATTCTGTACGTATTCCCCAGATTTGAAAGTTGCATTCATATTTTCCTTATTTTCAGAGTCGTTAAAGTTCTTCAGAAAGAATTAAGTTTAATTACAGTCAGCACGCTTAACAGTTTTAGGGTTTTTTTCTGGCTCCCTCTTCCCCCTCTCTGTAATAGTTTTAGTAGTCATTTCTCACTGTAAAATAATGTAGTGGCTTATGCGTGAAATTCTCAGAATCATATTTCTGCCTCCAGAATTTGTGACAAATGTGTTCTTTCTCTGTCAAAGGACAAAACACTTCCCCTGGCACAGTCTTCGCCATGGGGCCGGGGAGCTCCCAGTTCTATGCGTCAACGGTAAAACAGGAAATGTAATTAGTGTAGAAGCATCCCGTGCGCTCAAAAGGAACGCTCCCACCAAAACAAACCAGGTATTCATCTCGTCTCGGGAAGACCCTGATGTCGGAGGAAGTTCATTCACCAGTTGGACTAAGCGGAATGAGCTGCAGAGAAAAGAAGGGAAAGACCTGAAAAAAAAGAGGGAAGAAGGGACACGACTCTGAGAGTGGGAAGAGAAAGAAAAAATGCGAAGGAGAGTTTATATACGGCATTCTTCCCGAACACAGACGCACGCATCATACTCATGTGTAAGTGTGTTCGTGCGTGTTAAAAAGAGACGGAGGGAGGGAAACCTCATTAATAGAAATGAAATCAAGAACAGGTCTGGGGACAGGATATTCGTGTACGTTATGGTTGCTATGTTTTGATAATTAGGTTTTAAATGCCTGCTAATCATGGAAGATGCTCTTCACATGTTTCAAAATTAAATACTTCATAAGTGAATATTGAGGTACATTATGGACAAGAAACGCGCAATTTAGTATTATTAGAGAGACGATAGGTACCATCCTCATCCTTGCAGCATTAGAGAAATAGACTTTGGTTCCTGAGACTGGCGCGCTCAGTACGGAAATACTTGAGGTTTGACGAAACAGATTTCCTAAACTGAATGAGCTAAAGCAAATGTTTGGTGGTACAAAGTAACTTTACATCTCTTGACATATTGTTTTACTTCGAGGGGAAAGGTTATTTTGTGACGTCTAGAATTTTTACTTATTTCCCTCTTTGTCACACTTCCGGTACACAGCTGTCTTATTAACAATGTGTCGTGATATATTGCAGAAAATTGCTGTGGCATAGAATAAATACGTTAATATATTATTGATGTTCATCTTATTTAACATATAGGTCAGTTTGATCCCATACGGTAAAGAGCACATTTTTATTCATTTGTAATGTAGATTGCTTGTAGTAATGGAATTATAAGAAAAACTTCAGAAAGACATAGAGACATATCTAGAGTTTAAGCTCGCCAAATGTGATATAAACCTCGTCCACTTTTGCACTTGGGATCCTTGGATAAAAATCATCAAGGTGTTTTCCCAAGGCTGAATTAGCCAGCTGAGTTTGGCGGAGGCTCAATACTCATTTATGTCTGTCTGTGTGATCGTGTTTATATGTCCACAGACAGTCTTAAAAATTTAATGATGGATACCAGTGACATTTTGTTTAGGATTCTTTCACGGGTTAAAGAAGATTTCATTTGATTAAGAGACGAATCTGACTGAGGAATAAGTTTTTTATGGCTTGTTAATTTCAAGAGTTTGGTGAAAGCATGCTAACTATCGTTGCGTATACCATGAAAATATCTGAAGCCGGTAATACTGCACGGTGATCGTGACTTTTTAGTTGTTGGCCTTTGGTCTTCGTTGATGCTGTATAGTTCCAGATGTTATTGAAAATCAGCTCTTTTTAAAAATAAAACGCGAGTGACTTTGGTCATATAAGAGTAATTGAAAGTTTAGGGCTGAAACATATCGATATTCTCTTCGTACTGTTCTGGTTTGAGCTCTTCGTTGAACTTTCTTAAAGGTTCACTTTTATAGTAGTTGGTATTTTGGGCCCATCCCTATTGGTGACGTGGTTGTTTTGGAAGATTATGGAACTTGACGTAATTATTGCGCTTTTTGTTTCTCTTTCTGTTTAAATCCTGCAACGGACTTCTACTGTAGTTTGATAAAACACGTTTATCTTGAAGGCTGCACCTCAAGAAAGTGAAAATTAAGACCATCCGATTCTTTTGATTTTTAATTTTTTGATAGCTTTCTATTCCACATTTCTGTGTAATCGTTATTGAAAGTGTATGACAAATAGGAAGCGAAGATAATTATATAAATTTTGTTACCGTATTCAGCTTATATAGTATAAAAAAACAGTTCTTCAGGACGGTAATAAGGCAGTGGATTTAAACCTTGATGTGCTTTGTCTTGGCATTTCCTGTCTGTGCCCTTTTTCTTGGATGAATTTTATGGTCCGTTTCCTGCATGGATTTTTGTGGCGCTCAAGCATATGCGTAATATTGCAGTACGTTTGTGACCCGGTTCTCTCTGTACAGAATCTGTTAGACAATAAATTCTGTTCCTCTTATGTTATGGATGGATATTGGAAAATGAAAAAAAAATATATCTTTACTCTATGTCAGCTTTAAACATAAAATGACATAAATATTTTTTTGAACGTCACTCACTAATTAAACTCTGTATCGACTGCCAACGTCAGCCACTGATTTCATTCACGAGCCATGGTGACAAAACGCTCCTTTGTTTCAGACCAAGTTTATACCGAACTCGTCATTCTTCTGTTGAACGTACTCAGTTTTAATTAAGCTTTACTTTCAGTGTACAATATTCTTCCACGCTTCTTTGACGCCGTCCACATTGCATTTGTCAGTTTACATATAATATATACATTATAAATAAATATATATATATATATATATATATATATATATTATATATATATATATATATATATATATTGTATCTGATTATTACAGGATAGATAAAAAAAGTTATAGGACAAGCGTGTTTGGGACGAAGGAAATATGGTAGGAGATGATATGAAATAATGGATAAGAAGCTTGGTTATGTAAAACCACAATGACGGCAGCTGATGAGGAGTGTCTCTCTTATGCCAAGAGAGGGTCATAAGTTAGTAGGGAGTACTTATGAATATATAAATAATAAATGGAGGGATGAAGAACTGAAATTGTTAGGAACTAATGAGTAAGAGATTAGTTGAGGTTCTTTTGTATGACAAATAAGAATGCTATGTACAGTTATACGGGAGTGTACACAATGCTCGAATGTTTCCTGATGGCAGTGTTTATTGGGTAATATTGAAGAAGGTTGGTATGGTATTAGCATCCTACCTCGGTGGTCGCGGGTTCAATTCTCGGCCATTCCATTGAGGAGTGAGAGATGTGTATTTCTGGTGATAGAAGTTCACTCTCGACGTGTTCTGGAAGTCACGTAAAGCCGTTGGTCCCGTTGCTGAATAACCACTGGTTCCATGCAACGTAAAAGCACCATACAAACAAACAAATACTGAAGAAGGATGTAGGGAGTGTGTGTGTTAGCAAGGAATAAAGATGAGGTGTGGTTAAAAAAAAAAATCACCATAAATGACACATTGAATGTTAAGAAAGTTAGGGTAGTGGTGTTCCTCGTTGGACGAGTGGATTTCGCGCTCAGCTACCAATCCGGTGGTCCGATGTTAGATTCTCGGCTCGGCCAACGCGGAACCAGAGGAATTTATTTCTGGTGATAGAAATTCATCTCTCGATATAATGTGGTTCGGATCCCACAATAAGCTGTAGGTTCCGTTGATATCGGTGTTCTTGTGTACTTGAATACTTTCTTTGTCTGTCCCTTCGTGAGAAAGAAGGTATGCGACTGGTATTTATTGTCGCTTTTCTTTCACAGTTATCTAATGTTAAACTCAAGAACATGCTCGATGCGATGTTTTATTTTTAAACAACTTTAAAGCCAGATAGTTTCTGCTTCTTAGTTTCTGTGTGTGATCACAACAGCTTGGAACGGTGTAGGAGAACCATGGAGTTTCTTTGATAATATTTTTTTTCACTCTGCTGAAATTCTGCATAGCATGCTAACCTATCCTACCTTCTCTCTCGGTGCTTTCCTTAGGAATAAATGGTTGTGCATGATTTTTCGCCCCTTTCGGGTCTGTTGCGTCTTTTCCTTTCACTTGCTTTCCCTTTTCGCAGGGGTCTGGCTATTTCTCTTCCAGCCTTCCAGATTTCCACCTTGAATAGCCAGTTCAGATTGAATGGGATTTTGTATTCAGGAATATTTCATTCATTTTATATCAGTTTTGCTCAAATACGTTATTTGCCTTAGGAACTCCTCCAGCCGGAAAATTCAAACGTAGGGCTGGACATGGGAAATACGAGGATTTCTGAATGCATGAACGTTGTAGCAAGATGGCGCTGTTATACCGGGGAAAATTCTCGTTCCCTTCCACGATTTGGTGCTCGGTTAACCTTTGACAATACGTTCCGTGTCCTCGCATACCCTGCCAGGCCCATGGAGGCAGTCAAGTTCAGTGACGTCAAATGGCTTGGAAGTGGATTCCCCCGAGATGGGACTTTTACTCGCGCTCTAGGATACCAAAACAATATCGTCGAAGCCTCAGGAGCAGTAAATGAACTGAATTCGCTCCACCGTCGGTTCTGTTTAATGGCCAGAGTTGAATGTGGCAGGTGAATGTTGATTTGTGTAACTACAGCATGATTCTCACGAAGAAAATGGTTATAAAAGGAATAATGATAAAATATAACGCTTTTTACTCTAAATCTTTTTACGAAAACAAAAGAAGAAATGAAACTATTCTTTGATAACTCCTGTCGATTAGGTCAGTAATCCTCGTAAAGCTGAAGGAATTTACGCGTATTTTTAACAATTTACAAAAATTTACACTGAAAAGAGGTAATTTTTTTTAAATCAAGACTGTGATCGTTCTTCATAACCTTAAAAAAAATCATGTTTTAATTTTAACGTCTCTTAGATGTATTTATATTCTTTCTAGAGTACCCATGATGTAAGTGACGTTCTTACGCAGACAGACAGACATGAGCTAGCTACTCCTTGTGTTTTTTCATAAGATAATGTTTGGAACCTGGTTTTTTACTCCCAATATAAACTGCAGAGGATTAATTTACACAAACGTAACGAGAACTGTTTCCTTTAGATATATGATCACCGTTTGTTTATAATGCCATGTATATTTTTACCAGCCATTCAAAACTAAGAGAAGATCGTTGCATTCTGGAGCATAGTAACAAAAACTTGTTGTACAGGCGGAATAGTGTTTTGTTAAACGCTATTTGTTTGGGGAAAACTCTCTATCGCGAGATGTTCTAAGAGGTCCACAATAATAAAAATGTTGGGAGTTCGTGTATAATTTTAAAACTCTATACAAAAAGGGAAGGGTTCGAAAACTTTTTGTAAAGAATTTTAAAATTATACACGAACTCGCAACATTTTTTATTATTGTGGACCCCTTTAAATTATCCACGAACTTGCAACATTTTTTATTATTGTGGACCCTTTACAACGTTGGCTATTATTATATTAGATCGTTCTTAATGCATATGATTCAAACTCCTTCGGAAATATAAATTTCATACTAGGATATCGTTTTCTGTACAGTGGTAATCTCTTACATGTTCCGGGTGAATCTTCGGGGGGAAAAAAGCATGATTTATTTATTGTTTTTTCAAATATGTTCTGTCTTCCTTGTGAACCTCGACTAGTTTATGAAGGTCAGTAGCCTGTTCTCTGGGTAATTTTCCCGTCCCATCACTCGGATCCTTTGAGCCACGTTTAACCAAGGTCTAATCAAGAGAACCACGATTTTACGGTACCCCAGTTTCCTACTTCGGAAGAGATATCCTGTTCCCTGCAAAACTAAATCCTCTTTACTCGCTAATCAGATGTCTATAGAAACCCGGGTGATCTGAGAGCTTGGATTTTCGTATCATTATTTTTTCTGAAATGGCTGCTGTTTCATCTTATGTGCCATTTTATAAGTTCCATGCCCCTCGGATTAGCCGTTTGGCCGTGATTGAATGACAGACGGACGGACAGACATAACGCCCATTATAGTATAGTAAGATTTCATGGAATCCATTTTTCATGGGGTTTTCCCAGACAGAGCGCCTAAAGTAGCTTGAGAAGAAAGCTGCCATACATCACTCAAAATTATCGTGTATGTTTAGGATTTTATTCGTAGAGTATTGAACTGACATCGGTACTGAAAATAAGTTCTGTACATTCTTATACCATTCTGCATATCGTAAAGTATTATACGTAACTGGATATAGTATAATACAAAAGTATAAACAGTACACGTACAATCTCAAAATACAGTACAAAGTAATTATTATCTGCTACTTTGTATCTTAAAGTAAATTGATATATATGATTATAGTATAATGATAAGAAAATTCATAAGTAAAAACATTTGTGCTTAAAATACCGTATAAACAATTTTAAATACTGACAATTAAAAGTAAGTGAATTTCATTATTTAACATTTATTATTTAAAATCAAATTTCCATTTGTGTTTAGTGATGCTTTTGCAAAACCATTAGCATTTCACACACACATACTCACACATACACACACACACACACACACACACCACACACACACACACATATATATATATATATATATATATATATATATATATATATATTTAGTATGTATTTATTCATTATATTTCGGAACCTAACTCGAGAATTTCTGCGAGACGCGAGAGCCAAGAGAATTTAAAGGAGATCTTGGAAACTATTCGAATGTGCGGGTTGACCTTTTAAGCCTTTTATATTCAATGGATGTGATAAGAGATGAATGGATGCCCAAACGATTCAGGCTAAATAATTGCCTTGCTGTAGGCCGAAATACAGAGGGAGCCGTGATCTCTTACATCCACTGAATGCCACGTATCAGGCCAATACTCCGCTATCTGAAGGGCGTGCAGCTACACAGGTCACCAATACCATGGGGAAGGAGTCTGTCGTGCTCCCAACCAAAAACACAAGGGAAATTCCCTACCTGGTAGCAACCGCCCTACTTGCACCTTCACGGGCCTCAGTGCCCCCACCGCTGCAGCTCAGAAGGACGTCGTAGGCAAACACAGTGATGTCCCTCCCACGTCCACTCTGTCGGGATCCAGCGCCGATATCAGAGCCCGCAGGAAAGTACACACAGTAAGGGGGAAAGTCACCGCAGATGGCAGAAATGCCCCTGCGCCTTCAATACTGACGACGACGAATCCTTCGAAGGGCGATTAAAAAAGAAAAAACTATGCCAGCTGCACAACCATGCGGGGAGAATAGCGAGCCCGAACTGTTTTCGGGAAAAAGTCGCGCCCCTCCAATATCCTCACTGGTGTCCTTTTCACCAACCACTCAAAAGATAAACAAAACAAAAAAACTAGCATTAATAAGATGCTCACAAACATTTAACAAGCGGGGAGCAGGTTTAACAAGCAGTTCGCTTGACGCTCAGCCGAGACCAAAGTAAAGCTTAAAACTAAAACCTTAAAAACTAATTTCCTTACGCTAATTTTTATATACAACAAAATATAACAAAAAGCAGTAACAAGGCTGAGATAAAAATAAAGCAAAAGCAATGCCAATTACGTTAATACATGATACCTTCCTCCCCGAAGAAAAAAAGAATTTTTCAGCAAAAATAATTTTTTTTTTTTACTACTGTGGTATAAACAAACCTGTAAGTAAAGAACAATAAAGACAACCAATAACAGGCAAACATACAATAATAGAACAATAAACCTGAAACCAAATTGTGTTAAATATCAATAATATAATATACCACGAGAAAATACAACCAAATGCTTATATAGCTTACCATTATTTTAAAGCTCAATGTTAATACCATACTCTGAACCCAAAGTCAAAGCACGGCAAAAGACAGACATATCATAATACCAATAATTTAAACAGGATCATAACAGACACAAATCATCAAATCTAAGGAAACCATCTTACCTAGCTTAACCTAAATAAACTTAGACACACACAGGCATACACCTTAACCTACAGCTCACCAACAATATAGTTCAAAAAGTCATATAAATAAATCAAATCAAAATTCTTAGTATACCGGGACAAATCAATCATTCGTTAGGAAATCAGAACCATTATAACATAATAAGAGTGTATACCACTCATAGAAACCTTACAGAAACTTACTAAATCTACAAAACAACTCTTGAAATATTACTTAAACTATACTACATTCAAAAGAAATTTTTTTCATACAACTAATTAGGAGAAACGAGCAGGGCAAAGCGTACGAGAAGGATCAGGCAAGCACACTAAGTCCTAGAAAGGGCGTCAGGAATTTTATTGTCTGTCCCTTTTACGTGTTTAATAATAAGGTTGAATTCCTGCAGAAATAGGGCCCAACGCAAAATCCTCTGGTTGGCTCCCTTCATCCGCTCGGATGAAAACCAGAGGATTGTGGTCCGTCCAAATCTCAACCGGAAAAGAAAAATTGGTCACATAAGGTTTGAAATGGTTAAGAGCGCGGACCAAAGAAAGAGCTTCCTTTTCAATGGTGGAGTAACGCCTTTCCGCTGCCAGAAGCTTCTTACTATAGTAAGATACAGGATGAACACCGTCCTCCTTCCGTTGGAAAAGGACCCCTCCAATCCCGACATCACTGGCATCTACCGCGATAATAAAAGGTTTCTGAAAATCTGGGGAAGTCAAAATAGGGTTAGTAATTAGCACAGATTTAAGTTATTAAAAGATTCTTCACACCGATCAGAGACCACAAGAACCTTTTCCCTTTTTCTAAATAAAGTAGTAAGAGGTTGAGCAAGATCTGAGTAATACGCACGAAAACGGCGGTAATAACCGTCATGCCCAGCGCCCTTCTTACCTCTCTAACATTACTTGGCCTTTTCAAATTAATAATAGCCTCGAGGTTAGCTCGTTTCGGAGCCACCTGACCCAAACCAACCTCGTGACCCAAATAACAAACCTTGGCCTGGCCCAATTCGCACTTAGCCAAATTAAACACTAGTCCTGCAGACCTAAGAGCTTCAAAAACCTTACGTAACCTTAGCATGTGGGTATCCCAGTCATTACTATATACCACCAAGTCATCGATATAAATTTCCGTTCCTTCCAAACCACAAATTACCCTATTCATGAGCCTCTGAAAAGTACAAGCTGCATTTTTCATTCCAAATGGCATAACCTTACACTCGTATAGGCCAAATGGAGTGACAAATGCTGATATCTCACGAGCTCGATCGGATAATGGAACCTGCCAATAACCTTTCAAAAGATCCAGCTTAGTAATAAATTTGGCAGAACCAATCCGATCCAAACAATCATCAATACGAGGGAGTGGAAAAGAATCATTTTTAGTATTTTTGTTCACTTTGCGGTAGTCCACGCACATGCGGAACTTACCATCTGCTTTTTTTACTAATACAATAGGAGAACTCCAGGGACTCACAGATGGTTGAATAAGGTCATGCTTCAACATGTACTCTATCTCCTTACTGTCTAAATCCAATTTTACTGGTTCAGCCGGTAAGGACTTTGCTTCACAGGGGAAGCACCACCTACATCAACGTCATGATTTAAAATATTTGTTCTACCTGGAGCATCCTGAAAAAGATCTGAAAAGGAATAAATTAAATTAAGCACATCCTTCCGTTTGTCAACATCTAAATGATCTAAACTACTTTGCAACATTTCCAAATTTTGCATATTTTCACCCAATGCATCTGAAGGAACCTGACACCCTAACTCATCTGAGTCCTCTGGAGGCACATCCACTACCACAGACACAGGCTCGTACACGATCGCTAAATGGATCACCTTGCTTACCATGATAAGGTTCAGCCTGTTAATGTGAAATACTCTACACTTACGGCTTGAACCGGGGGCCTCAATTTCATAGTTAAACTCTGACAGTTTCCTCAGAACCTTCCAAGGGCCCTTATATCTTGGTTCTAGAAAACTATCTGGGTCCATACTCAACACCAGCACTAGCTCCCCAGGTTCAAATGAACGTACCTTTACCTTTTTGTCAAAATTACCTTTCATAACTGACTGTGACCGTTCCAAATTTTCCCTAGCAAACTTCCAAGCACTAATCATTTTGCCCTTCAAGTCTTCCACAAACCTTCCAACTTTTATTTCACCCTTCCGGTTTGATTCGAGCATTTCAAAAACAATTTCCAATGGACCGCGAACCTTGTGCCCAAATACCAACTCAAAAGGAGCTACTCCAGTAGAAGAGTTAGGGTGGCTCCTGATAGCAAAGAGGGCAAAAGGGAGGGCTTTGTCCCAATCACTACCATTATCATAACAATGTTTCTTCAGGACAGACTTGAGGGTTTGGTGGAATCTTTCCACCACACCTTGACTCTCTGGGTGATAAGGTTACGCTGGTAATGTGTTCTGAATGGCCAGTTCAGCACACTTACCCCTAAATACCTTACTCGTGAAATTCGTCCCGCAGTCGGTCTGAATTACACGAGGGAGACCATACCTGGAAAAGAAATCAATAAGTTTTTCGAAAACAACTTTGGAAGTAATACGCCTCATAGGTATAGCTTCAGGAAAACGAGAGGCTCTATCCATGATAGTTAATAAATATACGAAACCTGTTTTAGTCTTAGGTAAGGGACCTACAACATCAATTACTAACTCAGAAAATGGTTCACCTATGGCAGGTATGGGATGCAGCGGGGCTTAGGGATCCCCTGATTAGGTTTACCCATAACCTGACAGTTTCACATTCTCTGATAAACTGCTTCACACTCAATTTAATTCCAGGCCACCAAAAAAAAATACCTAACCCAAGCTGTGGAAAGTTTTTAACACACCCAAATGACCTGAAAAAAAATTGGTATGAGCTAATTCCAAAATAGAATTTCTGAATTGAGAAGGTACCACAATCTGTTCCACTCTACCAGTTTTATTCAAATTATCAGATGCGGGACGACTAAACCTATATAATAAGCCCCTTACAACTCCAACCTAGGTTTAGTCAGATCCTCAACATCGCCCAAGTCAAAATTAAACTCATCTTTTTGAGCTTTAATAAAAGCAGCTCTGTCCCAATCAAGTTTCATATCATTAACTACAGTATCATTACCACTACTCTCTACTGACCCGGGCCTCACTACCTCTAACTCTAAACTACTTAACATTAAGTCATCATCGTTATCCACATCAAGTAAACTAACAGCTTTTGCTGCGGACCAAGTAATTACAGCCATGGGACTAGCATTTACAGATAATAAATGGGAAAATCTCCCGTCCTTCACTATCCAGCATATCATTCCCAGGATACCATCAATACCCGGGATAGGTAGACTATCCACCACAGCCAACTCAGTGATGCGATCATACCCCGGAAAAGACATGCGAACATTAACTAAAGGAGCCGACACAATCGAGTCTGGGAAACCTCCCAATAATACAAAATTTCCAGTATATCTCTCAGAACCATTCAGTGCCCTCTTCATGACCAACGACCGGGCGGGAGAAACCGGTTGTCCCTAAAAAACTTCACCTGGACAACACAAGAGTCAAAAATCAATTTTCCAGGCCATACATATTTATCATATTTGAGTCACAATTGAGGATTAGGAGCATCAGACTTACTACTATTTCCTAAACTACCACTATCTAGTACAGATCTGTCTACAGAACTACTACTTCTAACATTTGACCTATCATTAACTAATGCTACAGGACTTTGATTATTACGCTCTAGGTACCGCCTACGAGCATTACACTGGCTTTGGAAATGCCCTGGCTTATTACACCAGAAACATGTTCCTCTACGGCCTGATCCTCTGTTTCCGTATTTAATTTATTCTGTTATTTCCCCATTTGGGAAGTCTCTATTAACAAAAACTCTAGGGGGAGGAGGACCTCCTTGGACTCTACCCATATCCCTACCACCTGAAAAGGAATTAGTGACATTAATATTCTTAGAGATATTGGGAGTCAACAAGGGGGGTTCAACTCTCCTACCACCACTATGGGAGCGAGATGAGGGGTTATTCAAGACCTTATAATTAAAATTGCCACTACCTGAACGGTGAGTCAACACAAACTCATCTGCTAATTGAGCGGCACTACTCACTTTCATGGCCTTTACCTCCTCAAGGTGGACCCTTAACTCCCTGCTACAGGCCTTCTTAAACTCCTCAAGGAGCATCAGTTCGCGTAACGCAGCGAAAGTAACTACCTGACAACTTTTCAGCCAGTCGTCGAACTGTTCCTCCTTGACACGTGCAAATTCTACGAAGGACTGTGCAGGGTGTTTCACATAGTTCCGAAATCTGAGGCGGTAGGCCTCAGGGACCAGGTCATATGCTTTCAAAATCAAGCTTTTCACTTTTTGGTAGTCCCGGGCTACTCCCTCCTCCAAGGCATTGTATACCCGAATTGCCTTGCCCACTAACCTACATTGGATTAGAACCGTCCACATCTCTGTGGGCCAGGACAATCGGGTGGCCACACGCTCAAATGCCTTGAAGAACTCAGGGACATTTTGTTCATCAAATACAGGCACTAATTTAAGTGCCGCACCTAGATTGAACCTATCCTGAAAATTTACTTTAGGGGAACTGGCCATATTGGTCCCCTGTTAACCTTTGCCATCTGCAAATTAAGGTTAGCCATCTCCAACTCATGTCGCCTTGCCCGCTCGTTCTCCTCAAATTCAATCTTCCTTAACTCAATTCTTTTGCAAATTAATTTGTATTCCACCTCCTCCTTGGAGTCACCCAAAGCATTAACAGGGCCAGGGGTCAACTGGCACAGAATTAGGGGGGGTGGGGGCAAAAAGAAAGGATTATTTGACACATTAAGTAAGTTTGCAGGACCCTTATAAATGGTACCTGTAAGAGGGGGATCCTCGAACAGGGTTAGGCCAGCTCTCACACTCACACTATCCTCTTCCAAATCATTTATACTACCTTCACCAATACTATCCATATCACTCTCCCTATCACTAACTAAATGCTCAGCCTCTGCCAAGTCCTGGTTGACCTTAGCCCTAACCGCCACCAATATTTCCTTCTTAGTGTCCACTGACTTCAGTGGAACACCCAACCACTTAGCACACTCAATTAAATGCTTTTTGTTCAACACTGGTAAGTGCTTAAGGCAATCAGCCGACCCCAAAAACTCAGCTGGGTCAAAAATAAACTCTTCCATTTTAACAAATAATTCAGGGGGGAAGGCAACACTATCAAAACAGTAACAAATACTGAAGCGTCCACCCGAGTGTCGCTCCACTGACCAAAATACCGGATACCCCGAGCTCTCTATCCTGTCACGGTCGCCAAATATGTTATGACCCTTGTTGGGCCGTGGTGCAAGTTCTTTTGCACAAGAATAGAGAGGACAGTGATCTTACCAAGTATCCAGCTAAATTCAGTCAGCGGAGACAAAAACACACAGGAAAACTCAACAATATTTATTAACAAACAAAGCAAAAGAATAATAAAGTCAGCCTTGTGACTATACAGGACACAACTTAGTCCTTACTACTCCCTTAGGAGTTCCTAAACACTAACACTAAACCCTTGACAGAAAATAAGAGAAATATACTGCATAAATTAGCAAAATGGGCCCAACATCAACATAAATATAAACAATTACCTATAACTAAACAGAGAGGAAAGAAGAAAGAGACCAACAGGGGGAAAACTGAATTCTCCTACCTACAAATATAAACTAAATCTTAAATATAAAAAATATCCAACATATTAATTGATATATAATACCCACAAGAAATAACGAAAATTATAGCATCACTCGTGACAAGATATACACAAAGACTGGCATATATATATATATAAATATAAAGTGGCAATAAGAAATGCCAACAATCTCGAACGACTCACTATACGAGAGTAAATAAGAAAAAGAATACTCGGGAAGAGCTCCTCACACTGAATAAGGGATGAATGGATGTGATAAGAGATGAATGGATGCCCAAACGATTCAGGCTAAACAATTGCCTTGCTGTAGGCCGAAATACAGAGGGAGCCGTGATCTCTTACATCCACTGAATGCCACGTATCAGGCCAATACTCCGCTATCTGAAGGGCGTGCAGCTACACAGGTCACCAATACCATGGGGAAGGAGTCTGTCGTGCTCCCAACCAAAACACAAGGGAAATTCCCTACCTGGTAGCAACCGCCCTACTTGCACCTTCACGGGCCTCAGTGCCCCCACCGCTGCAGCTCAGAAGGACGTCGTAGGCAAACACAGTGATGTCCCTCCAATATCCTCACTGGTGTCCTTTTCACCAACCACTCAAAAGATAAACAAAACAAAAAAACTAGCATTAATAAGATGCTCACAAACATTTAACAAGCGGGGAGCAGGTTTAACAAGCAGTTCGCTTGACGCTCAGCCGAGACCAAAGTAAAGCTTAAAACTAAAACCTTAAAAACTAATTTCCTTACGCTAATTTTATATACAACAAAATATAACAAAAAGCAGTAACAAGGCTGAGATAAAAATAAAGCAAAAGCAATGCCAATTACGTTAATACATGATACCTACCCTTTAATTTGTTCTAGAACTGTCCATGATCATTGTTGAATAATTTCAATTTTTGGAAGTGTATTGCAGACAATGACGTATGGAAGTGTATTGCAGACAATGACGTATGGAAGTGTATTGCAGACTATGACGTATGGAAGTGTATTGCAGACCGTGACACATGGAAGTGTATTGCAGACTGTGACGTATGGAAGTGTATTGCAGACTGTGACGTATGGAAGTGTATTGCAGACAATGACGTATGGAAGTGTATTGCAGACTGTGACGTATGGAAGTGTATTGCAGACAATGACGTATGGAAGTGTATTGCAGACAATGACGCAAAAACTACCATGTGGTGACACGCCGGAAGTAAGTGTTACGGACACGTATGACATCAAACGTTCCACCTTTCAGTCGGAATGGATAAATAGATAGATAAAAAAAAAATAGAGGATAATTTTCACGCATCCCAACTGAAGTCGTAATGCCTGAAGTAGCCTTATCAGTAATTTTGATTGATGATAATTTATCTATTGCAGTGTGTTGCAATCATGGTAGAGACGGGCAGAGAAGAACAATTCTTTCCCAGAGTATTAACTTTGATCAGGGGAGTGTTAATACTTCCTTGAACCACTACTGAGAGTACCGCTGATGGATGTATAGGCTATATGTGTGTGTGTGGAGAGAGAGAGAGAGAGAGATTATGTGTGTTAATTGCTTTCTTTCAGCATGCTGGATTATGCTTATAATTAATTAGTAACACAGTTTCTCTATAATCATCACTTGATGAACGTTCTCATATGTCAGTTAAGGTGAAATAGCACGCCATTCTTATTGATTCTGAAGTGTATGTTATTCTTCGGACATGGTAGATTTCAGTTATTTAACTGGCTTGAATGCAGTCAAATGTTTACCATATTATCTGATGAGTGCATTTTTAAACATTAAAGAATTAATGAAGTCATTCTGTGTTTCAGTTATCAGTATCGTTAGCATTTGTTTTCCTTTATATGGTTTATGAGTATAATGGCTTCTAAAAGAGTTGATGGGGAAAGTATTTTTTGGGTTGTGTGTAAAAAAAAAAAAAAAAAAAAAAAAAAAGAAAAAAAAAAAAAAAAAACCTTCTCCACCCAAGGTAGAAACTGTGAGAACCAGGCATTGGCTGCTGATGACACAGTGTGTTGACATATGGGATTCCCCCAAAACTCCATTTCTAGTTCATACTGACAGCAACATGCTATGAAGTATAGCTTGAAATCTGGACCACCACTCTGTGGAGTCCAGGTGAAACTAAGCCACCAGGCATAACACGTGTGCATATATATATATATATATATCTATATATATGTATATATATATTATATATATATATATATAGATATATATATATATATCTATATACATACATATATGCCTGGTGGCTTAGTTTCACCTGGACTCCACAAGTATATATATATATATATATATATATATATATATATATATATATATATATATATATATATATATATGCATATGGTATTATCAGGATTACC